>NW_027397066.1:113708438-113830272 GCF_003265705.2 Callorhinus ursinus | reverse complement strand
AGTCATTTTAACCTTGAGAACACATTTATTTTTTATTTTTTTAAATTTTATTTTATTATGTTATGTTAATCACCATACATTACATCATTAGTTTTTGATGTAGTGTTCCATGATTCATTGTTTGCGTATAACACCCAGTGCTCCATGCAGTACGTGCCCTCTTTAATACCCATCACCAGGCTAACCCATGCCCTCCACCCTCCCTCCCCTCTAGAACCCTCAGTTTGTTTCTCAGAGTCCATAGTCTCTCATGGTTCATATCCCCCTCTGCTTTCGCCCCCTTCATTTTTCCCTTCCTACTATCTTCTTTTTTTTTTTTAACATATAATGTATTATTTGTTTCAGAGGTACAGGTCTGTGATTCAACAGTCTTACACAATTCACAGCACTCACCATAGCACATACTCTCCCCAATGTCTGGCACATGGGCCCACCCTGGGCTTGATCTCAAGTCCAGAGATCATGACCTGAGTAGAAATCAAGAGTCAGATCTCTTGATTTATCTTTTTTTTTTTTTTTACATATAATGTATTGTTTCACAGCTACAGGTCTGTGATTCAACAGTCTTACATAATTCACAGCACTCACCATAGCACATACTCTCCCCAGTGTCTAGCACATAGGCCCCACCCTGGGCTTGATCTCAAACCTGGAGATCATGACCTGAGTAGAAATCAAGAGTCAGATGCTTAACCATCTGAGACACCCATGTGCCCCTGATAGATATCTTCTAAGGTAAACTAATAAATAATTATATTTTCATGTTAAATTTAGCCTTTTCTCCCCATCTTTTTTTCCCCCATTTAAATGTGTTCTCAAATTTCTGGAATTTGAGAAACAGAGGAAGACAGAGTTCAAATAACTGGCCAAAGATCACACAACTGGTAAAGGAGTAGATCTGGAATTCAAACTCAGGCAACCTTTTTCAGAGCATATACTCCTGAGCACCATGCCACAGGGCCCTGCTAACTTAGAAATTGCTCACCTTTAATCAGGGCTCATTGTGTACCCAGCATTTTGCTGTGCCATTTAAATCATCACACCATTTACTACTTAAACTGCAGCTATGGGATGAAACCATTATTATTCATATTTCAGATATTAGACAGATTTAAAGATAATAAGTAATTTGTCTAAGTAAATAGGAAAATAAATGTGGATGAGGAATGTGAACGCAGTTCTTTCTCAGAATCTGAAGGGCTTAACATGTCTGCCAAAGTGTTGTCCCACAGAAATGTGCACATAATATTTTAATCACTGTTTTATTGCCAAAGACTTTGAGTAATAATTTCTGTACTTCTAACTCATTTTAATGGCCTGAATGATTGAATATATGTTTTGTAACTAGTGAAAAATAACATCCTTAACATTAAGAATCTTTAAATATGTGATGAGTCTTTAAAATGTTTGTATCAATTGACCTAGTGCTTTTGAATTGGAAATCTGAATCTAATCACATAAGTGACTTTATATAGAAAGGCTATTCATTGAATAAATATATAGCAGTAAAAGCAAAAATTAATAACAACTCAAATACTAAGCAATAGAGAGAGTTGAGTAAACGGTAGTATTTTTTCTTGGTAGAAAATCATGCATTCATTAAAATATTTCCTAAGAGTAGGCAGTAACATAGGAAACACTTATGGAAATATATTCAAAATAAAAATTTGGATATAAACTTGTTCATATGGTAATGGTAAAATTATATTTAGTGATTTGCTCTCTCTTTTTTTTTTACTCTTGTGACTTTTTTTTCTTTTCAAGCATTTTTGTGGGAAATAGAAAAAGATCTGAGGAAACGAGATTTTATGGTCATAGCATAAGTTAGAATGAAGTTACTCCTTTCATAGTGCTTAAGAAATGATCTGCAATTAGAATAATGTGCTTTGTCTGGCTTATATGGTGTTTAAAGACTAATTTCCAAGGATATACCACTAAAGGTCATTTAGTAAAGGTGGCCACAGGGGAATTAGCAGAAAGCAGTGGTGTTATTTAGGTTAGAAAGGGATTGGCTAAAAACAGGATGAATAAAGTATTTAACTACAAACATCAGTGCTGAAGTTCATTTTTTTCTGCTGGTGTAGAAAAAGCAGAATAAACCTATTCTGATTGCTTTAATTTGATTAATTTGAACATTCCCACTGATACATGAGGCCCCAATCCATTTGCTTTTGGATATTGGTATGATAGCTTCCCATGGAGAGTATGATACCAGGCTATAAACTAAGAATGTGTGAGAGCATGTAAGGCAAGCCAAGCCCAGATGTCATTCTAATGGATAAATGGAATCTGGACCATAGGTGTAAGTTTCCAGATCTAGGACTGGTTACCTGCATACAGAGTTTTCAGTTTAACTTGCTTTCAGGACACACAATCCTGTTTGTAGTGTTTAGAATAAGCAATCAATCCTAGGTAGCCTGTACAAGGAGAGTGCAGGATTTAGGGGAACCTTCAAACATGGGGGATTAGAACCAGGTTGACCTGAGGCCAAATCCTGGGTACTCTATTTATTAGTTGTTTACTCTTGAGCAATTTACTAAACTCCACTAAGTTCCAGTTTTCTCAATAAAATTAACTTAATCATAAAGCCTGGCTCATGAGGTTGCTAGAAGGATAAATTAGTGGTGGACTTTCTGCATAGTATTCCACATGCAGTATATTATCACCATTGCCATTGGTAGGAGTAATGTTGCATCCCAAATGCCATGAGCAACAGATGAGTGCTAAGCAATGACTCCACACGTTTACTAGATATAGAGAAAAGTTTGGGTGATCTCCAGAGTAGGTAACTTCTGTTTTGAAAGACTGTAGCTGGGAGTAGGAAAACTAGAGTGCAGAATGAAGAATTAAGGACATTCTGGAGGAATCAGAAAAAATAGGGCTATATCATACCTCGAATCTTCTGTTAAAGTGATAGCTTACACCACATAGGGGGAAAAAAATAAAATATCAACTTGCAATTAAGATTCTCTATCTGGAAGGTGAATGGTATGAGGAAATGTTTTAGGCTGTAACAAACACCAATGAAACTTAGAGGAAGAAATTTAATCAGAAGGAAATTATGGACTATAAAGTTCAGATTTGGAAATGAAGGAGAAGCAAGTTGTAGTTTTATTTTTGAATGTAATAGAGAATAAATTGGAAATTAAAGAAAAGAAAGTATATCAGCAGTTGGAGATAAAAATTAAAGAAACAAAAGGAGTTGAAAAGATAATACCTATAAAAACACATACCAGAGGCCTCCGAATTGACTTCTTCTTTGATGTACTGTTAAGTTTCTGCTAATATACTTGTAGATATTTCCCATTTACAATTGCACCCAAAAAAAAAAAAAACCTAAGAATAAACTTAACCTAGGAGGTAAAAGACCTGTACTCTGAATACTATAAAACACTGATGAAAGAAATTGAAGATGACACAAATAGAAAGATATTCTATGCTCATGGATTGGGAGACAAATATTATTAAAATGTCCATACTACCCAAAGCAGTCTACAGATTTAATGCAATCCCTATCAAAATACCAACAGCATTTTTCCACAGAACTAGAACAAATAATCCTAAAATTTGTGTGGAACCACAAAAGACCCCAAACAGCCAAAGCAATCTTGAAAAAGAAGAACAAAACTGGAGGTATCACCAAACCAGATTTTAAAATATACTATAAAGCGGTAGTAATCAAAAGAGTAATGGTACTGGCACAAGTATAGACACATAGTCAATGGAACAGAATAGAGAGCCCAGAAATAAACCCATACTTATATGGTCAATTAATCTTTAACAAAGGAGGAAAGAATATACAATGGAATAACACAGTCTCTTCAACAAATGGTGTTGGGAAAACTGGTGAGCTACATGCAAAAGAATGAAACTGGACCAATTTCTTATACCATACACAAAAATAAACTCAAAATAGATTAAATACCTGAATGTGGGATCTGAAACGAGAAAAGAAGAAGAAGAAGGAGAAGGAGAAGAAGGAGAAGGAGAAATCTATTTGACATCATCCCTAGAAACATTTTTCTAGATATGTCTCCTTTGGCAAGGGAAGCAAAAACAAAATTAAACTGTTGGAACTACACCAAAATAAAAAGCTTTTGCACAGTGAAGGAAACCATCAACAAAACAGATAACCTACTGAATGGGAAAACATACTTGCCAGTGATATATCCAATAGAAGGTTACTATTCAAAATATATAAAGAACTTAAACAACTCAACACCAAAAGAACAAATAATCCAATTAAAAAATGGGCGGAGTACCTAAACAGACATTTTTTTTTTCCAAAGAAGACATACAGATGGCAACAGATACATGAAAAGATGCTCAACATAACTAATCATCAGGTAAATGAAAAATCAAAACCACAGTGAGACATCACCTCAGAGGTGTCAGAATGGCTAAAATCGAAAACAGAAGAAAAAAGTGTTGTCAAGGATGTGGAGAAAAAGGAACCTCATGCACTGTTGGTGGTAATGCAAGCTGGTATAGCCACTGTGGAAAACAGGATGGAGGTTTCCTCCAAAAATTAAAAATGGAATTACCATATGATCCAGTAATTCCGCTATTGGACATTTACCCAAATAATATGAAAACACTAATTCAAAAAGATATACACACCCCTATGTTTTTTGCAGCATTATTTGCCATAGCCAAATTATGGAAGCATTCCAAGTGTCCACCCATAGATGAATGGATAAAGAAGATGTGGCATGTGTACACACACACACATGCGTGCATATATACATAATGGAATATTACTCAGCCATAAAAAATGAAATCTTTCCTTTTGCACCAACATGGATGGGATCTGGGGGTATAATGCTAAGTGAGATAAGTCAGTCAGAGAAAGACAAATTCCCTATGATTTAACTTGTATGTGGAATTTAAGAAACAAAACAAAGAAAAAAGAGACAAAACCCACACTCTTAAATATAGAAAATAAATTGGTGGTTGTCAGTGTGGATGGTGGGTGGGGGATGGGTGAAACAGGTGAAGAAGATTAAGGGTACACTTATTGTGATGAGCACCGAGTAATGTATGGAATTGTCCATTATATTATACACCTGAAACTAATATAACACTGTATGTTAACTATACTGGAATAAAAAAATGTAAAACCATAAGTAAAAGGTTTCCTCTTTTACACAAACTTTTTTTCACCTAACTGAATTAAGCAAACACTAGTCAAAAATCATTGAGAGTGGCCTATTTGAGAAATTAATGATTAATTTAAACAAATAGATTGTTTGAGTGGAAACTGAACTTTCATTGTACAAAACTTGGTGGGGGGAGGATTTTAATGGTTTCAATTGATTACTAGGCTCTCTAAACACTTGTAGGAAGCTACTCTTCCCTCTCCTTTTGACCCAAACATGCTCCCAGCTCAGCAAGTGTTGGCTTTTTCTTTGCAACGTTTTAGTGCATTCATGAGTCTCAGAAGGCTGAACTCTAGCCCATCAAATTATAAGTATTCTTTAGCCATTGCCAATCTATGCTTCATGTTACCTGTTAGACATAGGGCTTCCCAAAGAAGCTTGCAAAACTCTGAGCTACCACCTGAGAGGACAGCGCTTCCCTTTGCCACCCACACTTCCACCCCAACCCCAAACACGTATTTTTATGTTGACTTTAGTGGTACAGGTGGGCATCCTTTCTTCAGGCACAACAGTTGCTTCTGAGTTCTCCTTGTATCATGTCTGCCCTATATCTTGCCTCCCTTTGACAGCATTTTACTTTTTTGTGGTATTAGGATGAATTATGGCTTCAGGTGATATCAGTCTGATTTATTATTATAAAATTGATCATCAAAATTTTGCCTAATGATTTCACTAAATGTCGAAGATCATTACCTAGACCTATTATTTCATTGTAGTGTAAGAGCTTTAATAACAGTAACAAAATATTGTATTATCATTTTAGTGAAAGGTTTGAGGTCCTTTTATTTACCTCCTTTTATTTTTGATTTTTTTTCTTTTTTTGTGATACTATTCATAAGCACTAGAGTCAATAGAGATTATTTGTACTCTTCTATCTTTTCAATTCTGGGGTTATTTTGTCTACTACAAAACCTAGAATTTGTATCTTATTGTGATTTCCTGGTCCCCTAAATCATATCTTCAGGGATAGAGACATTATCATCCTGTATTTAAAAAACTTATTTAATGAGCATGTACTACTTATAGACTAGGGGAAAAAAGTATTTTTAGAAGCTGGGTAATAGAAGCAGAGTACATCTAGTGCAAACTACTACTGGTAAATAATTAAATATGCTTCCATTACAAAATCTAAGATACCTTTTACTTATAATGATAGTTTGGGCACACACTGACGTATTTTATATAAGTTAGCCTACTTACTAGTACTGTTATGATGAAAGATTTTTTATTGGATCTTAAAGCAAATAAAAGAGATGGTCCCCAAGAGAAGTATACTATAATTATGGTAGCCCAAAATACGTCATAATGAATTATTACTATCCTTGTTTCAATTATGATAAAGGTTTTCAGTAAACTTTTGACATTTTTGAAGGCCTGGTTCTCAATAACTTCATTACAGGGCAATTGGAATTATTAGTCCTCTGTGAGAGCTTTGTCTCTCTCAGTATACAGTTTCAACCTCCAAACCCATATTGCCATTCTGCAGATTATTTTTAGAAGACATATTTTACTTCCCTTGAATAGGAATCACAGGCAGACCTCTAACAGCACTACTAAGGGACCACATCCAGTTTTTTGCCAAGGACCCATGAAAGGGTAATAGTGTGATCAGATCATATCTCTGAATACTGCAGAAAGTAAAGGGTGATTTCTCATACAAATGCCAACTTAACAAAAGTGTGATTCTTGACATCATGTTTAAAAAAAAAGGAAATCTCCATATTTATCTTTTGATAAATACAGACTAATACATATCTGCTGTAGAGATTTAATTTTGTAGTTTACAATTTCAATATTTGTGTTATTCCACAATGGGAAAAAGGGGTTTAAGTTACCTTAGAATAAAATATAAAAATTGCCTCAGCAGTAAACATTGTCTGAAATCAAATGATCTTCTCTTGGTAGAATATGGACTATATCATCTTTAAAAATGTCACATTTAGAGGTCCCAAGATGAAGCAGTATTTGAAATACTGCTTTCATATTGTCATGACTAAAAAGTTCAGGGCAGTTTTGCAAATATTTACTCAGTAATTCTATGTGAAAAAAAAGAAAAAAGAAAAAAGGGAAAGTATGAATGACACAGATTGTGATTCTACTCATAATAAATAAAACCACTTTGTGCCATGTTACAAATTTAAACATCCACTAAGAACAAGCAGTAAAAGAAAAGCATAAAACTGTCTGAAGATAAGTGGTGGCATTGTTTAAAAAAGAGCACTGTAGCAACCTAGGAAGGTATTGATCATTTCTAACGTGTTGGAAGGAGAGGGACAATTGATTCTCAACTCTGATGAATTGTGTACATGACCAACTTTGGCCTGCAACCCCAGCATTACAAGATCTCATTGTTCAATGGCATTGGAATACCTATTTTTAGATCAATTATTGGCTTGTTAAAAGAAAAAAGAAAAAAACTATAGCCTAGCCAAACAGAATACGTTTTAGAACCTCTGCACTAAACTTTTAGACATGTGTGAGACCTACTTCATGATCTTCAATACACCAGTTTCCCCACAATGACATTAGTGAAGAAAGGAGGCAAATGCTTATTATTCTATTACAACTATTCCTTAAATAGTTGTATTACATATAATTTCTTGTCTAGGAAGTGAAAATAAACAGTGTCTCTGACCATCCCCTCCCCCCCCCATGTAATCATGATGAGGTCTTTAGCACACTTTTACTTCTGTCCTTCCTCAACCCATTTTGGGTTTAATTAAGATTATATGGAATTTTACTTTCCAATTTAATTGACATTGCTGTGGATATTTTCCTTTTATATTTCAAAAAATAATTTTACAACAGCATTGAATTTCAGAACACAATATCAAAACTCTATTGCAACTAAGTTGTGTTTTATTTCTCACCATTCTTTCCCGAAAACCACGACTTCCCCTTTATATGTCCCTGCCTTAAAATGCAGAAGCCTTTCCTTTTTCTAAAAGGACAAAAATACTAATAACTTGAATTATTGAAAATACAGTGAGCTCCAACAATCCTAGGCTTTCACTAGGGTTATTGGTTGGAAAGGTGATGCAAATCCACGGTTCACGTAGCGTCACTGTGATAACAGTTAGAACTGGTAGTTTCAGTTCTGTGTCTAGAGCTGATGTGCTTAGGTCTTTTTCTCACCATTTGCCTAATTTAGGCCAACAATGGAAGGTACTGAGAAATAGTGCCAACTGCTAGACTTGTACTCACTTTTGATTTTGAGTTTGAATTTCCTCTCTGAAGAGTTGCAGCTTTCCACATGAAAAACAAACCAGTGAAAGGACTGGAGGATTAAACATCCATTCCCTTCCCTGCTTTGCAATGAATATAAACGGACTCTGTTCGGGCTATGCACCTACTCATTTTCTACTTTAGAGCAGCTTTTATGCTAAGAAAATGTCTGAAGAACTTCTATCTCCGGGGAAGAAAAAATGTTATATGTCAAAGCTTCAATTGTCAAAAGACTATAATATTTTTAAAGGGTGGGAATCAAGGTCAAATCAAAAGGCTAAGTCTCTTTACTTCCCTGCATATATTGTTTCCATTTCCCTTCTCTCTCTTATAATCAAGTCTATTTGTTAAAAGGTTATGCAAAATAAATTAGGCTTTTAGAGCTGACAGCTCAGCCATAGAGAAATTCATTCCTCTATTTTTTTTTGTACATTATACGTTAACACCTGCTACACTTTTAATGAGCTTTAAATTATACTTTACACCCATGTAACAAGAATGGATATTGCTCTTTAGTTATAATCAAAGAAAATATCGGGATGACTTGTTGCTAAGAGCAACAGCTTGTCAAAAGATGATACTTCCTCCAGTAACAATATAGATAGATAGGTCCAGGCTGATAGATGGAAAATATGATTTACACTACATTGAGAGTTATCAATCTTTTAAATTTTCTTGTCTTCTGTGATTTAAGAGGAATTTGTCACTGCTCTGTGACTATGCCTATATTGTTTTCTTTTGTTCTCATCTTTGTTCTTTTAGTCTCTTTACTTCTAATAGGGCAAAAGGTAAAAATGAAAATTTTCCTTTATGCTTTTATTCTCTCTGACTCATTAAAATAGATAACTTCAAATAAGATTCCAAGAGCCGCTTGAAACACCAAAGTATAATGATACATATTTATTTTTTTGGATTTTATTTCCCCCTTTAATTTGATTTACTTTAAAATATTTAACCCTACTGAAATGACCTTTAGTCATTGTCAGACTTCCTTCTTAAGCAGTTTAATAGGGACAGAAGAGCAAACATTTGAAAATAAACAATAGTAATTTGGCTATATACCATCTTCACATAAGAGGTCTTAGACTTCATGGCCAACCAGATTTAGTTCTTTTCTACAGTGGTGTCAATTTAATGTTATCTACAGAGAAGTGAGGTGGTTGAGTGGAAGAGAGGGCTATTGTGGAAGTAGATAAGATATAGTGTAGTGGAAGTAGAAAAGGGGCCATGACAAAGAAAGATCCTGGCTGTGAAGGGTTGTATACAATGTCCCAGTCAGGTGCTGAGAGAGGAAGGTTAATGCAATGTAAGTGTGGCAGCTAGGGTGAGTCTGTACATGAATACCATGTATTCTGTGCTGAGATGAATGCTTACCTGTTCCTTGCCTTTATGTTAAATCATATGGTAAGGATGTGGGCATAACAGACTGTTTCCTCGCTGCTTAAATTTAGATTTTTGTTTTGTAAGTTTTTTCTTCTATACTGAGAAGTAAGGTTGGCCTGAACGTGACCACTGTTATTTAAAATGCCTTTTTTATTTTTATTTATTTATTTTTAAAGATTTTATTTATTTATTTGTCAGAGAGAGGCAGGGAGGGAGCACAAGCAGGTGGGGAGTGGCAGGCAGAGGGAGAAGGAGAAGCAGGCTCCCAACTGAGCAGGGAGCCCGATGCGGGGCTTGATCCCAGGACCCTGGGAACATGACCTGAGCTGAAGGCATCGTTTAACTGACTGAGTCACCCAGGCACCCCTACAATGACTTTTTTAATATGGAGTTGAAGTATAGTAAAAAAAAAAAGAAAGAAAGAAAGAAAGGAAAGATGTGGGGAAAACAACAGAATGGAACAGGAGAATAGTACAAAAGTTAGTGAGGACACATGAAGAAAAGGAGAAAATAAAGAAACAAGATAGAAATATTTTAGCATATTTTCTCATTGTATAAGCCCCTTAAGATTTGGAAACAATGAACTTCTTAATTGGAAAAATAGTCAACATAATAAATGCCTGTAAGTTCAGCTTTCAGGTCTTTTTTCATTTTTATAAAATTTTTTTTTAAGTTTTTGAACTAAAATGAATAAAAGTTAGATAAATAACCTTTCTTTTTTTGTGGGTTTCCTGAAATAATTTACCTTTGCCTGTATGAGCACACATTACTGTACTCTTCTTTTCAAAAGGAGAAAGTTAAATGTCTCATTAAAAAGCAGAAGAAAAAGTGTACTTTTTCCTCTTATCACCAGTAACAAAAAACTTCAAAAAATGTTTGGTTCCAAAGCTCCTCAATATGCAAACTATCTACTTATACTAATTATTCAAGCCTTGAGAGACTGAAAACTAAAGATAGAATTCTCGTGAGAAAAAACAAACTCTGTACATTACATATGAGCTTTCCTAAAATTCACTGCTTCCATTCAGAGTAGCTTCTGAAAGAATATCATGTCTGGTATTTTAATTTAGCTAATAACAATGATAACTGTTTATAATAAAACTGTGATGATAATGGTATATTTACAGAGATATTTGTTCATTTAAATGGCCTAAATGATATCATTAAGTATGCAAAAAATGTCCTTCAAGCCTCCTTGCTCATTTTCTGAAACGGACAGAATGGAATACAACATACTAGAACTAGTATTTGATTTTTCATGTGATTTTGAAGAAGCACAGAAATAAAATGTGTTAAATCTGGTGAACATACTCTGCTATGTTTTATAAAATAGTCTCCAATTCAGGGAGGGTTTTTATTTTATTTTATAATTATTATTTTTTAATCTTACCTTGCTTTTTCCACTACATCTGTCTGCATGTTTACCAAATGGTACTCAGTTTCACCAAAATGCTAAAGCTGAAGTTCAAAAAGAACCCTGTATCAAGTATCCACTTAGGTTTAGTTGTGTCTATATACAACTTAAAATAACACATCGTTTGATAACTTTAGATAAGGTTTAGAGACATTTGTCTTGTCTTATATTACAGCATAGTAATGTTAGACTCATTCAGTTATTTAATTGAATCCTCACGATGTACAAACTAAAAAAATAACTTTTTTTTAAAGATTTTTATTTATTTATTTGTCAGAGAGAGAGAGAACAAGCAGGGAGAGCAGTAGAGGGAGAGGGAGAAGCAGGCTCCTCACTGAGCAAGGAGCCCGATGTGGGACTCGAACCCAGGACCCCGGGATCATGACCTGAGCCGAAGGCAGATGCTTAACGACTGAGCCACCCGGGTGTCCCTAAAAAAATAACTTTAAAAAAAATTTTAAAGTGTAGGTTTTGGTAGTTATCAAGCACTTACACTTGGAAGACAACTATGTTTGATATAATTAGGATAATCTCCTTATAGGAAATGCATGAGATCCTCATTTGTTCAAAAATTTTATTGAACACTGAACATTGGGTATGACTGTGCATCTGTTACAAGAGGGCATTAGAAGTGGGGATAAAGGTGTATGGCGACTGCAAAGGAAGAGGCCATCCTTTGGGATTATTGGAACTTCCTGTAAAAATTGTAGAATCACAGGATTAAGCAGACTTAGTAGATATGAAAGATTCAAAATGAGGGAAGAGAATGGCCAGTTTTGACTACTGTACCTCAGCTGTAAGAAGACTGCCTTAACCTTGCATGCGATAAACATGTATGTTGAATTAATAAATGGGGAGTGAGTGATTAAAAAGGGCAAGTGCCCTTTATTCTACCTATTTTTTCTGCTAATTCTAAACTGTGTGGGCCTGTTTAAGCTATACTATAAAGGTTTCATGTTTCTCAGCTATTTTTGCAAGTGCTGATTATGTGCTAACTCTGGTCTTTCTTATTTCTCTTCACATAGACTAATTGCAGTCTCAGTATTAGAGAAACAAACCTCCAACAACAGCTTCCCTCTTCTTTCCCATCCTCTCATTCCCCACTCACACCTTGACTAGTAGCATACACAGACTCACAAAATAATGATTTTGAGCTTCAGGCCAGTATCCCTATAGTTATCTTATCCTATTAATAGGTACAAATGAAATTTTCCTAGGTGATGAGGCTGGATAGAGTTGCAGAACAAGAGGGTTAAAATGACCCTGTATTGTTTTATAATGGATCACTTGGAATTCCACTCTTACACCTAACTGTAGTCTGGACTAATGAATCCAGAGTAGCGATCATTTTTGTTCAACAAATGGACCCTGGCAGAAATACCAGGGAAGGTACCCCAAAAATGAATATAATGATTTGTAAGGCAAAATGAAAAAAGTGAAGAAAAAATGGAGATTTTTCTTGAAGTGTTCAACTTTTTGGATGTTTCTCCTTAACAGGAGGATGTCCTATTACTGACACGATTTTATTTATTCTTCAATTACCTGAAACCTTTTTTTTTTAAGATTTACTTATTTATTTATTTGAAAGAGAGAGTAAGTGAGAGAGAGAGAGAGAAAGAGAGAGAGAACCAGTGGGGGGGAGAGAAGAGGTTTAGGGAGAAGCAGACTCCACGCTGAGCAGGGAGCCCCATGTGGGGTTTGATCCCAGGACCCTGGGATCATGACCTGAGCCAAAGGCAGATGTTTAACCGACTGAGCCACCCAGGCACACATGCTTGTATGGTTCTGAAAATTAAAGAGATCAGGTCAACAAATGGAATTACTATCCCTCTGTCAGCTTATCCCTGTGCCATGTGGTATTTTGGCATGTGAACAGATTCACATTATTTTCTTTTATCCCAGAGTTGTCACCTTGCTCTCACATTACTTTCTCATTTCTTAACATATTTAGCCACTAAATAGAGACTTCCATGTTCTTTGTGTCAAGGGTAGAACATCCCAGGAGAAGAGGGAAAACAGGAAGTCTTTTCCTGAATTTTGGACTTTGAAGTTATAGAGCCTCTGGGAGAAACATAAAGTTCTCATCTCCTCAGAAATCAGATTCAGGAGCATGGGCAAGTTTTCTCACTTAGAAGACCTCCTTATGTGGGGGATGAGAGAGTCAGAGAGGAAGAAGAAAGAGCTAAGATGCTGGGGGCACCCCTGTCTGGAGCCCTGAACCCTGACTTCAGATGCATCATCATAGGAAAGAGAGAGGATTACAAAAATCCCACACAGATTTTAGGAAATCTAAATTCAGAAAGGCCTTTAGCCCTTTTCTTGGTACATTTCAAGAAAGACATGGTTGAGGATGTGTTTAGCTGACAGGCTTGAGGACCCCTGGGAGGTACTCCATTCCCTGTAAGACAGAGAGCAGCAGAACAATTCTAATGGCTCCCAGAACAGCCTGGAAATGGTGAAGTGAAGCACTATAGATGGCTCCATGAATTTCTTATTCCTTCATCATTTTGGATGGGAAAGCAGTAAAATGATCATATGCATCGAGAGGACAAAACAATTTGGCTTAATGAGCATCAATCTCAGAGGCAAAACGATGACTACTGTTAGGCAAAAATAACGACTGTGTGCCCACCTTAACAGATTGCAGATTGCCACCAGAAGCAAAAGCATCTCATCAGACACCAAGGTGTATTGTTAATGACTCAGATGATAACTCCTAATCCCTTCAGGGAAATACTGGTCCTATTGGAACGGGGCAAACCTTAAACTGTCTGAGATTAATTTACCTTCACCTTGTGGAATAGATGCTCATGCTAGAAAACCAGTTGGGATTATAGAACATATAAAGTTATCTTTTTTTTGTACTCTTGAGTTTTGTGATTAAATTCAGACTCAGAATTTGCAACTGTACTGAATCAGCCATGTGTTCCCCAAGATAACACAGAGGTGAGGTGAGTCCTTGGAGGAGTGGATATAACTGAGAAGACACTGGGAGGCATAGGAGGAGCTGTGGCTGAACAGTTCATGGAGACTTTGCAATAGACCCTAACTGCTGATAGATCCTAACTTCCAATGTGTTCTAGAGAAAAAGAGAATGTTTAAGGATCTGCTTTTAAACCTTTAAGATGGGTGGGTGGTGGCAAGGGTAAATACTTATAAATAACACTATTTTCCTTTAAAAGGACACAGTTATAATGTGTTATAGTTAAAGGGATCATATATGTAAAGGTCGTAGATTAATTGCCTGCTGTGATGCTTAATTTTATGTATAAACTTAATTGGGCAAAGGGATACCCAGATAGCTGGTAAATCTTTATTTCTGAGTGTGTCTATGAGGGTATTTCTGCATGAGATTGGCATTTGATTTAGTAGGTTGATGAAAATCTGCCTTCACTAATGTGGGGGGACATCATCCAATCCTTTAAGGGCTCATGTAGAACAAAGAGTAAGGAAGGGTGAATTCCCTCTCTTTTGAGTGGGGACGTCCATCTTCTCTTGCCCCTTAACAACAAAGCTCCTGGTTCTTGAGGCTTTGGACTCTGGGACTTACTCCAGTGGCCCCCTGGTTCTCAGGCCTTTGGACTTCTAATTATTCCATTGGTTCCCTGGTTCTCCAGCTTATAGAAGGTAGATTGTGGGACTTCTTGGCCTCCATATCTACATGAGCCTTTTCCTATAATAAATCATATATATATGATATATGGTGGGTATACACATTCTTTTAGTTTCCTTTGTATTTTCTTTTAGAGGTGGAGCTAGAGTCAAGCAGAAAGGTTTGTGTTTTTGTTTTCTTTTGGTAGTGGGAAGGAAAATGAGAAAAGGCAATTGAGGGATCAATAAGTCAACCTAAGAATTTTAATTTTAAAATACCAACTTTAAAAAATAGCTAGAAAGCCAAAATCCATTAAAGAAAACTAACCAAATGTGTACAAAATGCACATATACTTTATTTTACATATTTCTATTTTTATGTAAGAGAATGTGTTTTTCTAATCATTCTCATTTGCCTGATCATTGAGCTGTTCATTCATTTTAAACTGTTCTGCATTTCCCTCTGCAAGAAATTCTGAGTGGGTAATTTTGATTAGTAGCTCTTTCTGCATACACATCTTTTTGTTCTTATTTTTAACTGTTATAGTTTTACTTTTTATTTTAATATAGCTCTTCATTTTATGACTTGTGATTTAGACTAATATCTCTGATGTGAGTCATTAATGCAGAGATTTTTATCATTTTACATTGACAAAAGTATGAAAATACATTCATTTATTCTTTTAATAAGAAATGTTATACCATAGGGATTTAATAAGTAATTATACATGAGAAAATGAAGGTATGTCAAGGTCTTTGTTAAGTAAAAGCAACAAGTCATGTCATTTTTATCTTTGTGAAGAAATAGGTCTTCTTGGAGGCAATGGTTTAAGAAACATCTAAAAAAGAAGGTTTTAAAGAAAGTGATGGGTAAAACAAATAGTTCTCACATGCAGTATGGATCTACCACAGCACCCTGGTAATCTTACTGATCTCTGTATTGACCATGTAGTGATGACTCAACCACAGTCTGAACCACGTGTTGGTAGAATGTGCTGTGATACTCCCTGGAACATGGTAAAAAAGGAAGACTTGTGAAGAGACAGGTTTTCATCTACTTCCCTAGTTCCACCAGGCCTCAAACTTTCTGTGTCACCCTCATTTGAGTATAGCTGCAGACTATAAAACTGTTTGTGGTTTAGAGTTGGTTCCCTAAAGATAGAGCACCCCACACTTATGTTGCTTATCATCTGGCTCCTTAAATTTGGTGTGGTGTTGTGAAACTAGGGCTGTAAGGTGCTGACATCACTGGCCATGGTTTTGTTGTCTGAAAGTAATAAACTTGTCGACTCCATTTGGGTGACATCCATGAGTCTGATCTAACTCATACAGGGGAGACTTTTCATGGGATTCTCTGTTTCAGATGAATCTTGGTAAGAACTGCAGGCCACCCAGCAGCTGCCAACAGGCTGTTGCTTAGGGATTCATTAACTGCTCAACTGGCATAGAGATTGTAATTAATTATATCCTACTATCCTGTGTAGATTATAGGATGCTTCACCATTGCTTGACTTATGCTACCTTTAGATATTTTCATATATTTCCTTCTTTTTGTATATATTTTTTTCCCTTTCTTCAAGCATATGGTGTTTCATTTTACTGGATGGGTGGAGGCTTTTTGTTTCTCTCCTTTCCACATATGTACATATATACACTCATGGATATTAACCAAAATGGTATGTACAGTATAACCACAAATGTTAAAAAAAAAAAATTCCCTGGAGTAAAAGGAGAAACAAAAATATTTTTGTTGTTGTTTGTTTGGTAGTGGTGGTGGATGTTCTCTGCAATTTTTCCTCCATCCTCTTCTATTATTCTAAATATGTTTTACCCTTCAGTTTATAGTACAAAATGATCAGCTATTCTTTGCCTTCTCTTTCTAATATGTAAGAAGCTAGTCACTGCACATTTACTCTTGACCTCATCTTTGTTTTCTGTCTCTAAGTAAAATTTGACTTTTAAAGTCTTACATCATCTTTTATTTTTAATATTTCCTTTTCTCCTAGGCCTTTTGTAGGTAACACATAAATGTAATTATTAAAGGTAGGAAACTAGAGACCTTCAAGGAGGAGACATGGTAAAAAAAAGAAATTTAAGTAAAGAAATTGAAAAGTTCTGTATTTAGGGAAAGTTATAGGAGAAGAACCTAAAAGAGCATAGTTAGAAATGGTAGACATTAATTAGAGAAAAATCTAGAATAATTCTGTGTTGTTACTGTTATATACAGTATATGCAAATCCATGTATTAAGAAAGTTGAGAAATTTATCATATAATCATCATCAGGGTCATTTATCATTAAAAAATAAATACAAAAGAAAAAAAAACAAATTTAATCAAACTGGAAAATCACTGAGCTTGTATCCAATGCCTGTCTTTTCCTTAATTACCAAACTTCTTGAAGAGTAAGAAATAACCTATACTCATTGCTCCCACATGTTTATTTCCCACTCATTTCTCAGCCCACTGGAATCTGGTATGTACTCCATGCACTCCATGGAAATAGTAAGGTCACAAATGACTAATCACAAATTTCTCAACTTTCTTAATACATGGATTTGCATATACTGTATATAACAGTAACAACACAGAATTATTCTAGATTTTTCTCTAATTAATGTCTACCATTTCTAACTATGCTCTTTTAGGTTCTTCTCCTATAACTTTCCCTAAATACAGAACTTTTCAATTTCTTTACTTAAATTTCTTTTTTTTACCATGTCTCCTCCTTGAAGGTCTCTAGTTTCCTACCTTTAATAATTACATTTATGTGTTTGATTATCATATATGTATATTTATGGCCCATATATTCCCTTAAGCTACATTTCTAGGTATAGATAGGGAATTTTTATGGATTTCTGAGTAGCCCCTTAAAATTAATATACCCAAAAACTGCTCAGCATCTTCAGTGATCATATGTTCCTGTTATGCATTCCTTATCTCCACAATAAATATTTCTATTTTTCCAATCCTTCTAGAACTATCATTCAAGCCTTTTCTACTCTCAGTGACCCAACTATTTTCCCCTATCCACTTGACAAGTCTTCTTTATTTTACTTTTCCAGTGTCCCTTGAAGCAATCTCATCTATTCATTCCTGTTATTGTCCTAATTTAGGCCCTCATAACAACTCTCAAAATAGAGCCTTTATCAACCAGCTTATTGCCAATATACCTTCCTCACATAAATCTCGTGTGCTTCTATGTCAGATATGCTTGTTTGTATACACACAACCATCACTTTCCTCTCCACTGGGAAAGCCCCAATATTGCTTTGGTATTCACCACCTCTTGTCCCTAGGAACAGTGAGTCTCTGTAGTCTGTTGGAGTTCATCACAGTCGGTACAAGTTGGTCATATTTGGTTTATTTCCCTTGGGCGTGACTGTTTTTGTCATGGCCTGTGACTCCTTCCAAGAAATTGTACATGATGGGAAATCTTCTGTAGGCTTCTGGGAAAGGTTTTACTTATGGATTAAAAGAGATTCAAGGTTGGAAATGCTCCTGTTTTTAACAGGGTGTTGGTTTTCTGCATGTGAAGCTTAGAACTGTTGCAATTATCAACCATGAAAGTAGATGTCACCAGTACGTGGGGATGAAGAGGCAGATTGATGGAAAGTCTCTGGTCTTTAATGAAATGACTGAGTAACTGAATTTGCCAACCCTCTAACCACAGTATCTCTAGTAACTTCTATATAACATAGCAAACCATGTACATTTAAAGCCCTTTTAGCTTAGGAGGTTGGTTTATGTCTGGCTGTTATTTAGAGCCTAAAGTATATCTGTTGCAACTCAAGTCACTTCACTTTGTTGCTTTACTTGTTCTCTATTCCTTCCACAATAAATTGGATCACACTTAGCATTGTATTTAAGGACCTGTATGAACTTGTGACAACATACCTCTTCAAAAATACTCTTCACAACTTTTAGTTCCATCCAAAATGATCCTTTAATTCATTGTTCTTTTTTTTTTTTAAAGATTTTATTTATTTATTTGAGAGAGAGAGCATGAGAGAGAGCATGAGAGGGAAGAGGGTCAGAGGGAGAAGCAGACTCCCTGCTGAGCAGGGAGCCCGATGCGGGACTCGATCCCGGGACTCCAGGATCATGACCTGAGCCGAAGGCAGTTGCTTAACCAACTGAGCCACCCAGGCGCCCTAATTCATTGTTCTTGAACATGTTTTAGAATCTTTCTCTCCTTTGCCTTGCTAAATTTTACCTTCCACATGTAAGAGCTTCCCTTACACTCAAACCTTATTTTTCTATTGAAATCATTATGATCATCTAAGATTGAGTTCAAAAACACAATATTCATGCAGTCACCCTATTTTACTGGTTGGAATTTGAAATCTCTTCATCTGTTGGGTATTTATGTCAGGTGGAATTTTATTCTAGTGCCTGTCACAATCTCTTCAATCACGTAAGACATTGTGTATTATGTCCTTTTTTGTCCTTGTAGTTTCAATTATACTTAGCAATGTATCTACCTATACAAAGCTGTTAGTCCACAGTATGCTCTGTACCTGAAACAGGGCAAATTAAAAAATAAAACAAAACCTGAAACCCTTCGCCCAGAGAAGAGGAAAGGACACTTGCTGAAATTTAATCCTACTTTAGGACACAGGGATTGTGATTTGGGGATTTAGCTCAGAGAAATTTTATACTGTGTTCTAGAACACATTTACACATTGCAGCATTGTTTGTAATATGAAAAAATTAAAATGACCTATGTGTTCTTCTATAAAATGAAAAAAATAAACTTTATTTAATTCATACAATTAAATGTTAAACAGCTACTAAAATAAATGAACTAAACTGGTATATGTCAACATGGTTAGATCTTAAAAACTTAATACTGGATAAGTAGAGGAAATTGTATAATATATAATATGATTCAGAAGTTTTAATATTAAGTATTAACCGATACGAGGAAGGAAACTTGGAACAAACATCTTGACTTCAAGGAAAGGACTTCACAACAATAAACTGAAAGATGTGAGTCTTTTTTTAGGACTGCAAAGTAAAAAGATAAAAAAGATACCTCTTATTAGTTAATATTTGTGAGATGTAATGATGTGCCCAAAACAGGAAAATTGTGCATCTTCTTTCCCAACTCTCTTAGTATGACTGAGATTATCTGCATTTCCACGCATCACTATTGTCTTCCCTGAGAAAGAATTTTTTTCTCCCTATTCAGGACAGTTGTCCTCTCTGTGTTCCAGGTATTATTTACCCCATTGTCTAGAGAACTTTACACCCACAGTTATTTATTTATTTTCCTCATTTTAACTTCCATTTAGTATACTTTATTTTCTGTTTATAGTTTATAAACATGTTTCTCTTTCTCTTTCACTCCTTCTTCTTTTCTCTTTCCTTTTCATAAAGTTATTTTAAGGAAGTGCTATATATGTATACATATGCATATGTATATACATATAGTGTTCATTGTTTAAATTATCATTTATTTCCCTGTTCACAGCTGTATTTTATTTTCTAGCATTCACCTGTATATTTTAGCATCACCCAAGAAATCCTATTCACCAAATCCAGTAAACACTCTTTGGTTATTATTTTTTCTTAACTCTAACTGACCACTCTCTTATAAACAAAATCCTGTTTTCATTTGCCTTTCCTTTTTAGATAAGCATTTTAGTTAAGAATAATTTTCCTTTTCTATCTATATCTATTATCTATCTTCATATTATTTGCCAAATCAATTGAAAGTAAATTATAGATATCATGATATTTGACCCCTAAATAATTCAGCATACATTTTCAAAAACAGGGCTGCTCCTCTTCATAACCATAATAATATAATCAAACTCAATCAATTAAACTTTGTTAAATAATGTTACATGACATATTTTATATGATTCATATTCAGATTTTCCTAATTTTCCCAATAATGTCCTTTATAACTCTTAGTTATAGTTGTTTTGTTAATCTAGGATAAACATAATTATGCATTACATTTAGTTGTCAAGTCCCCTTAGACTCCTTAATTTTTTTTAAGTAAGCTCTATGCCCAATATAAGGCTTTAATTCATGACCCTGAGATCAAGAGTAGCATGCTCTATGGACTGAGCTAGCCAGGAACCCCTACACTGCTAATTTAAAATGTTCTTTGGGATGCATGGGTGGCTTAGTTGGTTGAGCACCCAACTCTTGGTATAGGCTCAGGTCATGATTTCAAGATCCTGAGGCCGAGTCCTGTGTTGAGCCCTGCACTCAGTGAGGAATCTGCTTGAGATTTTCTCTCTCCCTTTCCCTCTGCTCCTCTCCCCTGTTCATACTCTCTCTTTCTCTCTCTCTCTAAAATAAATACATAAATCTTATAAATAAATAAATAAATAAATAAATAAATAAATAAATAAATAAAATATTACTCTCACTTTTGGGGGGTATAATTATGGCAGTATAAATTTTTAAGGTCTAGACCAATTTTTTAAATTAGAAAAACTTTATTTTAGAATAATTTTAGATTTACAGAAAAGTTGAAAATCATCTAGTTTGCTTATATCACTCCTTCTTTCTAGTTTTTAACATCTTACATTATCATGGTGCATTTTTCAAAACTGAGGGATCAACACTGATGCATTATATTATCTAAAATCCTGCCTTATTTGAGTTTCTTTAGTTTTCCAATTAATGTCTTCTTTCTGTTTTGGGAACTCATTCAGGGTAATGCATTGCATTTATTTGTCCTGTCTCTCAGATCTCCTCTGGTCTATGTCAATTTCTGATTTTTTCTTGTTTTTCATTGTTTTGACAGTCTTGAGGAGTACTGAGTAAATATCCTGTAGCATGTCCCCACTTTGGGTTGCCTTTTATTTGTATTTTCTTTTTAGATTAGGTAATGATTTCTCTGACATTGGCCATAGCAACGTTTTTCTAGGTATGTCTCCCGAGGCAAGGGAAGCAAAGGCAAAAATAAACTATTGGGACTATATCAAAATAAAAAGCTTCTGCACAATGAAGGAAATAGTCACCAAAACTAAAAGACAAAATGCTGAATGGGAGACTATATTTGCAAATGACATACCCAGTAAAGAGTTAGTGTCCAAAATATATAAAAAAATCTTAACACCAACACCAATTCAACACCAAAAAACACAAATAATCCAATTAAAAATGGGTAGAAGACATGAACAGACATTTTTCCAAAGAAGACATACAGATGGCCAACAGACACATGAAAAGATGTTCAACATCACTCATCATCATCAGGGGAAATGGCAATCAAAACTACAATGAGCTATCACTTCACACCTGTCAGAATGACTAAAATCAAAACCAGAAGAAACAAGTGTTGGCAAGGATGTGGGAAAAAAGGAACTGTCTTGCATTGGTGGAAATGCAAACTGGTGCAGCCACTGTGAAAAATAGTATAGAAATTCCTCAAAAAGTTAAAAATAGAACTATCCTATGATCCATTAATACAGTACTGGATATTTACTCAAAGAATACAAAAACACTAATTTGAAAAGATGTATGCACTCCTATATTTATTGCATCATTATTTATAATAGCCAAACTGTGGAAGCAGTCCATGTCCATCAGTAGATAAATAAAGAAGGGGTGGAATATGTTTATATATATGGATATTATGGAATTTATATATAAATATTATGGATTTATATATATGTATGGATATAATGGAATATTATTCAGCCACAAAAAGAATGAAATCTTGCTATTTGCAACAACATGGATGATCTAGAGAGTATAGTGCTTAGGGAAATAAGTCAGTCAGAGAAAGACAAATACCATATGATTTTACTCATATGTGGAATTTAAGAAACAAAACAAAGTAAAAGAAAAAAACAAACAAACAGACTCAACTATAGAGAACAAATTGATGGTTATCAGAGGTGTGGTGGGTGGGGGGTTGGGTGAAATAAATGATGGGAATTAAAGAGTACACCTACCAAAATGGGTACTGAGTAATGTATAGAATTGTTGAGCCACTATGTTGTACACATGAAACTAATATAACACTGTATGTTAACTATATTGAAATTAAAATTGAAAAATTTAATAAAATTTAAATAAATAAATAAACAAATAGGCTAAGGTAATGGGTTTTTTGAAAGAATACCACAGAGGTGAAGTGTCTTTCTCATTGTATCTATCACATGGTACCATGTAAATTCACTGATGAGGTTAACATTCACCATTTGGTTAAGGTGGTATTTGCCAGGTTCCTTCATTGTAACATTTCCTTAACAAGATCATTCTAGCAATCAAATAAATTTAAATTAATCAGTAGTTTTATTTAGTAGTCTGTGGAGTAGTGGTAAGTCATATTTAACTTTTTAATAAAATACATGCACTTCTTTCCTCTAAAAATTAAACAAGTTATAGAAATTTTAATGAGAATTTTGTAACTATTCCGGATGACAAGTCAAGCAATATGTGATCATTCATTGAACAACATCCTCCCAGACAAAAATGCCTTTTGCTTGGTGATTAGGCTCATCCTAGCCTTGAACCCACTTGTCTCTTGCCACCTCCTTGTGCCCCTTCTCAAAGGATTTAGAACTTGTCCTCTCGATGATGTATTTAGGGAGAGAACCAGGGGAGGTTAAGGAGAAATATAAAATGCTACAGGAGGTTTACAACCATATTCATTTCCTAATTCTACAGTAAATAACGTATTTCCGGCAGGGGAGATTAAAGCTTCTCAGAATGCTGAGGCTCAGTTTGTGCTGTTACTTTGTTACTTCTTTTCCCATTTAAGGTTTACCTTGAAATCCATTTTTCCTTTGATATTGCCTCTGGAAAATTATAGGGCGACAAATGGAGCTCATAATGAGCTCATGTTCTGTGATCTCAAATCGTTACATGTCAACTCTTTTGTTTTTCCTATTGTTCCATGCTTGTAAGTTGCATCTTTGGAAGTGACATGAATTTCATCAGAATTAATGGAATATAAATATGTAAGACGTTATCTCTCAATGAATTTGATCATCTCGGTGTCTTGAACGGATCAGTATTGTTTCCATGGGTGTATGAAATTACCAAGGACTATTTTAAACAGTGTGAAAATGCAAAACCATCGTAATAACACCCACTGTTGCCCACACACATTTGGTATATTATTTCCTGGACCTTATGAATATGTATACATTTTTTGCATATCATATGTCTATTCTACTTAAAATACTTTTCAGGTTATTGAAGAATTTCAAATATTATATAAAATGTCAATGGTTATGAAATTTACTACCAGGGAAATGTCTAGGCACTGTGACAGATATGTATTTACCCAGCCCAAATTAAAGGAAATGTTCTTAGTTATTTGACTTGTAATAACTAAATACATAGTTACACTTAAAAAACAGATCCTGAGTATGATAAGGGTAATCTGTATAAGGAAAATATGCAATATCGATATGTTTCCGTTGCTTTATGATATACAAAATTGAATGATACTTTGCATGTTTTCTTATAAAACCTAAAATATCATTAAACACATACAAATTAGTTTAAAAAAACCCAAAAAACAGAAATCAGTTCTACACTCAGTATATTAGAATGCAGTTCAAACAACCATAGGTTTTAAAAATAATAAATCAAAACATATACCATCCACTTTATTCATATTATATATTAAGCATAAATTTCGCATTTTGCAGAAAAGATGACAATTGTTACACTGATTGTACATCCAAATGTTTTAAAGATTGATACCCTTTTTTAATTATTTTCCTCAGTATACCAATAAAGAACATTAATTGTCATTATAAGCCTATAGATTTTGTGTTTGATTTTGCAAACTTGGTTTCTTAAAAATTGAAACTAAGCAAAGAAGAGATTCATACCTATTTACACCTTTCAGTATTACATACTTTAAATTTATACTAGTATGTGGTTACATAAGAAAGTTTTGTTATAATTTCTCCTTTAGATGACATTATTGTTTTGCTGGGATACTAAGACTTAAATTCATAAAATAATCTGTAAATATGGTAAAGATTGGAGTCTAGTGTATGATTCATCAGCAGATAATCTAAGAAGTTTAGGGAGAAAGTGATCAATGTAGTCTTGTGCTTTGGGTGGGAAAATAAGACTGGCCAAGGTTGAAAGGGTGTCATTATTAGGCAGCAAACCGAGATGAGATAAAATCAAGGAGATGCCCCACATTAAATATGGCCTGAAATAATAGATTGGGATAGAGACACACTTGAATATTAAACCTATCAACTTGAGCAAAAAGACTAAAGACTAATTAGATACAAAAATTAACCTCACATCTGACTTTTCTAAGAAGCTCAATTTATTTTAGGAATGAGGTCTAAAATGAGTTCCAATGTTTAAAAAGTTTTAAAGACCATATTAGTATAAACCTATAGAAAATATTTTCCCAGTTCTTATAACTTTTAATGTTTTTCTGTTTTTATTGCAAGCATTATAACTATTCTAAAACTGTTTCTAAACTACAGTTCTTGAAAAATACACTTCTTATACCTGAGCTTTAAATTTATTGATTTATTTGTAAATCGAAGGAAAATGCTTTGAATACTTGTAAAGCAAGTATTATCTTCTTCCACTATTGGAGATAGTAGACGTTTATTTATTTCAGCAGTAAATTAGCAACTTTTGAGATCTCTGGAGTCTATGTATAGTAAAGCTACTTTAAATAATTTCTTTTTGAACGATTAGCTGGTTTAAGTTGTACTCTCTATTGACTCTATAATAAATTGCTGATTCATGCTTATAGAATATTCACCACTTGTGACAAATGGTTAATTTCTAATGCCATAAATCAGTTGTTTATTTCTAAAACACTTAATGCCAAAATTACTCATTTTTATAATAAAATTTATGGAAATTATGTAAAGTGATACAGTATAAAAAGCACATACACTAGTTATTTTTATGAAAAATAAGTTATTTGTAAATATTTGATAAAAGTAAGTCACTAAAAAATTGTTCTCTAAATTTTTTAAAGACCAAAAAGGTATCAAAGTATGCTAATATCTGTGGGGGCCAAGGCAAGGCCCCACCGATATGGGCCACTTTGGTATGAACATTACAATTAAGTTACAAGCAGTCAAAACCCAGCAGATTTAGGAAAAGCTCTTTACATCCTCCTGAACTTCCTGCTTGTACCAGGAATAGAGCTATTAACAGAGATTGCTCTCCACCTAAGGAGCTTATCTGGATAACAGGACAACCTGTTTTCCAAATCATTTCCTCTTACATTCCTGCTAATGGTGTTTCTTCCCTTTGTATTCTCAGATTTCTACCCCTTTCCTCAGCTCATATAAGCATTGTGTTACCTCACTGTCTTTGGAATTTCCATGTCTATGTGGATTCTCCATATGTATGCTATTAAGTTTGATTTTCTCCTGTTACTCTGTCTCATGTCTCATGAATTTTAGTCCAGCTAGCAGGATCTTGAAGCTCAGAGGAAATTTTTCCATCCCAACGTATTGAAAATAATTCTGAAAAGAGATTGTCTCTCCACTGTCTGGGTTTAAGTTCTCTCACTTTACTTGAAAGAAGCCATAATTGGAAAACATATTTTTGTGATACATGTCAGAAATAAAAAGAACTCCATACTTTAGATATTTATTTAAAGAAAAGACTGTAAGTCATATGGTGACAACTGGATAGCTCTTTGATAAAAGATAAATTAGGTTCTTTTTTCCTTCCCACTTCAGGATAAATTCCAAATCGATTAGAGAATAAAATGTGAAAAAAAAATGGAACTATATATGTGCTTAAAATGATTGTTGTGAAGTTTTTGGTGGTTGAAAATTTGGAGAAAAACACGATAAGCTAAGCCCAAACTAAGCAAACTGAGAAATAATATTTCCAATATGACAAAGAATTCATACCCACATCTACCAAGAGCTCTCAAATTTCAAGAAACAAAAATCAATAACCTGTAGCATAACAGGTAAATGATGTAAACTGGAAAAAATGACCTTAAACATGTGAAGAGTTGTTCACATGTTCTCTAATAAAAGAAAGAGAAGTCAACATTTTTATTTCATCAGATTGTCAAAATTCTAAGAGCATAACAAGATATTTTGTTAACAAAGTTGTAGAGAAATGGGTAGTCTAGGACATTCTGGTGAGGTTGGCAAAAAAACCAAAAAGCATTAGAGGTCTGGAGGAATAGCTGGCAACATCAGTAGAATTGCACATTCAACTAACCCTCTGATCCCACCTCTAGGAATCTATCACTAATGTACATTGGCAAAAGTATGATATGACTTATATTCATTGTGGTATTCTTTTTAATAGCAAATGGTTGAAAGCAACTTATTGTTCTTCAGTAGGCAACTGAATGATTAAATCTGTATACTGTATATAATGCAAAGAGCTACACTGTAGCCATAAGAAACAATGAATATAATCTTTATACAGTGATATAATGTGATTTCTATGATATACTTATGTGTGGAAAAGACACAATGTAGAGTAGTGTATATATTTTTTTTCAATTATCTATATGGGGAGGAAGAGTCAAAATGGAGGAGACATGAGATATTTACCTAAATATCTTGCTATATAATTTCTAATCTGCAACCTTTTAATATTCTTACAAAATCAAAAGAATAAAATAAAATTGAATCAGAAAGTTAAAAATTCCTAAATATAAAAACTAATGAAACTAACTATATGTCAAGGTTGATTATTCTTCTGTTCAGGTTAGTTTAGAACATATTATATAGTTTTCTATTCAAACTTAGAGAACTATATTTGAAGGAAAAATTGAAGTGCAAATAATTCTTAAAACTTCATTCAGTCTTATTGTTTTATAGCAATACTGGTGTTATTACATTGAAACTAATTTGTTTATAATTAGATAAAACAAGAGAGTAATAAAATTGACTTTATTTTGGAACCAAAATTTTCAGTGTAAGAGAAAATAAACATAAGTTTAAAATAAGGTCAGATAAAAATCCTGTGGTAGTAAATTTGAATTGGATACATATTATGAATGTATAAATTTGTTTTGTTTCTTTTTTTAAGATTTTATTTATGTATTAATTTGAGAGAGAGAGAGAGTTTGAGTGGGGGTAGAGGGGGAGAGGACTAGAGTTGGGGAGGGAGACGGAGGAGGGGAAAGACTCTGTATCCGACTTCACACTAAGCATGGAACCCATTGCAGGGCTCAATCTCACAACCCTGAGATTGACCTGAGCCAAAACCAAGAGTTGGACACTTAACTGACTGAGCCACCCAGGTGCCCCACATTCGTTTTGTTTCTAAAGTACATTTTTCCTTGCTCTGTCTCTTGAAAAGGCCAAGAAGCAATGGTAACTGAGTGGCATCCAGATTGTGACTTCTCTAGATACCTTCCACCAATAAAAAGAGTAGCAATAGCTACAGAAAGAAACATGGAATATTGGCTGAAACATCTTATTGTGCCAAAAAACAAGGATGCCATCAAACAAAAAGATTTCATCAAAAGAAAACAGAGGTAAAAATGAGATAATTTGAACACTATAAAGAAAACATTTTTTATGAAAAATGTTAAATATCTAGCAGTATATTTATATAAATCTTCACTTCAACTAACCAAAAGAGGAACTTAAGGCACTAGTCAACTGACCTTCAATCCAGGCCTAACCACCATTACCACCACCAAACCCAGCCCATTAGAGCCAGGCTATGCCCTGGATAGTGATGGTCAGGTACCTTACCAAAACAAGGGTCACTTCCAAAACAAACGTCTGGGAAACAGAGCTGGAGAAAGATGCAATTATCTTTTCTCTTTTCTTTCTGACTTATTTAATTTATTTGGTTTACATGGGTCTTCCTACATTTCTACTATATGGTTTCCTTTATCAGTGCATTTGATTATTAACTCACTCATTTATTGCTTTAGTTACTTCTCTCTGCAAAGTGAACAACAGTTATATGTATGACTGATAATTTAATATCGAGGAAGTAACTATCAATAACAATAGTTAAACATATACAGCATTTACTATGTGCACTAGTTCAAAGCCTATAACTTTAATTCTCATAGAAAGTCTATAAGATAAATGTTAGTAAATGTTGTTGTGACTTCCATTTTCACATGAGAAAAATTAGGTTAGAAGACCTGGCCAGATTATGGTTGAGCTAGGAGATAAACCCAGACAGTGGGGTGAGGAGTCCATGTTCAGGACCAGTCTTAATAACATATGTTTGTAGTTTCCTGATTGCCCTCAGCATTCTTTTGGAAGATAATTAATCTTTCCCATATATGCTTCTATTTAGCTCAATGAATATTGAAAAAAATCTCTTTCATGTAACTGTTTATCTCATAAAAATTGAAAGACCGTGCATAAAAAGAATTAATGCACATTTATGCACACTTTTGTAATCTTAAATTGTAATGATTTGTTACTCTTAAAATCTACTGCTCTTTTTTAAGGGAACTTTTGATGGTGCTTATAAACTCTTTTTAGTCAATGTAACATTACATGTGCTTAAAATGATGGTGTTCTCTATATAAAGAGAAGTTTTCAGGTGATACTAATTAATGGATTCTTATTTTTTCCCCAGTTCTCCATTTTAAAGCAAAGCATTATTTTAATACATGCCGCTAGTAGATATTGCCTCCTTTATGATACAATTTAACAATATGTAACATTCACAAAATTTACAGAGCATAAGATTAGCTTTCTCTTGCTATGATTTGAAAGTTTTCTAATTTATTCTTTTTATTAAATCTTCAAAAAAGTTAAAAATTAAAAATGTGAAATTTGAATATTAACCTGTACTAAAGACAACTTTAAATTCTTTGCAAAGGAGAGTAGAGTATTAGCACATACTTTGAAGTGAATTAAGCAGTCTGAAGCAAAATCATTACACAAATATTTATAAAACAATCTTAACAATTAGGTGAAGTTAAAGAGCACTGTAAACAATGCTGAGTAAATTTTCGTCATTGTGGTCCAATGTGTTATTTTAAACGAACTATCAGTAGAAAAAAGTCTTTCGGAAAAATTGTCTTTTCTTTTTTAGCTCCTGTGGGGGAGAGCACTTTTAAGTAATTTCTACTTAAAATGGCATATTTGTGATAATTTATTTAAGTAAAAACATATGGAGTAATCAATTTTAGAATGTGTCTTACAGCAACGTATTTCCTTATGAAGATATTTCACAAGAGACTTTATGTATATAATTTGATTTTATAGTAGGAAGGCGGTGACATATGTCTCTTTATATTTTTGAATCTATGTAGTAATAATGAAATACACCTTGGATTTATGTTGTATTTTGACAAATGTAATTTATGTTAGCAAATACTATTTTCAATTTTCTGAATTATAAGCAGGAAATGATGTTATCTAAAAATGCTCATTTTCTGTATTCAGCATTTGCACACACATACACTCAGATAAACATGGGGCTACTTGAACACATGAATTTAATTATCTATCATTATTACCACAATAATCTATCTAACACTAAATTCCCATATGTCATGTGTATTTACTCCAGAAGGAAAGTGTTGCTCTTTCTAATTTGTGGCATTTTTAATTAATCTGATTAAAACTTGCCTCCTTTGAATTATAAACAAGTTTTAATAATGACCTTATGATTAGTGAATGACTTTTCATAACTCTAAATGGGGAATGAAAAGGGATGTAGATGTCAAGTACGTTAGAATATGACCTCTAGCTAATTAAATGAAATTAAATTATCTAACATTTTCCAGCAAATTTACCAAGAACTTTCATATATTTTATTTGCTATGACAGTTACAGAGGTCTTGTGAGATCACTATTACTGTTCTCAACTCCATTTTACAGATGGGAAAATTGAATTTCAGAGAGTAAATGAGTCATCCAAGGTCATATAGTAATAACTGGAATTCATACTAAGTTCAGCTTCCATATCTAGTTTCTGTCTTGTCCTACCATAGTTATTCATTATAAGTAAATATTTTATTACTGGAAAATATAAGCTTAATCATTTGTGGATAGCATTATAAGTTTGACACCTCTCTGTCAAATTTAGATATGGTGCTTGTTGATAAGAAATTTCACTGTGTTGATGTAAAAGTTGGGTATGCATCCTTTCTGATGGCTGAGTAATATTCCATTGTATATATGGACCACATCTTCTTTATCCATTCATCTGTTGTAGGGCATCTTGGCTCTTTCCACAGTTTGGCTATTATGGACATTGCTGCTGTGAACACTGGGGTGCATATGGCCCTTCTTCTCACAGGACATTAGGAGAAGGAAGGGAAAAATGAAGGGTGGGGAATCAGAGGGAGAGATGAACCATGAGAGACTATGGACTCTGAGAAACAAACTGAGAGTTTTAGAGGGGAGGGGGGTGGGGGGATGGGTTAGCCCAACGATGGGTATTAAGGAGGGCATGTACTGCATGGAGCACTGGGTGTTATACAAAAACAATGAATCGTGGATCACTACATCAAAAACTAATGATGTATTGTATGGTGACTAACATAACAATAAAATAAAATTAAAAAAAAATTTCACTGTGTAAAATGTGTTACTGAATTTTTAAACAGAATATCCACTGAATTTTCTTGCACCATGCATCATTTAGACTGTTTCCTCTAATGTAATTCTGAATGTCCATAACTGCTGATATGTGTGTGTATGTAATTTACATATATGAATATATATTATATGTAATTTATTTATGAACCCTTTAAATTAGAATTTATTTTATACAAATAAGATGCCATAGAGGACAAGTGATATTTAAGATCTAGCACTTCCCACATTCCTTTCTATCAATTTTATCACATGCCAGAAGATTTTTGTAATTTTGCAAATGAATAAAGGAAAAGAACTACCGAGAGCTAGTAATTAATTAGAGCAGCTAAAGTAGGGAATAACTGGTATGTCAGTTCCAGGAGATAATTTAACTAGTAGTAACTCTCCTACAACCAAATCTCATATATGAAACATAAACAATACACTGCTGGAGTCATAATCCAAAACTGCCATGCCTTATACCCAGGAGAAGCTCAACACAGATTGAAATGACTGGGAACTATAATAACCATGTACAGATATTCTGAGCTACATCACCACTTTTGGCATTTATACTTGTAACAAGATCTGGAATAGGAAGTTTACATTAAAAAAATTGTGTTTTCTATAAACAAATCATAAAATAAATCAGAGTACAAATCATAAAAGAAATTCCTGCTAAAGTTTGAAGTCCAATGTGAAAAAAAACAGAGTCAAACAAGTTTTTGTGGGTTTTTTTTGATATTTGGGATGATTTCTTGTTAATAGATAATTTGCTTTATGGAGCTATAGGGAATATTCTTGATCTAAGTAGCAATGGTGAGCAATAAAAATGGGCCATACTCTGTGGAAAACTGTATCTAACTTGTGATTTTTCTTCATATGAGTTTTGGAGAAAAGATGTTCTGGAAGCATATATTATCACCCACCCTTAAAATTCAAAATAAATCATAGCTAGAGAGTCTCTTTATATATTTTATGAAAATTATTACAATAAAAAGGCATATATTTAACCCATTATAGTTAACACTGATATTTTTATTCATTCAATTATATTTTATTATTTCCATTATTGATGTAAAAATTACAAATAAGTCAAACAGTATAAAAAACCTGAAAAAGCAAACAACATTATCCCATATATTCATTTTTGAATCATAGTTACACTACTCCTCTATAGAAACAATGATTTTTAAATGTCTACATTTGGTCCTCTTGTGTGTTCTTTTTTGTTGTTGTTTGTTTTTATAATACTAAGTAATTGTTTTTGCTAGCATTTCTTGAAATATAAACATTAATGATTTTTTTGTTATTCCTTTCTATAATAGATGAAATTAAGAACACATAGAATTCACTTCATGTCACTTCCTTCTCTAATTTCAAGTCAATATATGATCATTTTAGTCACTTTTATAGTCAAAGAATACTCAGAAAATAAGTTATTTCACTAATTCATGCTTTTATTTACTGTTATTGTGAAAAATTTCATACAAACAAAAAAACAAAGACCAGAGCATAATGACCATGCGTATCTGTACTCATCATATAGGCTTAGCTAATAAAATATTTTTTCTATATATGCTATATCTATTTATATATTTTGGACTGAATTATTTAAATTGTCAACCTTTTATTTCACCTTTGTGTATTTATGCATGTCTTTCTTAACATATTTCCTATGTAACCATAATGATGTTCACATTTAAGAAAATGACTTCTTATATCTAGTTCCTATTTAAATGTGCTCAAGTGCCATCAATTTTAGATGTCCTTTTAAGTCCATTATATAACATAAAAATTTTAACATGTTTCTTTCTTCCCCACTTTTCATAGCTTTCTCTTTCCCAACAAGCACATTTTATACTTACGTTCACCATAATTAGCTTTTTGGTTTTTGTTTTTTGCTTTGTCTATAGTTTGCCTTTAAAAGTTAAAGCAAAATTATAGTAAAGAAACAGTGGATGTCGAAGAGTGAAGGCAGTTGCACTGGCTAAAGGAAGAGTTGAACCACCAAGCACAGAAAACGAATCAAGGGCCTCAGCTGGACTTACAAGGAACTCTCAAGCTAGGTTGACTCTTCAGAAGTGCCTTTCAATCTGTAGAGGTACTGGACCCTTTATTCCCACTTGCATCCGTGATAGCACACTTGCCACATCACGGATGGGGTGTAAACTTGGGCCTTGGCAACTTCCTTGGGCTGTGGGAAATTTCTGGGAAGCAATTCACCTGAGAACTTTCAGAAGCTAACACTCTTGGAAGCTTAGGGGAATGCCTAGGTCCTCAAGAGGTGTCTGGGTGGCACATCACAGCATCTACTACGTCAGGAGCTGAGCTGAGCTGCCAGGTGTGGCCAAGTGCTACCAGGTCTCAGAGTGGCCAAGCCAAAATGAAAGTAACAGCCAAGTTTTAATGCCTTGCTTTCTACAATAACATAAGCGAGAGGCTAAACAGTCCCCCCAATATTACATTTTTCCCCATAGCACAACGCTGGGTGAGAGTCAGGAGGATGGATGCAGACATGGAGATTGTGAAGGAGACTGGAACCAAAGGCTCCTCTGATTTTGGTGGGATGGAAGAGCGAGATGAGGGGAGAGGACTGAGAGTGGGGGAAAGCGTCTTCAAGCCCCACCCCTCCACCCTTACAAGGTGGGTTTTGGCAGAGGCACCTGGGGAGGCTCTCAGCTGAGTTTCTCTCTGCTCCACCCCCATAAGAAGGCCTCTAAATGGAGGAATCAAAGATAGGACTGAAGATCGGAGTTAGAGCCTAGGCAGGGAGGGGGCCTGATCCTTGATTAGAACTCCCTCAGAGTAGCAATGCACTGTCTATGTCCCAAGTCAGGGTGGAGAGGGCACTTGCTCCTTAAGAGGCCTGCCAGGTGAAGCCTTTGTAATTGCCTAGGGTCAGGCCTGAAAAATCAACATGGCTGAGGCAGCTATGAGTCAGTTACGAGTCAGGACTAATAGATCGAATGACCATTACAGTAAAGATGCTAAAGGATACTGATACTTTGGGCAGGAAAATTTAATTACAACAATTAAGGATATTTCGATACTTCAGCACACACATAGAAACCACCCACACTCACACCCACACCTAGTTAAACAAGAAAAAACATCTGAATTCTAACAAAACATTTCCCAAATATAGTGAAAGAATAGGATTATTTTTTAAGGCCTAAATTAGTGGTCTGGAAGACAAATTAGAAGAAATACCTTAAAGTATATTTTAATAGTATAAAATGAGGGTAAAACATATGGCATGATACATATAGATTAATTTTATTTTATTTGTTGTTTAAAGATTTATTTATTTATTTTAGAGAAAGAGAGAGAGAGAGCAGGAGGAGGGGCAGAGGGAGAGAGAATCTCAAGCAAACTATGGGCTGGTCACAGAGCCCGATGTGGGGTTTGATCCCATGACCCCAAGTTCATGGCCTGAGCCGAAACCAAGAGTTGGATGCTCAACCAACTGAACCACCCAGATGCCTCGCATACAGATTAATTTTAAAGATGAAGAAAGACATACGATACAAGCAATGAATAGATAAATAAAAATACACCTGAGTATTCAGACTGAAAGAACTCACCAAAATCCAGGGAGTATTTAGTGGAATGCAGCTGGTTCCAGGCATTTATTTGTATTTGTGTGTTAAAACATATGTCTTATATACTGGCATATGATTATAAGAGTATGGTGTATTATGTATGATTATATACTGGCTATGAACAGACTATTAAATTATCACTATAGCAAGAGGTAGGGGTGAATGATACGGGTGAGAATGAGAAGGTGAAGTAAAAGAGCCAATGAAATCAGAGATAAGATGGAGCTGCCACTAAATAATCATGATTAAATGCTTCATACATTAGAAATAGCATTAGTCTTAATCGTTTACACAATTGTTTTAAATTAACCAGATGTAAAAACGTTCTAATCAAAGGCTCAAATTATGGAGCCAACCTATCTATATTAAAATCTCAGATCCAGCACTTACTAAGGTATAGAACTTTAGACAAATTACATAAACCCCTTTGTTCATTGATTTCCTTATTTGTAAAATATGATATAGGACCAGCTTCAGAGGACTGTACTGAGATTCACTACATGAAAAGATCATAGAACAATGCCTGGTAAATAGTAGGTTTTCAATAAATGAAGATTGCTCTTATATGTCATTGCTGTTGTGTCTACATATTCAGCGTCATGATTCTTGTGTAGGAGAATGTTCATAGTATGAAAACCATTTTGTTTTGCTCTATTTCACTTTGTTTCAAAATAGTGCCTTGACTTTATTACACAAAGTGTAAGTTGTTTGTTTTGTTTTAGTTTATAATTTCCTTATTTTTATAGTTCTGAAAAAAGAAGAAAATGCTTTCTTTCTATATCATGACAAACTATATCTTACTTATTTAGTTTATATATATATTTTTATTCAGTTTGTATAGGATAAAGACAAAAATAAAAGAATATATATGATAAAGACATGTATAAAGACAACCACGTTATGCCACATACATAGCATTTGTCCAAATACTCCACTTTTTCTTCTATCACAATAGAAATTGTCTCTATTTTTGACTTTGGTTAAGCATTTAATTTTACACTGGGTGACTTATTCTCAAACTCATATAAAGTTATTACTCAGACAACTAACCCTTGCTTTTTTGCATTGTCTAGCTTCCCTTCTCTATTATTTTCCTGAGGTTGTAAATATTCTGTTGTTTTTATCATTAAACAAAATGCAAAACAAAACAAAACCCCTTCTCTTGACCTAGCTACCTTCACATTTGTTTATCTTAATAATGGACTCTGAGAAACAAACCGAGGGTTCTAGAGGGAATGGGGCTGGGAGGATGGGTTAGCCTGGTGATGGGTATTAAAGAGGGCATGTATTGAATGGAGCACTGGATGTTACATGCAAACAATGAATCATGGAACACTACATCAAAAACTAATGATGTAACATATGGTAATTAACATAACATAATAAAATAAAATAAAATAATGTAACTCTGTGAAAGAGCAGTCTGTATTTGTTAACTTCAGTTCTTGTCTTATAGTTTCCTGTTAAATTTTTGCAAAACTACTCCAGTTGAACAGCTCTAGCCAAAGATTCCTCTATACCAACATGCATTCCTATGCAATATAACTTGAGTATTCCCAACATCCATCCATTTCCCAGCTCCTTGTGACTGATGTGCTTCCTAAAGCATCTGCTTTTGGCTTTGGGACTATGTAATAGGGGGAGACTGGGAAGACAATAAGTAAACTGTTGGTGGAGACTGAAGGAGCTGTGAGGAAACTTACATATAAAAACTATAAAGTGGACAACATATTTATAAATATAGAAATTACTAGCTTTCACTGATCTTGCTGCTTCTTTCAATTTCAGTTCGTCTTAGACCCTAGCCCTCAAGAAGTTGCAGGATTGCTGTATCTGTTCTAGTATTTTTCTGCAGTGTTCTGTTTCCTCAAGAGCAGATTTCAGGATCTTGCTTCTGGGTAGCTCCTCATCTCTGGCAGTTGTGTTTGCTTTCAAATAGACTAGGTGGAATGTCTACATTCGTATCTACTCACCCCATTTTCCAGAAGAGAAGCTGAGCTTTGGAAAACTACATACCATTCGTGTTTGCTCGATATTTTCTTTGGAGGAGGGACAATAATGGTACGAGGGGTTGTACAGTAAAATGAAAAGAGGACTTGAGTGAGCATATTCGCAGTGAGCTTGGGACAGCTGAGTCACTGGAGAAAGAACCAAGGAAAAGCAAATGAAGCTATGAAGTAACATCTGAAATAACAATATCACATTAAAACTACCAGTAATTTTATACCTTATAATGACATGCAATATTAGTATTTTGGAATCCTTAAAACTGGTGACTGGCCTTGAAAGATGGCCAGAGATTTCTGAGTAAATGTAGAGAAGACAAGCAGAATCTTAGATCTTTGATGGTAAATTCCTTGAGGGCAGACAGTATCTTATTTATCTCTGTGTTCCCAACACCAATCAAACTTCTTGCATATGGATATGGATAATTGCATGTTAAAAGTCATCAATCTTTATGTAAAAATAGACAGGAAAGCAGGAATTCTTAGATATATTTTATAAATAGTAAATAATGTAGTTTGGTTGGAGTCTAAGTGATATGAAGGTCAAGGGACCAAGCTTGAAGGGAGTAAAACCCTTGTAATTTTATTAATATCTTCTCACTGCATAACATCAGTAGAAGACAAGCACTATGCTAGAGTCTTTCAGAGATAATTTTCTCAACATAGAGATGTCAGCTTTGTAATAGACAGTGTGCATATCTAGGGAATTGATAGACCTTTAAGCATGTCTTAGTTCATACCATACCACGTAGGCAATTTTATTTGAGACTATGAATAAGGCCATATTTTCCTTGTACAAATAATTTGAAGGTAGTTTACTTGAGGAAAATTTTGTTTTAATTATTTTAGTAGTCTTAAATACATTCATGAAAAGGAAATGGAAAATTTATTTTCTGGGATCCTTGTTAATCAATATTCCAAACTATTTTGGGTATATATGAACAGGTGATTTGATTTAACTAACATGTCTACCAACATGTAATATAGTTTTACGTTCTGGTTAGGAACAAATTACTTAAACTGAGATGTTGCCTTCTGAACGAGCAATTGTCTATTGATCAAAAGAAAGCTCCTTTTTCATTGTGGGATGCTGGCATGCTGAGGAAGAAGGGAATTTTGGAACTACTTGGCACAGCTGCATAAGGCATTAATAGCAGCAGCAATAGACTAGGGTGGCAGGTGCAACTGGCTAGAAATTGGGAAAGACATGCTGTGCTGTTTGCAGTAAAAGGTTCAGTCCTTACCCTTACCCGTTATGGAGACAAACTAGATCTGCTACAAATTAATAGGCAAAGGCTAGAAATTGGATATAGTTCAGAAAAGGTTGGAGAGACAGTGAGTTCAAAAATCAAAGCAAGGAACAGGAAGTTACTGGGAAACTGAGCTGAATTTCTATAGGCTTTGAGGGAAGAAGTGGGTGTTTGTCCCTTGCAGTGTTAAATCTCCTGTAAGAAAGTTTCAGCTGTCTAAAGATCATTAAATGGATATTAAGAAAGATGTATTTGCTTTTCTTATGTACTTGACATCTAACTATAAACCTGGGTTGAGGACAGAGTTGAAAAGAGGTACATTTAATCTATGAAATATTCTAAATAGAATATTAGAGCTCTTGGTAAGGAAAGAAAGGAAGAAAAGGAAGGGAGGAGGGAAGGAAGGAAAGAAGGAAGGAAAGAAGGAAGGGTAGGAGGGAGGGAGGAAGGATGGAAGGGAGGAAGGAAGGATGGGACAAATATTTTTTCTTTAGAAGCTTAGGCCAGTGTATTCTTCTCTGCTGGTGGCAAGTAATAATAATACTGAGTTGACTCCTAAATTCCCCAGTTTTTATTCTCTTCAAGTAAAGCAATTATTTTCATGTAAATATATGTTTGTGTATGAGAGTAAAAGGGAAAATGATTACTGTTTTTCAAACAGCATTTATTGTTAAGAATGAAAATGAGAACTGAAAAGAACTTTAACTTGTTAATATTTTATTTCAGCATTTGAAATCAATACTATTACACAGGACTGATTTATATAGATTTGTATTTGGGGGTATTTCACTAAGTTTTATTTGCATTGTGATAACTGTTTAAATTTATTAGAAACTCTTTTATGCACTGGAATAGTTTAAGAAGCATATTGATTATCCTTTCCTGGCAGTTAAATATCTGTAAAAGGTCTTGACTATAGAGTCATCTGAAATTAACACTTAATGTGTGATATATTATTGGAAAGCTTTTAATATATTACACATTTTTATGTGTAGTATTCATTGGTCTTTCCTCCCCCACCCCCAACTAATTATGCTCTCCCTCTCCCTATGTCTTCTTAGAGAATCGCATACTGCCTTTTCAAAGCCTGTGCTCTGTTAGTCAAACTGTATACCTTGGAATTCTTAAGAATAAATGTATTAGTTTCATTTACACTAAAGACTGTTTTGGAGGCACGTTAAACAAGACTGTATCAGTAAATGTTTAGAATCTATGTTTAAAATAGTATAACTTGAAGGCAAACCTGAGTCACTGAATTTATATCCTTTTAAAATAGAAATTTAGCAATATTTTCATAAACAATTTCACTTCTTTTTCTTTATCATCTAAAGATAGGAGTGACTGGTGAGAGATAAAACTAATCCCCAAATTTATTTATTTTCTGTAGTTTGGGTGGGGTGGTTGGTTGGTTGCTATTTTAACATTCATGTTGAAGTGATAGTTTAGTTGTTTCCTTTTTGGATAATATTCTTTATTAGGGAAAGCCTAACTTTAACTTCTGAGATAAAGAAAAGAATTTGAAGAAACCCACATTATTTCTCAAAGTGCTAAGCTTAGTTCTTTATTCAAAAGCCCTCTGTTAGAAGAAGCAGTTGAGGACTATCTCTTCAAAGCCTTTATACAGCAACCGGGATTGTAACCTGATGGCCAGCTAGAGGAAAAGAAGGCAGTGTCGGGGCTGAGGGCAGGCATCCCAAGGTGAGGCACTTTGGCATGATGATTAGTGTGAGCTGAAGACAGTGAAGACCCTATGGAACTCAACAAAAACTTCTGACTATCCCTTAACTACATAGAAGAGTCTGGGGTCTTTCCCAGAAAAGAAGCGTTATTAAAAGAGATACATTTTATCTGAGTAACCCAACTGTATGGCAGGGCAAACATCAAATTGTCAAACATTCTCTCCTCTTCTTATCATTCTGTGAAGTGCATTCTTTTCCTCTGAAGTCCCAGATCCCCACCCTCTTCTCCTTAGTTCTGCATGACATGGATACCTCATTTTGCCTGACTGCCTTTGGAATTCCCATGTCTGTATGGATTCCCCATGCATATGTTATTAAATTTGATTTTCTCCTGTTACTCTGTCTCATGTCAGTTTGATTCTTTGTCCAGCTAGAACCTTGAAGGGTATAAGACATTCTTGCTCCCTGACAGCAGCGTTTGGTAGTGTGCTCAATGCCTGCTTTAGTGGCAACAGTTTCATCTCTGCCTCCAGAACACTGTGTCCGCTGTGTCCTTCTCCAAACTCTATGATGGTATGCAAGAAACTGACACTTTCTTACAGCAAACTGAGGTCGATGACCCCAGGTAATTAAGCTGGAAGAATCCTTAAGGATTTATTAAAGCACAGTCATATAAAATACTGCCTAGCCACTGGTTACTGGGAAACCATAAAAGGAGAAAACCAGATGCACAGTAAACACATAAAGTAGGTAATTGAGACTTTGGGCAAGAAATTCTAGTTGATGATCAATTACATTTCATTCAAAACTGTTTGAATTTGTTTAAATTTGTATCTTAGACCCTCCTCTCTCACTGCTGCCTGATTTAAACTGTATTTTACACAGTGAACACTGAAGAGCATTTTATTTGAAACAAGCATGTTGAGTAAATTTCCCAGGGACAATGTCTGTGGTGATAATGAGTGCTTGAAATTAGTCTTTTCTACCTACCATTACCTGAGAATAATAGAGTACCAATAATAAAGTTAATCTTTTTAAATTTGTCACCTGGTGTTGTCAAAGCAAACAATATTGAAATAATGCTTAATACTTACCCTAATCACTGTTTACATTAAACTGTCAAACAAGATTAATTCCATTTCAACATCATTTTCTAGTATGTTGTATTGTTTAATGTTCACATTTAAACATTTTGTTTACTTTCTATACCCAGTGTTTCAGCTCTTTCCCTTTCAGTACCTTAATTAGAAAATGGAGTGTTGGCCTTGAAGTTTTCTTCTTTCTTATTCTCAGTTCCCAATAACTGATTTAAATTTACCCATTTTACTCCCCCTTTTTAGTACTACTAGGGATAATTCTAGCATAAATTCCCTTCAAATCTAATTTGTATTAATGCCAAAGTCGTCTAATTAATTTTTTTGTGTTTTTCGTTTTATATTCTTCAAATACAGCTATCGCACTTTAGCTACAGCAATGAATGGGTTTAAAAAAAATCTGTTCAAGTACTATTTGTTTAGTCATTTTGTAATTTAAGACAGAATTATTGACCTGTTATTTTATAGTTTCTGGAAATATAATTCATTTATCAAGAGTACTTCAACAAACAAATCAGATTTGATTAAGGTTGTTTACAATTAAAATTCCATTGCATCAGATTGGTTCATATCTTTCTCTTTTTGATTTGGTCTTTGAAATCTCCAACTTGTTTACCACTGCTGCTCCCATCACACATATAACCACCACCCTAAACCAGGAAACACATGCACCAGAATTACTGAATTGTTTTATTTCTCTGAGCAAATCTTGTTATTTTTATCCACCACATTTCTGTTCTTGCTGTTTCTTCAGTCTGTCATTCTATCTCTCTTCCTTGCTTGAATAATCCTTCTTGACTTTTAAGGGTCGAATAGATAGTCTCTGATCCAGAAAACTTTCCTTAGCCATTTGAAAGTATTTATTATTAAGAATGAGATTAAAACCAAAAATCTATTTTAAATGTTCAAATAATCATTAGGGTATTCTCTATCACTGCATTTGCTATAAGGTATTATAAGTACCGTCCTCATGTCTGATTCCCACTAACTGAAAGCATTTTGGAAGATAAAGACCATTATTATTCAAATTGTTTTCCCTGGCACTGGCACTGTGTTTAATACATGGTTAGGATTGAATAAATTTTCCCCATTAATGGATATATATAGAGAAAAAAATGGCAAAGTATATTCCTGCATTTTCAAGGTGACTTTTAATTGATTAATTTGGGGATAATGTTACCTGATTAAACAATAAGGTCACATAGTTTTCTCTCTCTCTCAATTTCTCTAATATATGTGTGTGTGTGTGTGTATATATATATATGTAGAAACATATCTGTAAATATGGGTATATGATATAATATACATCTGATGTTATATATTATATATTTATATATAATCATATATATGATTTACATAATGAACAAAACATAAATTAATTTCTACAATATTACCTTATTCCTAATACCTGGTGATAAGAAGATATTTCACACATTTTGAAGGCAATTCTTGATAGATGTATTTCTTTTTCAAAAAATGTTGATTGATCAATCATCATTATTTATTGAACAGTTAAAATACAACTTGGATATTTTATTTTATTTATTTTATTTTTTAAATTTTATTTTGTTATGTTAATCACCATACATTACATCATTAGTTTTTGATGTAGTGTTTCCATGATTCATTGTTTGCGTATAACACCCAGTGCTCCATGCAGAATGTGCCCTCTTTAATACCCATCACCAGGCTAACCCATCCCCCCACCCCTCCCCTCTAGAACCCTCAGTTTGTTTCTCAGAGTCCATAGTCTCTCATGGTTCGTCTTGCCCTCCAATTTCCCCCCCTTCATATTTCCCTTCCTACTATCTTCTTTTTTTTAACATATAATGTATTATTTGTTTCAGAGGTACAGGTCTGTCATTCAACAGTCTTACACAATTCACAGCACTCACCATAGCACATACCCTCCCCAATGTCTATCACCCAGCCACCCCATCCCTCCCACCCCCCACCACTCAGAAACCCCCAGAAACCAGAAACCCTCAGTTTGTTTCCTGAGATTAAGAATTCCTCATATCAGTAAGATCATAGGATACATGTCTTTCTCTGATTGATTTATTTCGTTCAACATAATACCCTCCAGTTCTATGCATGTTGTTGCAAATGGCAAGATTTCATTCCTTTGATGGCTGCACCAGCTTGCTTTCCACTCTGGAAAACAGTATGGCTGCACCAGCTTGCATTCCCACCAACAGTGTAGGAGGGTTCCCCTTTCTCCACATCCCCGCCAATATCTATCATTTCCTGACTTGTTAATTTTAGCCATTCTGCCTGGTGTGAGGTGGTATCTCATTGAAGTTTTGATTTGGATTAACTGACAGCTTTCCCACTTAGGTCAGGAACATGGCAGGGATGTCCACTATCACCAGTGCTATTCAACATATTATAAGTCCTAGCCACAGCAATCAGACAACAAAAAGAAATCAAAGGCATCCAGTTGGCAAAGAAGTCAAACTCTCACTCTTTGCAGATGATATGATACTTTATGTGGACACCCAAAAGACTCCACCCCCAAACTGCTAGAATTCATACAGGAATTCAGTCAAGTGGCAGGATAGAAAATCAATGCACAGAAATCAGTGGCATGCCTATACACCAACAACAAGACAGAAGAGAGAAATTAAGGAGTCGATCCCATTCACAATTGTACCCAAAACCATAAGATACCTAGGAATAAAGCTAACCAAAGAGGCAAAGAATCTGTACTCAGAAAACTATAAAATACTCATGAAAGAAATTGAGGCAGACACAAAGAAATGGAAAAACGTTCCATGCTTATGGATTGGAAGAACAAATATTGTGAAGATGTCAGTGCTACCTAGAGCAATCTACACATTTAAAGTAATCCTTATCAAAATACCATCCACTTTTTTCAAAAAAATGGAACAAATAATCTTAAAATATGTATGGGACCAGAAAAAAAAAAAAAAAAAACAGAATAGCCAGAGGAATGTTGAAAAAGAAAAGCAAAGCTGGTGGCATCACAATTCCAGACTTCAAGCTCTATTCCAAAGCTGTCATCATCAAGATAGTATGGTACTGGCACAAAAACAGACACATAGATCAATGGAACAGAATCGAGAGCCCAGAAATGGGCCCTCAACTGTATGGTCAACTAATCTTCGACAAAGCAGGAAAGAATGTCCAATGGAAAAAAGACAGTCTCTTCAACAAATGGTGTTGGGAAAATTACACAGCCACATGCAGAAGAATGAAACCGGACCATTTCCTTATACTACACACAAAAATAGACTCAAAATGGTTGAAAGACCTCAGTGTGAGCCAGGAGTCCATCAAAATCCTAAAGGAGAACATAGGCAGCAAACTCTTCAACGTCAGCCACAGCAACTTCTTCCTAGAAACATCACCAAAGGCAAGGGAAGCAAGGGCAAAAATGAACTATTGGGACCTCATCAAGTTAAAAAGCTTTTGCACAGCAAAAGAAACAGTCAACAAAACCAAAAGACAACTGACAGAATGGGAGAAGATATTTGCAAATGACATATCAGATAAAGGGCTAGTATCCAAAATCTATAAAGAACTTCTTAAACTCAACACCCAAAGAACAAATGATCCAATCAAGACATGGGCAGAAGGCACGAACAGACATTTTTCCAAAGAAGACATCCAAATGGCCAACAGACACATGAAAAAGTGCTCAACATTGCTTGGCATCAGGGAAAGCCAAAACAGGGTATTTTAAAAGGGTAGGTATGAGGAGGATGATTTCCCAAGTAAATTAATCTTGAAATTGGAATTCTTTCAGCCTTGAATGGGTTCCACTTCTCCCCTGCCCCCATTTACTAATTACTAATAAAATACATGATTTCTGATTTGTTAAATTCTTTTTGTCAGGCTTTCACCTTCACCCACCCCTGGTCAGTCCTTTGTTTGCTCTCAGAAATTAATGCGTCTTTCAGGTCACCATGAAGAGTTCCACTTTTCGAAAAATGAAAGGTTTTTACATCTAACACTCTGATACTTACATAAATAATCATGATTTTTATATTATCATGATTTTTTTTTTCTGGTGTTCCATCAAAAGTGAAGTTTTTCTAAATCTTTTCACATCCTAACAATATGAAATTCAAGTTTATTTAGAGTAATGGACATGATTTGTGTTTGCTTTTCAGTTCCGCCATATTTGTTTGTATTTTAATTTTTAGTTGTGCTGCTTTTTGAAATTGGTGATCATTTTGCTAAACCTTTAGTTTACTTTGAAAAATCAGGTTATTACACATTATTCAGCTTTGTTGCTGCATTTTAGTGGTGTGTCATTATTCTCTCCTGAACCATTATTTATTTCATCACTTTTTACCTCATAATTTGTATGGAATTAAATAAATCTTTTTTTGTTGGTTTCCCATGTTTAAATGAGATGCATATCTTCAGGCTGTTAGGAGGAGTAGGTAGTAATATCTTCACCTCTGTGCTCCAAGGTGTCCCTTCTCTGTTTTCTTTCTTTTTGTTTCCCTGTGTACAATGTAAGTATTTCATACTGTGTATATTGGAAAAAGATCACCACAATAAGTCCAGTTAATATCCATCACCATGCATAGTTACAAACTTTTTTCCTTGTGATGAGATCTTTCAAGATCCACTCTCCTAGACCCTTTCAATTACACAGCAGTCTTATTAACTATAATCACCATGCTGTACATTACATCCCCATGATTTATTTATTTTATAACTGGAAATTTGTACACTTTACCCCTTTCACCCGTCTGCCACCCCTTGCATGCTTTGGGCAACCACCACTTTATTCTCTATATTTATGAACTCAATTTTTTTCTTCATTGTATGTTTATTTTTGTTTGCTTGTTTGTTTGTTTGTTTTAGATTCCACATATAAGTGAGATCATATGTTATTTTTTTTAAGTTTTTATTTAAATTCCAGTTAGTTAACATACAGTGTAATAGAAGTTTCAGGTGTACAATATAGTGATTCGACACTTCCAGACCACACCCAGTGCTCATCACAAGTGCCCTTCTTAATCTCCATCACCTATTTCACCCATCCCACTCACCCCCTCCCCTCTGGTAATCATCAGCTTGTTCTCTATAGTTAAGAGTCTGTTTCCTAGTTTACCTCCCTCTTTTTTCCCCCTTTGTTTTGTTTCTTAAATTCCACATGTGAGTGAAATCATATGATTTTTGTCTTTCTCTGACTTATTTTGCTTAGCATAACACTCTCTAGTTCCATCCATGTCACTGCATATGGCAAGATTTCATTCTTTTTTATGGCTGAGTAGTATTCCATGATATATATATCACCACTTCATTAGTTGAGGGACACCACTTGGGCTGTTTCCATAATTGGGCTCTTGTAGACAATGCTGCTATAGATATCAGGGTATATATATCACTTTGAATTACTGTTTTTGTGTTCTTTGGGTAAATATCTAGTAATGCAGTGGCTGAATCATAGGATGATTCTATTTTTAACTTTCTGAGGAAACTCCATACTGTTTTCCAGAGTTATATGGTATTTATCTTCCACTTCTGCTTTAAATGTGGAATATGTCCTTACTGAGCAGCCACTTTCCTCTCTCTGTCAGAATTCTCTGCCTTTCACCCTCTGCTCTAGTTGTATAGCTCTCCAGGATTTGTCTTTCAAGATGGCATTCTCAATGTTACACACTTTTGCTGGTAAAATACTTTCTGAAATTGTCTCCTTGTGGATTTTATTATCCAATATCAAAATCTTTTTTTTTATTTTTTTGATTCCCAGTGTTTCTGCCTTGTGTATTTTTTCTGTTTATTTGAATTTCCTTCAGAGTTAAGCATTACATTCTGCAAGAATTTACATGCTGTGTATTTCTGACATTCTCAGAAGTTGAAATTGTCAAAATTATGCTTTATTTTTCCACAAAACATGCTTTTTTTTTTCCTTTTTCAGTTTAGGCAGCACTTGAAGCTTATCAGGACTTTACTAAGTCTCCACTCAGAATTTGGTTTGCCTTGTGTATGTGTGTTTTGTTTTATTCTGTTCGTTTTGTTTTTCGTTCCCCAGTGTATAAAGTACATCAGTAATTTCCTTTTACTCCTGATATTAGATTCATTAAGAATGTCTATTTTATAATGCCAGAGTGTTGTGCTTACCACCATGTGTGCTATCAAAGGAATTCAGGGATGACATATTTGATTAGAACTATGGTCCTTACAAACTTAATTTTATGCCTTTAAAGTTGCAACACAGGTAGCATAACGTTCTGGCCTTGAGATCAGAACAGATTTAAAATGCACTTGATAAATCCATTTGTTCCTTAAGTGAAAAGTGATGCTACATAAACACCATTAATTTCAGTAGGTACAGACTATGTATTTTTTCTCTACTTAAAAAAAATTGCCTCGTATTTGCTAAAATTTGTGAGGTGCAAAGAAGTAAGTAATGTAGTATTTTATTAAGGTAAAGCATTATTTTACAGATGAATTCTGTGAAATATCCATTTAGTGGATGCCAGTGAAAACTTAGGCTATGTCCTCAAATTCAAGGACTAGACAAGTTGTCTTCTATCACTGGTTATATTCAGTGTTGTATGCTGGAGGTACAAACCAGCACTAGAAGAACTAAGAACTCTAAAAATGGAAAGAAAGAAAAAACTATTTTTTGCAGAGGACATTGGTACATATACAGAACATTTAAAAAATCTAGACAGACAATGTGAGCTAACAAATGTATTTAACAAATTCTTACTTAAGAAAAAAATTAAGCAGGTGAAGGTACATACGATATACAAGAAGAAAATTAAATGTCATAAAAATATCATTTCTTTTTACATTGATCTATAAATATAATACAATTACAGTTTTATAAAAATGAATTTTTATATTCATTGTCAAGTTATTCTTGAATTGGTAAAAAGATCAATAATATCTAGGACAATTTTGAAAACAAATTAAGGAAGACTAATGTGTCATACCAGATATTTAGGTTTACAGAACTGTAGAACAGAACTATGATACTCATGCACATTGACCACAGTGCTGAAATTTATGGTAGCTTTGTAATCCTGGTAAACAACTATGGCTAAAGAAATCCCCTCACCATTTTCTGTTCTAGAAATAGCTTTCTGCAAAAAAAAAAAAAAAAAAAAAAAACCCCCCCTGTATGAGTTAGATCAGACTCATGGATGTCCCCCTTGTTTACCACAACTGGCCAGATACAGAACCTCCAAATTTCCATTTGGGGCAGTGTAAATGATTAACTGAACTGTATTACCTTCACTAATCAGTTGGAACTAAATATTTGGTATCAAACTTTGTTTAGTTGCTTTGCTTCCTCCTGGACTTTCACCCACCCTCAGCCTGAGCCAGTAGACAACTTCTTACTAACAACCCCTTCTAAGAATAGAAGGAAATATATCTAGAATAATATAACAACTTCATAATCAAGTGCAACAAACCACTTTACAGCAGCTTATGATTGTACACATTTATTTTTCAATGGAAATATGTGAGGAGGTTGTCTATGCCTGTTCTTCTGGAACTGGCTGAGATTTATTCTAAACTGTTGGTTGGGTTGAGGTCAGCTCCAATTGTCTCCTATTGGCTACTTAGGAAAATTCGCTTCATGTTGAATAAAATGGCTGAAGTGCAAGAGGCAAAGCAAAACAATGTAAAATATTTCAAACCTCTGCTTAACACAGGTTTGCTAAATCACATTGCCCAAAGCAAGTCACATGCCTGAGCCCAAAATAATGGCTTAGAGAATGTTACTTCTTGTACTCTACAGGGAGGTGCAGAAAACTGATATATATATCAATAAATCCATATATCAGTGGATTTATTCTACTGCAACAGGTTCAGAGGAAAGGATAACATCAACAATACAATCTACCACAATTAGGTACATACTATTTTGACTTCTTGGGTAAGAGACAAGAAGAGAGAATATTCCCAATTTGTTTTTTTATGCAAGGTAGGACATAAGATTTGACTGTATTCAGTAGAAGTAGTGAGGAAAATTATTTGATGAAAATGGTGAAAGGTTCAAATATATGCTGAGTGGAATGAGGATGTGCACACAAAGAATGATTCCCAAGCAATTTTGAGAAGCTGGTAGGGGTTGAATCACACATTTATTTGTTTTTGTTTTTGTTTTTGTTTTGTTTTAAAGATTTTATTTACTTATTAGAGAGCAAGTGAGAGAGAAACAGCATGAGAGGGGAGAGAGTCAGAGGGAGAAGCAGGCTCCCCACTGAGCTGGGAGCCCGATGTGGGACTCAATCCCAGGACTCCGGGATCATGACCTGAGCCGAAGGCAGTCACTTAACCATCTAAGCCACACAGGCGCCCCAGAATCACACATTTAGTAGTACCATCAAGTCAACACGGTTTGGGCCATAGCTGTAAGAGTGGTTGCTGAAGGAGAATACAGGTAATGATGACTGGATTTGAGGACAAAAGATTTCAAAATTAGGGTGTTGAAAGTAGTGTCTACATAGTAAAATTGTTTGATGATAGTATTTTTTTTAAAGATTTTATTTATTTGACAGAGAGAGATAGCGAAAGAGGGAACACAAGCAGGGGGAGAGGGAGAGGGAGAAGCAGGCTTCTGGTGGAGCAGAAAGCCCAATGTGGCGCTCGATCCCAGGACCCTGGGATCATGACCTGAGCTGAAGGCAGACGCTTAACGACTGACCCACCCAGGTGCCCTTGATGATAGTATTTTAATGAGTAAATAGGTTATGGCCCAAGTATAAATGTTGTTCTACTGTGAAATGATAATATCAGTGGATGAAAGAAAGCTTGAGAACTTCATAATAATGGGTGAATTTTAATGATATTGCCTTTTGTATAGGAGGAAAGTAGTTGAATATTTTCTACTTCATATGGTTCAACCTACTAGTTAGCTTTTACTAGCCAGTGGAAAATAATGGCTTGGAGCTAGGAGAATGCATTATGCTTCTACCTCGACTCTTCCTTTCTGATCATGTGAAATTTGTGGAGAGCATGTGAAGTGGTGGAGAGCAAGAAATATCCACGAAAGACAATTGGGGAAAGAAAGATTCTTTGAAGAATTAAAGACCTAAAATAAGGAAGCTGCCAGATTCATCTCTGGGCCGGGACAGTCAGTTTCATAAGTGGTTTTTAATTTTCCTTCTAATAAAATCTAAAGTTCTTGGTCTGATATGTAACTATATTCAAAAGGTGATATGTCCATAATTTGCATGTCAGGTCTCATTATATTGCTTTAGGTGATTTGAAAACTGCACTGTTAGGTCTTGGGAGTGGGAATCTTTTATTGACTGTCCCTTTACCTACTCCAGGACTCACATTACACATTTGTTACATGTTTATTGAAAGAATCAATTACTGCATGAGTATTTAATAATAAATAAATAAATTCATGAGCATAATTCACTAATAGCATATTTAACAACATAAAATAACATAACTATTTGAGGGAATTACTCCAGAAGAGGTACTTTCACTGTAGTTCCTTTGACGGATTGATTTGAGAATTATTTGAAAGAAACACATCTATATGGCTATCAAAGTGGGAGAATAGGCCTTGAGAAGAAACTCTTAGTTTCTGTTGTTTTATTTTCCACTTGAAATGGTATAAAATACAGATTCTATCTGGTGCAAGTCTGAAAATTGTATTTCATACTAATTACTATTTAGAATGAACATTCTTAATACTTCTTACCAAATATTTTTAAGTGAGGAAAAGTAATTTCCTTCTACCCTTCAAAATAGTGGGGTCCAGAAAGACAGATTGACAGGAGAAACACACACACAAGTTTATTAATATGTATACCTCATGCATAAATGGGAGACACCTAGGGGAAATTAGTAACTCAAAGTGATGGCTTAGAACTCTAGTTTATATAGCATCTTCAACAAAAGAGCAATGCATTTTCAGAGAAATGACATGAAAGGAAAGTAGTCTTAGGTTTCCAAGGGCAGGAAACTGTGGGAAGATAAATATGTGGGGAGAAACCAATGGTAGATAAAAGCTAGCTAGTAAAGTTTGTAATTTAGATTCCTCTGGTGTCTTCTCCAGGCTGATGGTGTCTGTAGTTGACTCCAGTGATTAACTTTTGTCTTTCCTGGTGGAGAAGGGAGTCAGGGCACCTTCGTAAATTTATGTCCTGCTTTTGGGCAAATACAGGAGAAAAGGAGCTTTTCTTTTATCTGCTTCTCTTCCGTCACCTTCAACCCAAAATAACCCTTATGCCAAAGTGGTATATTTTGGGGTGGCATATTCTACTACCTTTCTTCCTGAAACATGAATTTTATGAAAAAAAAAAAGAAAATAAAACACTTAAAATACTACGTTGTTTTAAACACCCCAGAATGCCTTACCTCCTAAGATTTAAAAGCACTCCATTATGATGTATTCTTATTTTTTTATATTTGAAAATTGACTCTAATATTAATGCAATAATTAGAAAAATATCATTTAAGAAACTATAAACATAAATTCTTCTGAATCTTTATTGTAAAATGAAATATTAATCAGTTCAAACCAAAAAGATATCTAATTGAAATATTTTTTAACATTCTGTGACTTTTGTTACATACCAATCCATTCAAAGTTATTATGTATCTACACTTATAAAGCATTTTTAATAAATCAAGTTAATTTAGTTTTTTAATTGAACATTTATAAAGTAGACTTTGATGCTTCATGTGATATAATCCCAAATACAAAGCAATTGCACGGTTTATACATATATTTGAATGCTAATTTCTTATTTTTAATGCTTTTAGCTGGTTTAAAGTTTTGCAGTATCTTTTATCTTGTTAGTATGTTTGATTGATATCTTTAAAACTTCAAAGATGATATTTTGTCGATATTTGTAGAGCATTTCAAATTGTAGTGTGATATTTAATGATGGATTTAGACTGATTCTTGACATATTTATGACTCCAATCAGCTTAAATTTTATCTGCTTTTCTGGAATAAAGCCATTTAGCTACAAAAGATTCAAGCAGTTTGAAGATTATCAAACAGTATGTGTTCTTTTAGTAATATAGCTTAAAGTGTTCCTATTGTGGTAGAAAAAAATCCTTGAGATGCAGCAAGCCATCAAACAAAATACATGCAGTGCCTCAAAGGCCTTATGATTCATTTATTTTGTTGCATTGGTTTGTATTCTTTTTTATGTTTTTATTATACCCCTTAGCATAAAGTTAATTTTAGGAAGGAAAAGATTAAAAAATATTTTGAATCATGATCTTATCAGTTTCATGATTTCTGAACATCATTTAAAACTGATTTGCTATATTATTCTCAAGATTTAGATGCTGAATAAGGCATTTAAAGAACAGAAGTAAGAGATTCAGATATTTGAGATGAACTTTTTCATACAAGTCACTGTGAAAACAACCTGTATTTACACAGGCAAATCATATTCTTTAAAAAAATTGTAATAAAATTTAAGAAAATTACATCCTTTTTTATACTGAAAGTTTTTTTTTAAGATTTTATTTATTCATGAGAGAGAGAGAGAGAGAGAGAGGCAGAGGGAGAAGCAGGCTCCCAAGGAGCAGGGAGCCCGATGCAGACCTCCATCCCAGGACTCTGGGATCATGACCTGAACCAAAGGCAGACACTTAACCATCTGAGCCACCCAGGCGCCCTATACTGAAAGTTTTAGCACTTTCTAAAAATTAGAACTCTATGTCATGAAGGAAAGAAATGAATATCAAAGGTGAGATTGTGTATACATAGGTATTTTTTCTGGTGGAACTGGATTCACATTATTTGAAACTCATTGTAGAGAGTGGACATAAAAAAGACAGCAACATGAAAAGAAAGCTTTGTAAATTCAAGTTTGAGAAAATAAAATATTTGTAAAATTGTAATGTACAAAATTAAATCTATCTCCCAACCCATACACTTTTTGTGGCTTTTTTTTTTTTAAGAATTTGCAAGTTCATGAGTTAGGACTCTTCACATTATGCTTCAGGGACACAACCAAGGCTTGCTTTTGTATCCTGCCACATGTCCTTTGAAGGCAGGCAGGAAGTGCTGCTCCAATCCATCCTCAGCATGGGAAAGTGAATGTGGTAAAGCATATACTGTGTTTTCAAAATGTCAACATAGAAGTGACTTGGAGTTCTATGCCATTTCTATATAGGGCACATTCACTAGTGGATCCAAACCTGGAATATTTTAAAAGTTCAGGTTATTTTATATGAATAAGAATTTAAGCAAATTAGGAAAAGTCATGTGGCTAAAACATCAAGGATACAGAGTAACTTCTATACAAAATAAAGATGGATTCTCCTTATTCTTAAGAAATGTGGGGAGGTCATTATTGAAAATCATTAAATCTTGAACCAAATATGGAAGAACCATCAAATTCTGGACTAGTCCTTTCAGCTAGAAAATGCAATATTTGGAATAGCTAAAATGAACTCTATAAAATAGCTATTCTTTAAGAAGGATTCCATTTCATAATATTTATGTAGCAGATTCTGTCAAAACTCTGCCCATATGCCCTCAGAACCATTCACCCTACTGGTGCATGCCAGCCTGGTTTCTAATGGCCAGCTCCAGTCCTTTGTCAGAAGAATCAACTTCACCTGACTGATGTGTCTGGAAATTAACAGAACCTTCGAGGCATTCCTTAACCAATGACTAATGGCTATAGAAGTATAAGTATCCCAATGCTCTTACTCACATTTCATTGCCCAGAATGAGTCACGTGGACACATTCAACTTCAAATGCAATGAATAGGCAATGACATGGCAGAACAGATATTAAATAGTTGTGAAAGAACATGCATCTATGATTAAATATGAAACTGTAGAAATATATGAAAGAATGAATGTAGTGATATAAGTGATCCTTGAAGAAGTTTTAAAAAAGAAGATAAACAGGATAGAAAAACAAGTAGTTCACATACCATAAAAATAGCTTCAAAAATTGAAAACTTTACATTTTAAAAAATTTTATTTATTTATTTATTTATTTATTTATTTATTTGGGAGAGAGAGAGAGCTAGAGAGAGCACAAGAGGAGTGAGGGGGAGAGAGAGAAGCAGACTCCCTGCTGAGCAGGGAACCCAATGTGGGACTCGATCCCGGGACTCCGGGATCATGACCTGAGCCGAAGGCAGGTGCTTAACCAACTGAACCACCCAGGCATCCAAAATGGAAAACTTTAAAATAATAAAATTCTGTCATAAACACACAGTTTGGATTGAGCTTCTAGTTTTTGATCATTGGGCTTTACTTTATTAATAAATTGTCATGTGAAAATAGTTTCAGCAAAGTTAAACATTGATACACAACTAAGATATCATTTGGACAAATGCTCTCCTTTGCTCAGAAAGAGAAGGGGAATTTTGGTTTCTAGGCTTGATATTTAAAGGGTGTAGGCCATGGAATCTGTTGTTCTTTAATGCAGACTGTTGGAGTCCGCAAAATAGCATTGTCTCTGAGAGACAATGGCAGATGCTTGCTACCTCTTGCATCTCCAACATTCTCTGATTCATCAGTGCCTGTGGCTTCAGAGGGTAGCATCATCCAGTCAAGACACAATGAAGCCAGGGCGCCTGGGTGGCTCAGTTGGTTAAGCAACTGCCTTCGGCTCCGGTCATGGTCCTGGAGTCCCGGGATCGAGCCCCACATCGAGCCCCACATCGAGCCCCACATCGAGCCCCACATCGAGCCCCACATCGAGCCCCACATCGAGCCCCACATTGGGCTCCCTGCTCAGTGGGGAGTCTGCTTCTCCCTCTGACCCTCTTCCCTCTCATGCTCTCTAGCTCTCATTTTCTCTCTCTCTCTCAAATAAATACATAAAATCTTAAAAAAAAAAAAAGACACAATGAAGCCAGATGTATTTTGACTTCTAAACAGACTGCATAATTAGATCTGGCATGAATTATTGCAAGAACTATCCTCTCCCACATCAATAAGGAAAACAATCCCAATATTTTAGTGAACCTCATTCTTACATTTCCAATATTTTTAGCATTAATAGAAAAATGCATTGAATTAATTTTAAACATGTTTAGTTGTTGCCTTTTTAACAATTAATTTAAGAATTAAGTTTAAGTAACATCTTTTATGCAGGTGAAAGAAAATTTCTCCAATGAATACATAAAAATAATTTTGCATACTTTAAACTAGAGATTTAAAAGATTTTATCTTTATTTTAGTCTTCCTTATAAAAACACGGATGTAAAAAAAAGGTTCAACATAAAGTTGTTTTCTTAAATTAGAGTTTCTGACTGAAAACTATAAAAGAATGCAGAGCTGAAACATATTTGAATGTTTGAAATTTGTTTTTAAATAAAGTCTTGAATATATTTAGAGATCTCAAAATATTTCATCATGAGTATTACTTTTGTCTAAAAACACCAACTAAGGTTTCTCTCTTAAAAATATATATGATTTGGAAATATCCTCATAGGCTTGGCAGGGGTAAATTATGTTATTTTCCCAAAAAGTAAACTTTTCTTGGATGTCACTGCATAAAATTTTGAGCACAGTTGTTCATGCTGGGTTTTCTAAGCTGAAAGATGTCACTGCCGGGTCTTAAACACATGGGGCGGAGTGCCAGTGAGAACAACTTGCCCAGTATCTGTCAAGCCAGGGCGAGCATGGGGCAGTGCCCAGAATCCATGAAGAATACTCTGAAGGTCAGGACATCAGCTAACTGAAAAGAGCTCAAAATGAAATTTAAAGAGTATAATGTGCCTTTATGGCTTTGAACATTCAGAAAAGGATTCGGGATTTCTTGGCTATCACAAATTAAAATGAATATTGATGGCTTGGTTAGAAGTCATACCCTTTAGGTAGTATTATGGCTCAATAATAAGGCTACCCATAATTAAAGATGTGATATGATCAGTTGTTCCTTCAAAATGACTGGAAAATTCTTCAGGTATTTAAAACCTAGAAAAATATTTTTAGTTAAAAATGCACACAGTTGGGGCGCCTGGGTGGCTCAGTCAGTTAAACGACTGCCTTCGGCTCAGGTCATGATCCCAGGGTTCTGGGATCGAGCCCCGCATGGGGCTCCGTGCTCGGCGGGAAGCCTGCTTCTCCCTCTTGTGTTCCCTCTCTCACTGTCTCTCCCTCTTTCTGTCAATTAAATAAATAAATAAAATCTTAAAAAAATGCACACAGTAAATGAATCTCAGCATATTGAATACCTGAGAAATTATTTATCTAGCATTACAATCAATAGACAACAGGTACACTGATTCAAAATAAGATTTTGTCACTGTATAGAAAAAGGAAACTTAATTTCCAGTCTCAAGAAGTGGCAAAGATGTAGTCATCGCTACCTTTTTTCCTGCAACATAACAAGGAATAGATGACAGATATTTTTAAACTGCGTATTTAAAGTGAAAGTAATTGCCGTGATCAAAGTGTTTCATTTCTTGTAGGTGTTTCTCAACTTGATACTAGCAAACGAGACAAGGAAACAGCTAACATAGAACTAATATACAGGGTAAACTGAGGGGAAAGTAGGTAAGGAAATCTCAAATAAATATATCAACTGAAATCAACTGAAAAGATATCTTCATATGACACACATTGTGATTTTTTTCTGATTCTTAATTTTCAATTGTTTTAAGTAGTAACTTCTTTATAATAGATCAAGGACTTGGGACAATTTTTATGATATTTCCCCTTTTACATATCCTCTAACTACTATTACATTTTTAATGCCAATCTAGCATTTGATTTATTCTCATTTCCCGTGGGGACCAATTTACAATAAAATGTTGTCCATTGGGTTTGCTAACATGTTTGACCTAGAGCATAAACCATCTATATTACACACTTGAAGAAATATACTGGATAGCTATAAAATCAAAATGACAAAATTGAGAGATTGTGTCCTTTAAAAAAGGGCATATGTGTTTTATATTTCTTATTTGAATTTCTAACTGTTATTAAAAGGTAACTTCATCATGAGAGAAATGGAAATTGTTAAAAATATGCAGTTGAAAAAAAGTGTGAAAGTCATGATTTTAGTTAAATACATTAAAAATGTTAGCAGATGCACAACGACTTTATTTTTTTTTTTTACTAAGAAAAGGTATGCTCATGTCTAGAAAAAGTATGAAACTATAATTCTATTCTTGGAGAGGTCTTTAGGTAATTTCTCTGCAAGCTTCTTGTTAATTAATAAATCAGATTTTGTTATATTAGTCAGTAAACAAAAAATGATATCAGTAAACAAGATATCATTTTTATTAAGTGACTAAGTGACTTGCATTTTATAAATGTGGAGGGCAACTGGCTTCAAATTTTATTTTTTATTTTTTAAAGATTTTTATTTATTTAACCTGGGGGGGGAGAGTACAAGCAGGGTAAGCAGCAGGCAGAGAGGGAGATGCAGGGAGCCTGATATGGGCCTCGATCCCAGGACTCTGAGATCATGACTTGAGCTGAAGGCAGACGCTTAACTGACTGAGCCACCCAGGTGCTCTTTTATTTAATTTGTTTTTTATTTATTTTTTATTTTTTTTAAAGATTTTATTTATTTATTTGAGAGAGAGAGAATGAGAGATAGAGAGCACGAGAGGGAAGAGGGTCAGAGGAAGAAGCAGACTCCCCGCCGAGCAGGGAGCCCGATGTGGGACTCAATCCCGGGACTCCAGGATCATGACCTGAGCAGAAGGCAGTCGCTTAACCAACTGAGCCACCCAGGCGCCCTATTTTTTATTTTTTTAAAGATTTTATTTATTTATTTGACAGAGAGAGAGAGAAGGACTTCAAATTTTAGACTAAGTTTGATAATTAAAATTATAATGAAAATTTTAAACAATGTCAGTAGGATTTGTTCTAATAAAAGATTTCTGTGGGAAAGAACTGTACCTGAATCAAATGTTGCTGCAAGAGGCTTTTTTTCCATAAACATATTTAAATGGCTTTAAAGTCACATTTATTTGTGTCTCATGAGTATTATTTTTAATTTTAAAGCAACAATGTCAGTATTTAGAATTTCATTGGAACAAGATTGATACACTAAAAAGACAACACCACTTTTGTAAGACTCAATCAAGCAGAAATAATATAATTGTACTAATTTCTAGATTAAATTAGCTTAAGTTTTTAAAATACTTATATTAACTATCCTAATTAATTTGACCATGTTCTCTTTTGGTAAATTTATAAGATTTTAAAACTCCAAATAACCCAAATAACATTTAATTAATAATAATTAATTAATTATTAACTAAACAATAGTCACATCATTATCAAGTCATTTATCTTTCATTTTGGAAAATATCTACCAAATTCCTATTCTCAAAGATAAGAGTTTTATTTTCTTACTATTTCTTACTATCGAGCCTTTTTTCCTATTAAAACATATGGTTCATAAAAAACTTCAAGTGAGAGGAAGTAATCATTAACAAAAATGTGTGTAATTAAAGCAAAGTACAAGTCAACATAAGGCTCAATACATCAGTTTTCAGTATAGTGTAAAATTCTAATATGGTATTGTACTAACCATTTAACTCTGGTGTAGAGTTTAAAGGACAAAGGGATTAAAATTAGCTATAGCTTCAATATGAATATAAAAATGATTTTTTTAATATTGTAACAGCTGTCATTTGGCAAGATAAAATATCACCAAATAAGAAGAGTAAAAGCCTACATTAAGGGTATAAAAGACATGTGTATTATTCTATGTAGTGGAATGCAAATATAAAAGAACATGGATTTAAGAAGTGGAGCACCATGACCAATTTCATAAGCCTGTTCTGAAAAATAGATATGAATTACAAGGTTAGATAGAAGATATGTGTGCATTTAAGAGATCACTTCACTGCTAAAATGAAGCTGGGTGCTGACTTCAATCTAATGGTAATTTGTATTAGAAAAAAGGTTATTTATAAATATTCTTTTCAAGCTCTAAAATCTGTTTTTTATGTTGTTGCTACTACATAAATTATGATTTTATTTTCATTTTTAATAACAACCTATAGTCTCAGAAAGTACTTATGTGAAAACCATCCCTACATGTTTGGGAGAAAAATGATCTCAAAAAGATGAAATGTTTGGATTAATCAATCCCTATTTCACTTAATATTTGTATGGTAACTTTCATTAATTAGGCTATTTCAAAAACACCCTTATTATAATACTTTTTCTTTATAAGAAATATTTTGTCTTTGTAATATAAATATATTTGGCAAATATAATATATAAATATAATATATAATATGATGTATAAATACAATTTATAAAAATATAAAATATATGGTATAATATATAAATATAATATATAAAATATGTTATATATATTTTGTCTTTGTAAAGAAATGATAATTACTGACTGAAATTTTCATGTTAGCAGGCCTGTCTCAAACTATCTGTATATGACCATGTATGAGCACACATGTAGATATTGCTTCAGTCTGTGGCTATTGCAGTATATCACTAAGAGTTTGTCCCTTAAATTTATGGTTTTTAAATTTAGTATTTGTAGAACAAAGTTATACATAAAATAGAAAATAAAATTCTAAGGAAGATAAAGTTTTGTTTGAAAATTAGTTTGTCAGGGCACAGTCAGTTAAGCATCTGACTCTTGATTTCAGCTCAGTCAGTTAAGATCTGACTTGATTTCAGCTTAGGTCATGATCCCAGGGCCGTGAGATTGAGCCCTACACCTGGCTCGTGCTCAGCAGGGAGTCTGAGATTCTCTCTCCCTCTCCCTCTGCCCCTACCCTCCACTCCCTCTCTCTCTCTCTAAAAAATAAGTAAATCTTAAAAAAAAAAAAGAAAATTAGTTTTAAGTAAAGCTGTAAAATATGTGTAAATCTGACTTCACTTTTAAATAATAAATGTATATAAATATAATAATAATAGTTGTCTCATGTTCAGCATATAGTATGTTTATATGAAAGCAATCACATACATTTAAACATGAGAAGTCTTTATTCTTCAGCAGTTGTTGCATAAAAGAGCACCATGTCTGAAATAATACTCATTTTTTTCAAAGTGCCTATTTTCTAATAGTGTGCTATTACTAAGACTTAGGGTTTGCATGTGAGTATGCTTGGAAAAAATACAATAATTCACAGAGTGGGCACAAATGATTAATGCCCTTTATTTCCACCCTGTCGTATATTTATTAATTCCAACCCTCTATTATGAGCACTTATTATACACAGTTTTCTTTGGTTAAAGCATTCTGTATATGTGTTGAAGATCAGAGATGAACAAATGTCCATCAAAACACTCCGAGGCCAACTAGGAGACTAATACTCACATAGCTAAGGAGGGAAACACACATGAGATAACACGTAACCCCAGGGATAAAGGTGCTGATTATAGATGAATGTACATGTGTTGTGAAATCACAGCAAAGAAACAGCAACTTTACCAGCACCGTCTGTTACTGCTTCTGTCTACAGTTCTTAGAGCCATGAAAACGTTGGCGTTGTCTCTTCACTCATAACCTCTCACTTCAGCTGGTTCATTTCTTTCTGTTGCTTAACAGCAATTCATATTTATATCAATTAAAGAATAAAATATAAGTTTGTACTCAAAGGCTCAAGGTATTATATGTACAGAAAATACCAAGTTTATCCCAGTTTTACCTGATAAGTTCATCATAGCAAGTATGTGTATGTACTAATTTTTTTTTTTAAGAGAAGAGATGAAAATAAAAGCAAATGATCAAAGAGAGCAACCAGCAGGATTCTTGATGTGCCTCTTATCTTTCTATTAAAATGCAAAATGTGTCCAAAAGCTACTCTTAGTAGTGATTTATGTTCAATAATACTTATCTTGTCAGATTTAAAATTACATTGTTTTTTATATTATATTATAATTATAAATGTAAAGCTTTTTAGGGTAAAAATAATAAAGAGTTTATATTGATGTCTTAAAATTGTGAAATATAGGTCTTTGTTTTTGTTTTTTTTTTAAGATTTTATTTGTTTATTTGAGAGAGAGAATGAGAGAGAGAGAGCACGAGAGGGAAGAGGGTCAGAGGGAGAAGCAGACTCCCCGCTGAGCAGGGAGCCCGATGCAGGACTCGATCCCGGGACTCCAGTATCATGACCTGAGCCGAAGGCAGTCGCTTAACCAACTGAGCCACCCAGGCGCCCTTGTTGTTTGTTTTTTTTTAGAGATTTTATTTATTTATTTATTTGACAGAGAGAGAGAGAGAGAGCATAAGCAGGAGAGAGAGAGAAGGAGAAACTGACACCCCACTGAGCAGGGGCCCCAATGCGGGGCTCTATCCCAGGACTCTGGGATCATGACCAGAGCGGAAGGTAGGCACGTAACTGACTGAACCACCCAGGTGCCCCTATAGATCTATGTTTTGAATAAAATGTTTAAATATGTTTTTTTAGCTACACAAAATATGTTTTAAATCTTTAAAACACACTAAATGTGCATGGCTTAGGAATAGCTTAGATTTAGGAGTTTATAAAATAGAAAAAATATGATAAATCATTAAGTTACTTAATTTAATTAAATATTAACTTTCTGAAATGCCAAATAAGTATTATAAACATGTTGAAGATAGTGAATTAGAAGGGGATTAATAACAGGGCTTTTAACAATTGACATTTTCCTCTCATCTTTATTGCATAAAGCGACAAGGATGATACTTTTGACTTACATAGTTGGATGAGGAGTGCTCCTTTACTTAGATGCATTACTAGAGAGAAGCAAGTTTGGGAGTGTGGAATCACAAGTTCAGTTTGGTCACGCAGAGCATGAAGGATTTTGAAGTTCTCAAGAACGATGTCAAGCAGGCAGTTATTTTTGGACAGTGTTCTGAATCTGAGAAGAAACATTTCCTACCTTTCTGATGGTGAATTTTATGGGTCAATGTGGCACCCATATACATCTCCTTAAGCCATACTTAATCCCCAGTGAAGACAATAGCAAAGTCATACTTTTGCCTAACATAATACAACTATCCTGCGTACAACTGAAAATGCACTAACCCTTCCCCAGAAGAGGATGCAAAGTCCTTGGGTGATGTTTAGTCTTCCTGATATCTTGTAACTTAAATATTGTGATGTAAAGTTCAAAGGCTTTAAATATTATGATATAAAGTCAACATATCTTATGTATCATGTTGGTAGAATTACGACCATGTTACTGTCCTTCTTTGGGGATTAAATATAGGTTAAGTAGCTGTGTATGGACGCCAAGTTGACAAAGGGATGGGCTTGTGATAATGAATTTTGTGTGTCCATTTGGCTAGGGTGTGGTACCTGATATTTGCTCAGATGTTCTAAATGTTCTATGAAGGTATTTTTTAGATGAGATTAGCATTCAAATCAGTAGACTTTGAATAAAGAAGATTGGATAGGCTTCATCCAATCTGTCAAAGACCTTAAGAGAACAAAACTGATTCTTCCAAGGAAGAGAGAATTCTGTCAGCAAACTGCCTTTGGACTTGAGCTACATCATAAACTCTTCCCTAGGTCTCCAGCCTTCCAGTGTACCCTGAAAATTATAGATTTTCTAGCCTCCACAATTCTTTGAGACAATTCCTTAACGTAAATACTTCCCCTCTCCTCTCTTCCTTATATTTTGTGTTTCTATGTGTGTGTGTATTCTACATCCTATTTGGTCTTTATCTCTAGAGAACCTTAATCCAATCCTTTTCTCATTGATGTGCAATGCCACCTCCACCATATATCATGTAGTATATGTGCTTGGAGGAGTATAAACTTTGAGTTCTATTTCATCCAGCCAGTTTTAACTACTATGGCTTGATAATAAAACTTTTTTTTTTCCCCAAAAAGTGCCATGGCTATTTTTGACTTTTACGGTTCCATTAAGATTATAGTATCAGCTTGTCAAGTTATGCTAAAATTCCTGGTGAGATTTTCATTAGAATGCCAATGGATTTTTTTACTTGGAGAGAAAACTCTCCCATTTCTTCCATCTGTTAGCTTTTTCTCATCGCATGTCTCCTCAATATGGTTTGTAAGCATTGACTGTGTGCTCATCCTCAGGGTAGTTTTCATGACAGCCCTATGTGTCTTGGGCTTGGGAAATATCTATAATGGGAGGTTTTATGTTTTTCCCAGGATGGGACTCACAGTACTCTCAGTTTTTAAAATCATAGGTTTTCATACAAATTTCTCAACTTATTCAAAAAATATTACAGTGGTTTGAATTTAAGACCCACATCTGCCTAAGGTTCCTGACTTCTTACGGGTCTTTCTTATTTTAGCCTAACCCCTTAAAGAAGTGCAAGAGTTCTTGGAAGTTTCCTAAACTGGCGACCAGAATTATTTGATTCCTTTTTACACATACTCTGTGACTTCTGATTTTTTTGTAGGTAGCTCAGCTTCAAGTTCCTTTTTATTTGGCTTCTGATTCTTAGAATCCTTGGTCTATGTATATATCAAAAACATAGCTTCTTGACATTACCTGCTTCCCATAGTTCCCAAATACATTTATGCTTCAGCTCCTGCATACTAGATTTCTTTATATTTTCTTTGATTTCACTGATCGTAATTACTAAAGGTATACTTACCTTTTTTTAGTTTTGATTTCCCAAAATCAAGTCAGTTACTAGATTACCAATTCCAAGGCTTTTGGAGCAGTGACTTGTCAGTGAAATGATTATGTAGACTACATAAAATGTCTGCAGTCTGGTAAAGGAATGCTGTGTTTTATCCTTGACCTCCATTTCTCTCATTTTTGAAACAAATAATGAAATAATAAAAGTTATGAAGATTGTTTTAGATACCATTTGTGGCACCTTACAACTGTTTATAACATATACCTAATAAATGGGAAGCATTATAGTATCTTACTTACTTAATTCAACTATATATGCATGAAAGAGGGGAGAGAGAACAAATAAAAGTTTTAAAAGTATTAAGAGTACAGGTAGAAGCACTTCGTTGCCTCAGTTAAGCAGCTGCCCTCAGGGAGGGTCATGATCTCAGGGTCCTGGGATGGAGCCCTGCATCTGGCTCCCTGCTCAGCCAGAAGCCTGCTTCTCCCTCTCCCTCTGCCCCTCCCCCCTCACTCATTCTCTCTCTCTCAAATGAATAAATAAAATCTTTAAAAAAAAAGAGTACAGGTAATTTTGCTGATATTTCAGTTATGGTGCTCATTCCCAAAATTTAGTTAAGATGAGACACATGAATCAATTAAGCTCTGCCAAAGCAAACACACAGACACAGACCCATGTATACACACACACACACATACAGAGAGAGAGAGAGAGAGAGAGAGAGAGAGAGAGAATGTCATCTAAAAGCAATTCACAAGTTTTCTTTTTTTTCCTCATACTTAACTGAGAAAACTGATTTGTTAAAATGCCAGAAAAAAAAAATACTGCTGTGTCAGGTGTAATTTTAAACATGTCCGATTTTCTCTTTTATCTTAATCCTCATGGAATAGGTTATTCCATTTTTCAAAAACTCAAAACTGAGGTTTACGGTTTTACCTATAAGCATCAGTTCCTTCTGAAAAATTGAATACTGATAAGCTTCATTACAAATAGATACCAAGATGATTAGATTAGATATGTCCAAAATTTGGACTATTGTGAAAGTGAACTGTGCTTTGTTTTCTTGCTGTGTCTGTTATTAAAATAAGTTTTTCTCATATCCATAAATTACCAAGATGAGGTAATCCATGAATCCAAGGATTTCTTTCCTCCTTCCCTCCCCCTCTCTCTTGCTCTCTCTGGATCTTTCTCTCACTTTATTTTGAATATCAGGTAATATCATAGCATGTATATTTGTATATCTCTCTATATATGTTTACACTCATATTTATATGTTTATATATGTTTACACTCTATTCAACTTATAGTTGTTTTTTTTTAATTTTAATTGTCTAACTTGCTGAGTTTAAATCTTCATCTTTTTTTGTCCTTTAAACAAAAACCTTATAAAACTACTGAATACAATTTCAGCTATATCATATAGTTTGGAAATTTTGTGATTTTATGATTTTTATTTTGCTAATCGTTAATAAAATTCGTTTCTTATATTACTCACAAATTGTGCTTTAAACAATATTTCTACTTGGTTTTGCGGTTGTCATTGTTGTTACTTTCTCTTAGTTATTTTGAATAATGATTTCTTTTTATATTTTTATCAAGGAATTTGTTTCTTTTTACAATTTCACCTTGAAAAATAACTGTGTTGTGTCTCTGTGCCACCTTTTTAAAAACTAGCTTTTGAAGTGTTCCATGAGTTGATAAAATAACAAGATATATTCTCTCTTGGTAATGGTCAGTTTTCAATATATAGTAATATAATCAATCTTATGAATAATATCTTATTATCAACTTTTCTATGTTCCTAAAAGTTCATAGATCTAGGGTGGTTGCTAGAAATGGATGTTACTGGTAACTCTTCTATTCCTACTGAATTAAAATCCATAGATATGAGTATGCTTTGTTTGTTCATATGTTTTGTTTTTTAGATTACACATAAGTATAAATATACATTATTCATTCTTCTTTGTCTAACTTATTTTATTTAGTATAGGACCCTCTAGGTCCATCCATACTGTCACAAATGGCAAGATTTCATTATTTCTTATGGCTAAGTAATATTCTAGTGTGTGCATGTGTGTGTGTGTGTGTGTGTGTGTGTATCTCTGTGTATATGCATTCTCTCTACCTATACTATATTCTTCCTATATATACCACATCTATTGGTGGACACTTAGGTTTTTTCCACATCTTGGCTATTATAATTAATGCTGCAATGAATGTAAGGGTGTGTATAATCTTTGAATTACTGTTTTCATTTTCTTTGGATAAATACCTAGAAGTAGAATTGCTGGATCATGTGGTAGTTCTATTTTTAACTTTTTGAGGAACTTCCATACTGTTTTCCATAGTGACTGTAGCATTTTGCCTTCCCATCAACAGTGCCATCTGTCTATTGGCCATCTGTATATCTTCTTTGGGGAAATATCTATTCAGGTTCTCTGCCATTTTTCATTTCATTATTTTTTGATGTTGAGTTCTATGAGTTTTTAAAATACATTTTGGATATTATCCCCTTATTGTTTATATCATTTGTAACTATCTTCTTCCATTCCGTGGGTTGCCTTTTCCTTTTGTTGGTGGTTTCCTTTACTGTACAGAAGCTTTTAGTTTGAGGTACTCCCATTTTTTACTTTTGCCTTTATTGTCCTTGCCTGAGGAGACAGATCCAAAAAAATATTGCTAAAACCAAAGTCCAAGAATTTACTGCCTATGTTTACTTCTAGGAGTTTTATGGTTTCTGTTCTTACATTTAAGTCTAATTTCATTTTGAGTTTATTTTTTTATATGGCATAAGAAAGTGGTCTAGTTTCATTCTTTTTTATGTAGCTATTCAATTTTCCCAACACCATTTATTGAAGAGATTGCCTTTTTTCCCCATTGTATAGTCTTGCCTCCTTTGTCAAAGATTAATTCACCACATAAATGCAGGTTTCTTTCTGGACTCTCTATTCTGTTCCATTGACTATGTGTCTGCTTTTGTGCTAGTATGATACATTTTGATTACTGTAGCTTTGTAGTATAGTTTGAAATCAGGAAGTGTGATACCTCAAGTTTTGTTCTTTCTCAAGATTGCTTTTGCTATTTGGGGTCTTTTGTGGTTCCATACAAATTTTAGGATTATTTGTCTTAGTTTCTTGTATTTGGTATTTTGATAGGGATTGCATTAAATCTATAGATTGGTTTGGGTAGTATGGACATTTAACAATATTAATTTTTCCAATCCATGAGCGTGGCTTATATTTCCATTTATTTGTGTTGTCTTCAGTTCCATTCATCATCAATGCCTTCAGAATACATGCATTTTACATCCTTGGTTAAATTTATTCCTAGGTATTTTATTCTTCTTGTTGCAAGGCTAAATGGGATTGTTTACCTAATTTCTCTTTCTGATAGTTCATTATTAGTGTATGGAAATGGAATAGAATTATGCATATTAATTTTATATCTTGCAACCTTACTGAATTCATTTACTGAAAATTGTGGTTCTTTATATCCCTTTCATATTTAACAATCAATCTGTTATTTAAACCCTAATACTTAGGGTGCCTGGGTGTCTCAGTCATTAGGCTCTGCCTTCAGCTCAGGTCATGATCCCAGGGTCCTGGGATCAAGCCCTGCATCAGGCTCCCTGCTCGGCCAGAAACCTGCTTCTCCCTCTCCCACTCCCCTAGCTTGTGTTCCCTCTCTCACTCTGTCTCTCTCTGTCAAATAAATAAATAAAATCCTTAAAAATAAAATAAAATAAAATAAACCCTAATACTTAAATAAGGCCAAGGCAGTAGTAGTAGGTGAATTAGTTGTATTTCCTTTAATCTCCACAATAATCTTACTGTGATATTGTTATTAAGAATTACAGTGCTGAAGTAATTTATATGTGGTCATAACTTCAGTGAATTGAAGGTTTGGTTGAATTTCAGGTCATCCAGCTTCCAGGCCTTGATCTTAACCACTGTGTATAAGGTCCCATGTGAACAGAGCATATCAACCATACCTCTAATAAAATTACACAGAGAGCTATGAATTTGTTAAGGTGTTCTTGATTTTAAAACGGATACAGAGGCTTGTGACTACAAAATCTTCATTGTTAAGTGGGATTAATTAAAATAACATAATCTCCTTTGCTCCATTTTATGCATTTCACATTATAGAGGGTATTTATATCACAATTTCTGCTATTATGCCATTTGCTTTTGACTGATCTATATTTGCTCAAGTTTCATTTGAGGATTTTGATTTCACGCCCTCTCCCTTATAAAAAGAATATTCCAGATTGGCTTCTAAAAAAAATGCATACTTTTGTGTATTTACATCTAGGGATTAGATTAGTGGAGAAAATTGAAGTATCTTAATTTGATTTGTGTGAAATTTTCCACAGCTTTGCCTTCAAGATTCAGATACAATTTGAACATGTCCTCTTGTATCCAAGAGATGATTGCTCAGTAACTTTTGTTAACAGTACTCTTGAAATTTTACTTATTTTTATTTTTTGGACTTCCATGAGTATTTTAACAGGAAAATGAGAGAGAATAAATCAGAAACACAGAAAGTGTCCTTTTAAATTATCAGTAAACTAGTAGAGAGTTAAAGATTTAATTTTGTTTGTTATTTTTAGCATAGGAAGTACAACAGATATTTAGCATTGGGGAATATTTTACTAAGTAATAAATTTCTATCTCAAAAGAAGTTTAATTTTGACTATAAGGGGAGAAGGAATAGCTACTTCCAGTTCATGGATAACATAGTAACCATATATGAATCGGGGAGTGAAGCAATAAGTTTGATCTTTAAATTATAGTATAAGAGAAGCAGATTTCATTTCTGGGATATAATATTATTTTCACCAATCCAGAAAAGTTACCCAAATTAACTGCCAAGTTTCTCTCTTTGTATGTATAACCCCTTAGCTGATTAGGAAGATTCATTGTATTGTTAAAGTCTTTTAAGTATAGGTGTTTGCCTATTGGGAGCTTGTTCCTTTTTCATAAACATTTAGATAATGAAAATAAATTCTTCATGTATTAATTTTAATCTACACTAAAGAAGGTCAGGAACAACATTTTCTGTTTTCTGACAGATTTAAATGAGCTGGTTCCATTTTGGATATGTAGCTTTCAAATTATATAATGCATCAATACAGAGTTGGATTTGAAATTTGAAATCGGAATTTTAAACAATTGACTCAGATCAACTGAAAACCAAGAGCCACATCTATCTAGCTCTTATTGGCAGAATTCTTCCTTTTCAGTGTTTAAAGCCATGTACTTTAGCCTCAGCCATCTGTTACCAAGAAGACCAGCATAAATACCATTCTATAACTTAGCTTTAAAAAAAAACTACTAAAATAATACACCCTGTTAGTCTTTATTTAAAAAAAAAAAAAAAAAAAAAACAACCCTGCTGGAGTGGGGGGGGGGGGGAGGGATGGGGTGGCTGGGTGATAGACATTGGGTAGGGTGTGTGCTATGGTGAGCGCTGTGAATTGTGCAAGACTGTTGAATCACAGACCTGTACCTCTGAAACAAATAATGCAACATATGTTAAGAAAAAAGAAAAGAAGAAGATAGCAGGAGGGGAAGAATGGAGGGGAGTAAGTCAGAGGGGGAGAGGAACCAGGAGAGATGATGGACTCTGAAAAACAAACTGAGGGTTCTAGAGGGGAGGAGGTTAGGGGGATGGGTTAGCCTGGTGATGGGTATTAAAGAGGGCACATTCTGCATGGAGCACTGGGTGTTATGCACAAACAATGAATCATGGAACACTACACCAAAACTAATGATGTAATATATGGTGATTAACATAACAATAAAAAATTTAAAAAAATAAATAAAAAAAACCACCCTGTTAATACATTAGAAATACATTTCTATCATGTTACTTCATTTTATTCATGAGGTAAGAATTCAGTTCTGTCATTTAATAGACACACAAAAAATAATTTTATTACATAACAACATCTCACCATTTTTTTCAATTTTAATTTTAACTATCTTCCACACTTGCGTGAATTCTCAGACCACTCAATGGGACCAAAAAAAAAAAAATTGTCTTAACTTTATAGTTGGTGTTATTTTATACATAAAAGAACACGTTTTCTTTAGTACAGCTGCAAACTAATATTAACCTGCCATTTGGAAGCATAGTGAGCTCTCTGAGTAACAACAAATGTAACAAGTTAGATTGGGTCCTAATCTTTTCACTCTGATGAAGTGAGGATCTATTAAAAATAATGATACTATGATAACACTAATTTGGCTGGTACTGCTGTCCCAAATCAGAGCTGTAGCTGGAGGCAGCTGGAGGTATTTTATTGAAAGCCAAAGTAAATTGGGGCAGTTCCCTTAGCAGTATAAATTAGTCAGAACCTTGGAGACATAGGTATATTTTCGGAGTGAAGTACTGAACTCTTTTTCTAAGAATTATGTCACCTTAATTCAGTAATTTGGTATGCCTTGGGGTTTGCATGTATTTTAGAGATACTGTAATGAAGCGTGTGAGTATTCATTTAAACACAGAAATCCCCCAAGAATAAAAGGCATGCCTAATTCACTGGAAATGCTATCATTCTCAGAATGTTTCCAGAAGTAATGCAAACTTGTACTGGCTAGGTTAGATAAGTTATTAGGAGCATATGGGGATGAAATGGCTAAAATGTGGTAAAGAGATCATCGAAAATTAGGTCATCCTCAAATGAATTAATAAAAGCTCAGAGTTTACAAACTGAAGGACTACAGAGTGGGTTGCCTCCCTATCCTTTTTCCTTCTGGCCTCTGGCTTGGATGGACCTACCTTCTCCATTTCAGTGATTTCAAACCCTATATGTTTTTAGTAATCCATCGTAAGCACCATGCAATAAAAATGGAATTTTACACATTGGGGTAATTTTCTTTGTCCCATACAGTGGTTTGAGAATTCATAGAAATGCTGTATATTACAAAATTTAAACTGAAGAAACAGAGAGATATTGGTATGGGATACAAACTTTTTTGTGTGTGTAACTACATTTTCGTGGAAAACAATGCCAAATAGGTTTTAAAAACTCTATGAATTGCTTGTTTAAGCTACTTTGGTTCATTCTAGGATATTCTTCTTTTTATCCTATACGTGACCCTTATACCATTCCAAGTTTTACTATAATTGTATATAACTTTATATTTTTCTTCTCCTTATTAAAATTTAAACTAACAAATAAAGGTGTGATATATCCAAGGAACACAGATTTTAGAATTAGATGGCTCTATATTGAAACCTTAGTTTTTCTTTTATTGTTGTATAGACCTGGATATTTTTCTTAAGCTTTGTGAGCTTTATTTTTCTACTTTCAGATATGACCATTACATATATTATTATTATATGCTTTTTAAATTAAGCCTGGAAATAAAATTTCCTCTTCTAATTCTGGGTAACAGCATATTTAATGAGAAAAAAACACATGGTTTTGTCTCATTCTCATTATTTGTATTTATATTAAATACACATATGTCCATACATTATAAACAATGTACACACTTTTCTCATCACTCTACTAAATATGCTTTTATTAGAATTTTAAACTGTATATTATCAAATGGATGTTAAATTGTGCTTTTGAAGCTCTGTTCAAATTGATTCACTTTCTATGGTTTAGATAATAAAGATGATGAAAAACATCATTTTGGGAAAAAATCAGTGGCCAGGTGTGTCGTATTTACACAAAGAATACGGTCAACATCAAGGACTTGCATCAATGCCAAAGTGATCCCTGATAGTCTGATGTTTATGCTGGAAAGAAATGTACAATGCTGCTGGTAGAAAAACCAGACTATGTGCATACAATATAAGCATTTAAGTAGTTGAAGCGCAAGAATACGAGACTAGTATTTTGATTTCCACTTAAGTAACACGATAGTTGATTAATATATTTTCACTAATGTCATTGCAGTTTGTGTTATGTAAACACAGCATATGTTAGGCTAAGGGATAACAAAAAAAATCAGAGGATTATACTGGAAGCCTTTTCATCCACTTAATATGTTAGTTGTAGAATATTTTTTCCTATGAGGATATACTATTAAACACTACTAGACTGAGGTCAGGGGACATTTACATTTCTTAGGACCCTCCCCAAATAATACAGTAGCCATGAATAAATTAATTAAGGTAGAGAGATGTTATTATGTTGACCTCAAGTGACTAAATCAAGGTCATGTTTTTATTGTAGAAGGCAAATAGTAATCTGTGTTCATTGATACAGTGATCCCTCAAAATCTTAATAGATCCCTGTGAAGAGGAATATCTCAAATGTTTGAGTACAGGTCTGTTTATCTAAATTGTTTAGCACAAACTTCTATAACCTAAAATTATATTTTAGAAACTAAAGTTTAGCCAGATAGTTATTCTTAGAAGCCAAATGTTCTACAGTGATTCTTTTTAGAATATAAAGATGCATGCATTTGTCAATATGATAGAATATGATATTAGTTCAACATCATCTTTTATCATTATTATTATAATTTCTTAACCTACCAGAAATTTTTCTTGCTCTGTGTTAGAAGGACAACATTTGTGAAATGCTGATGTTATCGTCCTTCAATGATGGGAGCCAAAACATGAAAATGAAACTACGTCTTTCAAAAGAAATTACTTTCAAGCCGAATGATACAAAATATTAGTAAATAATTCTTAAAAACCATGTCATTAAACAAAATCATGTACACATGTATTTAAAGGCAAATAAAGGGGTGACTGGGTGGTTCAGTCAGTTTAACATCTGACTCTTGATTTTGGCTCAGGTCATGAATCTGGGGCTGTGGGATCCGGCAGGGAGTTAGGCTCCATACTCAGCATGGACTCCATGTCCCTCTCCCTCTGCTCCTCCCTCCACCCTCCACACTCTCTCTCTCTCAAATAAATAAATAAAATCTTTTAGGAAAATAAAGGCAAATAAAGATTAGATTTTTAAATATAACACCGTATGTTTTCAAAGGAGGAAAATAATGTATTCACTTTTTTTTTTTTTTAGTTCATGTATGTGTACATATGAGAGTGGAATTTAACCAACTCATTTAGGAAATGATCTTTGGGCAAATGAAGAGCATTTTAGCTACTTTCAACTATATATGTAGTTATATGAAAATTATGTACAATTTCTTTGGAAAAATCCAATTTGGAATTTTTTTTGTTTCTGTGAATAGTTTCATAGACTGAATTATTAAAAAATCAGTATCACTAAATGCAGATATTTCAAAGGCACCATATTAAAACAAGCTCACTGTATTCTATCAGTATGCTTTTATCTTTATTTTTTTTAAGATCTATTTATTTATTTGAGAGAGAGAGAGAGAGAGCAAGTAGGAGAGGGGCAAAGGGAGAGAATTTTCAAGCAGAATCCCTTCTGAGCGTAGAACCAACCTGAGCTGAAACCAAGAGTCGGCCCACTTAACCAACTGAACCATCCAGGTGCCCCTAAACATGAATTTAATTCTGATTGTTTCAACGGTTCTGAATCATATCCTGTGTGTGATTACTATACAATAAAGTAAATGAAAATAAAACTCTACCTGTGCCTATGATTGTTCATTTTAGCACATTTAAAAAATTACTGTAATACTTTGATAAACATAACCAAGATGTCCTTCAGTTGGCTAATGGATAAAGAAACTGTGATGCATCCATACAATGCAATATTCTTCAATTACAAAAATAAATGCACAACCATGACAAAAACAAGGTGGAGGGAACTTATATCATGTTGCTAAGTGAATAAACCAGTCTGAAAAAACTACATGATGTATATTTCTAATTATCTGACATTCTGGAGAAGGCAAAATGACACCAATTTTAAAAAGATTGGTGGGTGCCATGAGTTGTGGGGAAGGGTTGAATGGGTGAAGCACACAAGATTTGCTTAGGGCACTGAAACTATTCTGTACAATACTGCAATGATGGATACATGACATCATGCATTTGTCAAAATTCAAAGCACTTTATAACACAAAGTAAGAACCTTAATATTTGCAAATTTTTAATATATCACTTAGGAGGTCAACGGATCCCAAGATGGAATGCAGAATGTGATAATACAGTCTAACTTTATGAAACCACCTCATCGAGGGGTGAGGGATAAACTACTGACCTACCTAACTTTGGAAATGAAGTCTGTATGACTAAAGGCAAAGGAATTGTACATAAGTACTGTACTCTAGTTGACAGAGTTTCCTCCTATAAGGGTATAGGTTAACAGTGCTGATACTACTTTATATGTATAGTAACAATTAAGTAAATGGGAAGTGGATGGGATGAGTCAGGTTTCCCACTGTTTGAGAAGGAATTTACAAATAAACAAAGAGAGGAAACTAGAATGAGTTTTTTACCAAACCACTTGGTAATAATGGACTGGAGTTGGAGGCATCAAGAACTCTTGTTAGGTCAATATAGATCAGATGAGATGGTTAGATATAAAAATATTTATGCATATGTGTACATATATGAGTTAGTATGCACACATATATTTCCTTACTTTCAGCTGAGAGAACTTAGAAACAATGGCACTCCAATAGTGATAAGCACATTATGCACCAAGAACTAGATTTCTTTTTTTGTTTAAGATTTCATTTATTTGTTTGAAAGAGAGAGAATGAGAGAGAGAGAGAGAGAGAGAGCACATGAGGGCGGGTTCAGAGGGAGAAGCAGACTCTCTGCTGAGCAGGGAGCCCGATGCCGGACTCGATCCCGGGATTCCAGGATCATGACCTGAGCCGAAGGCAGTCACTTAACCAACTGAGCCACTCAGGCGCCCAAGAACTAGATTTCTAATACCATTCTCCAATATCAGGGAACAGGGCTTCTCAGAGAAATAGTTGATTCTAGGATTGGATGCAAAATGAACCTGGAGCATCTTATAGTGCTAACACACACACACACACACAAACACACACACACACACACACACACACACAATGGATGCTTGTCAAAGGGACATAGTAGTCAAATGAAAAAATTCCCATAGCCAAAGCTGCAAAAAAATTGAGCAACAAATTAAATAAAGAAATGATTGCATTATAACACAAAGTATAAAATAAATAGCCATGAGTTCATACTGACCTAAATGAGTTTTTAATAAATAAATGAGGTAGAATAGACAAATGTCCCATGCAGAATAATTCTAAATCATTTACATAAACATTAAGGAATTAGGGCATAATTTCCTCCTCCTTAAATATGAGCTGCACATATGAATTTCCTTCAAAGAATACACTGTAGAATGGGGTAAATAGAGTAACTTTACAGTGGAGTAACCTGAAAAACACTACCCCAGCCAGGTGACCGTGGTCAACATCAATAGTGTAATTCATATTGATAGTATGAACTGTTGATAGTGGGTAATGATACTTACCATAAGTTTGCACTCTATCTCTGTCATCTACAAAAAAAACCCAAAACTGATATTTAAACATGAGGAAAAGAAAAAGATCAGACAAATCCTAGTTGAGGGGCATTCTACAAAAAAAACCTGACTAGTACTGCGCAAAACTGGCAAGATCATCTGAGAAAACCTGAGAAATTCTCACAGCCAAAAGGAGCCAAAGGAGACATGGTGACTAAATGTCATGGGGATAGAATACTAGAACAGCAAAAAGAGATAGATAAAATGTAAGAAAATCCAAATAAACGATGGGCTTCAGTTAATGGTATTGTATCAATATTGATTCATTAACTATAATAAATGTGCCATATTATGCAAGATAATAATAAAAGGGGAAACTTGGTTTGGAGCATATGGGAACTCCGTAACTGAAATCTTTCTGTAGATCTGAAACTGTTCTAAAATTTAAACTGTTTATTTATAAAAATCAAGCCTATCCTTTTTGCTTAATGCATGATAACAATGAAAGAGTCTGAACATGTAAATGTCAGGATGCTTTCCTTAATAATATGATTTAATAAAAATTTAGAGTAGCATGCATCTGTTTCCATTTCTTACTTTCTTCTTCTTCTTCTTTTTTAATACAAATCTAAAATGTTGCCTGTTGACCTAATTACTACTAGAAATTGAACCAGCTCTTCCTCAGTGTTAAGTTCATTTTCCTTCAAGGAAAGAAGCTTTTAAGAGAAGCTCATTAACAATTTCATTTCACTAAGTTTGTAGCTCATATGTAATTTTCTCTTGCTTGTATATGCAAACTCATTAGAGTGATAAAAAAGAAGAAAATATCATGATGTGTGCTGTTTCATATCATATCATCTGTGATATGATAATAGCCCATCCACCTGAGGGGAGGCAGTGGTTAAAGGACAAATAAATGTGAAACAGTGGGATTGAGTCCTTATTTTAATAAGTTTTATTAAGTACCTAAAAGATCTCCTCTAGGCATTCTGCTTTCTAGAAGAGTAACCTAGCTATAAATCTATGTTTCAAATATTTCCCTTAAGAGAAGTATATGTATATTATGAGTTGATTCAATACATTAATTGAATGCCTAATGTGTATCAGGTAATCCTAGCACTAGGGATGTATCAGTGAGCAGAACTGATACAAATCACTGTCTTTGTGACTCATCTCATTGTGCATTCTTTACAAGGACTGTTTTATATATGGATTTGAAGTCTAGAAGTTAGGGAAAGCAATAGCATTTTAAGTTCTTATATACCTCCACTTCTAGATTTCCGTGAGTCCTACCAGTAAGGGAAATAAGTAATCAAAACTCCTTCTTCCAGAATGTAATGTGTTAAAATATTTAAACCAGTAAGGATTTAAACACAAGAAGAAGGGCGCCTGGGTGGCTCAATTGGTTAAGCGACTGCCTTCGGCTCAGGTCACGATCCTGGAGTCCCAGGATCCAGCCCCGCATCGGGCTCCCTGCTCAGCAAGGAGCCTGCTTCTCCCTCTAACCCTCCCCCTTCTCATGTACTCTCTCTCTCTCTCTCATTCTCACTCTCTCAAAAAATAAATAAATCTTTAAAAAAAAATAAATGCAAGAAGAAGTAGCAATAGGTTTGTACCATGGTCTCTAGAGACTCAAAACTTTTAAAAAGGGAAAGAATACTTTTACCTCCCCTTACCCCATCCCACTGTTTTTCTCTCATTCTTTATTTTTTAAAATTTTTTTCAAGACTTATTTATTTATTTATTTATTTATTTATTTATTTATTTATTTTAAAGATTTTTATTTATTTGAGAGAGAGAGAGAATGAGAGATAGAGAGGCACGAGAGGGAAGAGGGTCAGAGGGAGAAGCAGACTCCCCGCCGAGCAGGGAGCCCAATGTGGGGCTCGATCCCGGGACTCCAAGATCATGACCTGAGCCGAAGGCAGTCGCTTAACCAACTGAGACACCCAGGCGCCCTTTTCCAAGATTTATTAAATGTCAATATCAGGTAAGTTTTTGCAACAGAACCTGGGAATAAAAGACAAAATATAATGATACTATATCTACATGAGAAATTTTATGAACTAAATCAGATCTATTTTTATCCTGTTGTAGATTTTAAAGATCTATCTCTCTATCTATCTACCTAACTATTTATTTGAGAGAGAGGTCATGTGAGCAGGGGGAGGGGCAGAGAGAGAGGGAGAGAATCTCAAGCAGACTCCCTGCTGAGCATGGAGCCGGATATGCGGGGCTCAATCTCACAACCCTGAGATCATGACCTGAGCCGAAGTCAAGAGTTGGATGCTTGACCGAGTGAGCCACCCAGGTGCTCCTATTTTATCCTATTGTAGAATTTTTTTTTTAAGATTTTATTTATTTGAGAGAAAGAGAGAGCTAGCATGAGCGGGGGGTGGGTGGGTGGTTGTGGGAGGGGCAGAGGTAGAGGGAGAAGACTCCCAGCTAAGCAGAGAGCCCGATGTGCAGGTCTCAGTCCCAGGACCCAGAGATCATGACCTGAGCCAAAGGTAGAGGCTTAACCAACTGAGACACCCAGGCACTGGTCCTATTGATTTTAAAATGCAGTGAATTTTATTGGCTATAAAGTCCATCCTAAATATTTTGGGGGTCAAGTCAAAGAGGACAAAGGAAATCCCACATACCACATGTCTAAAATTTGGAAGTTACTTTTAATTAAATTAGCAAACTTGTAAAGTTGCATTCTTTTACTTCTACAAATATAAATCCAAAACAAGAAGCTGAAAAATATGTTGCTATGGGTTGAATTGTGTTTCTGCCCCCAAAATAGATATGTTAAAGTCCTAACCCTCAGTACCTGTGGACCTTATTTGTAAATAAGGGTCTTTGTAGATTTAGTCAAAATAAATTGGTGTAATTAGGGTGGTCCTTAATCCAGTTGACTGGTGTCCTAATAAGAAGAGGGAAATTTGGATACAGATACACATGGAAAACACCATATGAAGACACAGGGACATGCAGACCTGAAGGAAGATGGCCATGTGAAAAAGGAAGCCATATGAACATTGGAATTATGCTCTCATAAGCCAAGGAACACATGAGGCTACTAGAAGTTTAGAAGAGGTCAAGAAGAAGGCTTCCCTAGAGACTTTGGAGGGAGTACAGCCCTGCTGACACATTGATTTCAAACTTCCAGCCCCTAGAACTGTGAGAACAAGTTTCTGTTGACTTAAGCCATCTAGGTTGTGGTACTTTGTAACAACAACATTAGGAAATTAATATGTGAATAAATGTCATTTTTATAAATGACAAAAATGTAGCCACATATCAAAGATTATATAATTATTATTGTACAAGTTCAGTTGCTCTGTTGATGGATAGGCAATGTTTGTATGAAAGAGAATAAAAACTTTGATGATTCAACAATTATATATTTTTCAAGTTATATTTTATTAAAAATTATGTTTTTGTCATATGGCTTATTTTTCTCTCCTTCATCTTGACAAAAATCACTAATTTTCATAATCAAGATTTTACTTAATTTGTGTTCCATTTGCAATAATTACTGGCATATACTTTCAAAATGATAAAAATATCTTTAAAATATTAGATGTATAGGATTATGAACAATAAGTAAATGTATTTCCAGATTGCAAAATTTAAGTATAATTTCATAAACATGTAAATTAAAAATAAAGATTAAAATATAATTACCAAAATATTCCAAAAACACTGTTCTTTCAAATATTCAAACATTGTATATTATAATTTCAATAAAAATAGATATAATTAATTAGTAATTTTAAAATTTAAATCAGAATTACAAAGATAAACCTGAAATTTATATTTAATTTCTGGAAGAAATAATCACATTTAATTAAATATGTTTATAAAAATTAACTTATTTTTAATACTAATCGGTTGGACTTTGTTTTAGGTGACTTGGTGCATGGATTTACAGAGGCTGTCAAGGGCTATGAAGAAGTTTCTCTTTCCCTATCCCTGTTACACCGTCTTCTAAAAGAACAATTATCTAGTTTTAAAACTTGTAATTTTTTATATTTCATGATCTAGAATGTGCTGAAAATTATTAGCAATTCACTAAATTTGACCCTCTAAACACTTTTTTTTCTTTTTAGAGAGAGACAGAGAGCACAAGATGGGGGGCAGAGAGAGAGGGAGAAAGAAAATCCTCAATTGGCTCCATGCCCAGTGTGGAGGCTGATGTGGGGTCAGTCTTATTACCCTGAGATCATGACCTGAGCTGAAATCAAAAGTCAAACCCTTAACCAAGCGAGCTATTCAGTCACCCTGATCCCTTAAACATTTTTAAGGTATTTCTAAGCATTTTAAAATTTTATGTTTTCTTTATTTTTACCTTGGGAGGATCTGATAAATTTCTAAGAACATATCTTAAATCATACCAAAGAAAATCAATGTGGAATAGAATAAATATAGAAATCAACTTTATATTAAGCTTCAAATATTTCTTTACTTTAAGCAGGGGTTTCTAAACAATAGCTATAATAATTAAAATAAAAGGAATGCTTTTGAAAGCAAATGTATAACCTATCATAAGAACTAATTGAAAGCAAGGTAAATTTGAGCATTCTATAAGGTACACAGTTTTGCAATGCAGTGGTGTTCTAAATCTATATAACATATAAAAGGAAATAAATACATTGTATTGTTTGGAGAAAAAGGGAATGACTAAGAATTTCTTTTTAAATGCTGCCTATTTGGGACGCTTGGGTGGCACAGTTGGTTAAGCGTCCAACTCTTGATTTTGGCTCAGGTCATAATCTCAGGGTTGTGAGATCCAGGCTGAGGTATAGCCCCACTTTGGGCTCCTCACTGGGCGTGAAGTCTGCTGAAGGTTCTCTCTCTCTCTCTCTCACCCTCTCTCTTCTCCCCTCCCAAGCAAACTCTCTTTCTCTCTCTCAAGAAAAAAGCTGTTTATTCAAATTTGTCACTTTCAAAGCAACAAATAGTGAGCAATGATGCTAAAATCTTTCATTCATGGGTCTCCATTGGCTCAGCTTAGAAGATATATATACCAAGATATATATCACATTAGAAGATACATACTAAGTTCCTATAATACAGAGATAACAATGGAAATGCATTTGTGATAAGTTCCTTAAAACTACTTTTTATGCTTCAATTGTCTTTATTTTTGCTTTCGAACTCCTGTGTCAGATATAAGAAAACAATGGTAACTACATGATAGCGTGAGTATGTTTAGCTAAATCTCCAAGGATAGGTGGGTAGTGGGTATGTAGATAAACATGTAGATAAATCTTTATAGATAAACACATTTTGGAATGGTCATGAACATGTTTCTCAATTTTTTTATTATTATTATCTTATGTTAATCACCATACATTCATCATTAGTTTTTGATGTAGTGTTCCATGATTCATTGTTTGCATATAACATCCAGTGCTTCTTGCAGAACATACCCTCCTTAATACCCATCACCAGGCTAACCCAAACCCCCACCCCTCCCCTCTAGAACCCTCAATTTGTTTTTCAGAGTCCATAGTCTCCCATCATTCGTCTCCCCCTCTGATTTCCCCCACTTCATTCTTCCCCTCCTGCTATGTTCTTCTTCTTTTTATTTTAACATATAATGTATTATTTGTTTCAGAGGTACAGGTCTGTGATTCAATAGTCTTACACAATTCACAGCACTCACCATAGCACATACCCTCCCCAATGTCCATCACCCAGCCACCCCATCCCTCCCACCCCCCACCACTCCAGCACCCCTTAGTTTGTTTCCTGAGATTAAGAATTTCTCATATCAGTGAGGTCATATGATATATGTCTTTCTCTGATTGACTTTTTCACTCAGCATAATATCTTCCAGTTCCATCCATGTCATTGCAAATGGCAATATTTCATTCCTTTTGATGGCTGCATAATATTTCATTATATATATACATTACCACTTCTTCTTTATTCATTCATCGGTCGATGGACATCTTGGCTCTTTCCACAGTTTGGCTGTTGTGGACATTGCTGCTATAAACATCGGGGTGCATGTGCCCCTTCGGATCCCTACATTTGTATCTTTGGGGTAAATACGCAGTAGTGCAATTGCTGGATCGTAGGGTAGCTCTATTTTCAACTTTTTGAGGAACCTCCATACTGTTTTCCAGAGTGGTTGCACCAGCTTGCGTTCCCACCAACAGTGTATGAGGGTTCCCCTTTCTCCGCATCCCCGCCAACATCTGTCGTTTCCTGAGTTGTTCATTTTAGCCATTCTGACTGATGTGAGGTGATATCTCATTGAGGTTTTGATTTGGATTTCCCTGATGTCGAGCAATGCTGAGCACTTTCTCATTTGTCTGTTTGCCATTTGGATGTCTTCTTTGCAGAACTGTCTGTTCATGTCTTCTGCCCATTTCTTGATCGGATCATTTGTTCTTTGGGTGTTGGGTTTAAGAAATTCTTTATAGATTTTGGATACTGGCCCTTTATCTGATATGTCATTTGCAAATATCTTCTCCCATTCTGTCAGTTGTCTTTTGCTTTTGTTGATCGTTTCTTTTGCTGTGCAAAAGCTTTTTATCTTGATGAAGTCCCAATAGTTCATTTTTGCCCTTGCTTCCCTTGTCTTTGGCGATGTTTCTAGGAAGAAGTTGCTGTGGTTGAGGTCAAAGAGGTTGCTGCCTGTGTTCTCTAGGATTTTGATGGACTTCTGTTTCACAATGAGGCCTTTCAACCATTTTGAGTCTATTTTTGTGTGTGGTGTAAGGAAATGGTCCAGTTTCATTCTTCTGCATGTGGCTGTCCAATTTTCCCAACACCATTTGTTGAGGAGACTGTCTTTTTCCATTGGACATTCTTTCCTGCTTTGTCAAAGATTAGTTGACCATACAGTTGAGGGTCCATTTCTGGGCTCTCGATTCTGTTCCATTGATCTATGTGTCTGTTTTTGTGCCAGTACCATACTGTCCTGATGATGACAGCTTTGTAATGGAGCTGGAAGTCTGGAATTGTGATGCTACCAGCTTTGCTTTTTTTTTCAACATTCCTCTCGCTATTCAGGGTCTTTTCTGGTTCCATACATATTTTAGGATTATTTGTTCCGTTTCTTTGAAAAAAGTGGATGCTATTTTGATAGGGATTGCACTGAAGTGTAGATTGCTCCGGGTAGCATTGACATCTTCACAATATTTGTTCTTCCAATCCATAATCATGGAACGTTTTTCCATTTCTTTGTGTCTGCCTCAATTTCTTTCATGAGTATTTTATAGTTTTCTGAGTACAGATTCTTTGCCTCTTTGGTTAGCTTTATTCCTAGGTATCTTATGGTTTGGGGTGCAATTGTAAATGGGATCGACTCCTTAGTTTCTCTCTCTTCTGTCTTGTTGTTGGTGTATAGGCATGCCACTGATTTCTGTGCATTGATTTTCTATCTTGCCAATTTACTGAATTCCTGTATGGGTTCTAGCAGTTTGGGGGTGGAGTCTTTTGGGTTTTCCACATAAAGTATCACATCATCTGCAAACAGTGAGAGTTCGAATTCTTCTTTGCCAGTTGGATGCCTTTTATTTCTTTTTGTTGTCTGATTGCTGTGGCTAGGTCTTCTAATACTATGTTGAATAGCAGTGGTGATAGTGGCCATCCCTGCCGCGTTCCTGACCTGGGGGGGAAAGCTCTCAGTTTTTCCCCATTGAGAATGATATGCGCTGTGGGTTTTTCACAGATGGCTTTTGTGATATTGAGGTATGCAACTTCTATCCCTATACTCTGAAGAGTTTTGATCAAGAAAGAATGCTGTCCTTTGTCAAATGCTTTTTCTGCATTTATTGAGAGGATCATATAGTTCTTGTCTTTCTTTTATTAATGTATTTTATCACATTGATTGATTTGCGGATATTGAACCAACCTTGCAGCCCAGGGATAAATCCCACTTGGTCATGGTGAATAATCCTTTCAATGTACTGTTGGATCCGATTTGCTAGTATTTTGGTGAGAATTTTTGCATCCATCTTCATCAAGGATATTGGTCTGTAATTCTTTTTGATGGGGTCTTTATGTGGTTTGGGGATCAAGATAATGGTGGCCTCATAAAACGAGTTTGGAAGTTTTCCTTCCCTTTCTATTTTTTGGAACAGTTTCAGAAGAATAGGTATTAATTCTTTAAATGTTTGTTAGAATTCCCCTGGGAAGCCATCTGGCCCTGGGCTTTTGTTTGTTGGGAGATTTTTGATGACTGCTTCAATTTCCTTAGTGGTTATAGGTCGGTTCAAGTTTTCTATTTCTTCCTGGTACAGTTTTGGTAGTTGATACATCTCTAGGAATGCATCCATTTCTTCCAGATTATATAATTTGCTGGCATATAGTTGTTCATAATATGTTCTTATAATTGTTTGTATTTCTTTGGTGTTGGTTGTGATCTCTCCTCTTTCATTCGTGATTTTATTTATTTGGGTCATTTCTCTTTTCTTTTTGATAAGTCTGGCCAGGGTTTTATCAGTCTTGTTAATTATTTCAAAGAACCAGCTCCCAGTTTCATTGATCTGTTCTACACTTCTTTTGGTTTCTAGTTCATTGATTTCTGCTCTGATCTTTATTATTTCTCTTCTCCTGCTGCCTTTAGGCTTTATTTGCTGTTCTTTCTCCAGCTCCTTTAGATGTAGGGTTAGGTTGTGTATTTGAGACCTTTCTTGTTTCTTGAGAAAGGCTTGTATTGTTATATACTTACCTCTTAGGACCACACTTGCTGCATCCCAAAGATTTTGAACAGTTGTGTTTTCATTTTCATTTGTTTCCATGAATTTTTTAAAATTCTTCTTTAATTTCCTGGTTGACCCATTCATTCTAGTAGGATGCTCTTTAGCCTCCATGTATTTGAGTTCTTTCTGACTTTCCTCTTGTGATTGAGTTCTAGTTTCAAAGCATTGTGGTCTGAAAATGTGCAGGGAATGATCCCAATCTTTTGGTACTGGTTGAGACCTGATTTGTGACCTAAGATGTGATCTATTCTGGAGACTGTTCCATGGGCAGTAGAGAAGAATGTGTATTCTGTTGCTTTGGGATGGAATGTTTTGATATATTTGTGAAGTCCATTTGGCCCAGTGTGTCATTTAAAGTCTTTATTTCCTTGTTGATCTTTTGCTTAGATGATCTTTCCATTTCAGTGAGGGGGGTGTTAAAGTCCACTATTACTGTATTGTTGTTGATGTGATTCTGTGCTTTTGTTATTAATTGGTTTATCAAGTGGCTGCTCCCATGTTAGGGGCATAGATACTTACAATTGTTAGATCTTCTTGTTGGGTAGCCCCTTTAAGTAGGATATAGTGTCCTTCCTCATCTCTTATTACAGTCTTTGGTTTAAAATCTAATTTGTTTGATATAAGGATTGCTATCCCAGCTTTCTTTTGGTGTCCGTTTGCATGGTAAATGGCTTTCCACACCCTCACTTTCAATCTGGGGGGGTGGTCTTTGGGTCTAAAATGAGTCTCTTGCAGATAGCATATCGATGGATCTTGTTTTTTTATCCAATCTGATAGTCTGTGTCTTTTGATTGGGGCATTTAGCCCTTTTACATTCAGGGTAACTTTTGAAAGATATGAATTTAGTGCCATTGTATTGCCTATATGCAGATTGTTACTGTATATTGTCTGTGTTCCTTTCTGGTCTAAGTTATTTTTAAGCTCTCTCTTTGCTTAGAGGACCCCTTTCAATATTTCTTGTAGTGTTGGTTTCACGTTTGCAAATTCCTTTAGTTTTTGTTTGTCCTGGAAACTTTTATTCTCTCCTTTATTTTCAATGACAGCCTAGCTGGATATAATATTCTTGGCTGCATATTTTTCTCATTTAGTGCTCTGAATATATCATTCCAGTCCTTTCTGGCCTGCCAGGTCTCTGTGGATAGGTCTGTTGCCAATCTAATGTTTCTACCATTATAGGTTACATATCTCTTGTCCCAAGCTGCTTTCAGGATTTTCTCTTTGTCTCTGAGACTCGTAAGTTTTACTATTAGATGTCGGGGTGTTGACCTATTTTTACTGATTTTGAGAGCTCTTCTCTGTGCCTCCTTGAATTTGATGCCTGTTTCTTTCCCCATATTAGGGAAGTTCTCTGCTATAATTTTCTCCAGTATACCTTCTGCCCCTTTCTCTCTTCTTTTTCTGGGATCCCAATTATTCTAATATTTCATCTTATGGTATCACTTATCTCTCGAACTCTGCCCTTCTTATCCAATAGTTGTTTATCTCTATTTTTCTCAGTTTCTTTATTTTCCATCATTTGTTCTTCTATATCACTAATCTCTCTTCTGCCTCATTTATCCTAGCAGTTAGCACCTCCATTTTTTACTTCACTTCATTAATAGCCTTTTTGATTTCGACTGGGTTAGGTTTTAGTTCTTTTATTTCTCCAGAAAGGGTTTCTCTAATAACTTCCATGTTTTTTTCAAGCCCAGGTAGTATTTTTAAAATCATCATTTTGAACTCTAGTTCCGATCTTACTAATGTCCATATTGATTAGGTCCCTGGCAGTTAGTACTGCCTCTTTTTTTTCTTTTTTTTGTTGAGGTGATTTTTTCCATCATGTCATTTTGTTCAGAGGTGAATAGATGAATGAGAGAACAAAATGCTAACAGGGTACCAACATCCCCAGAAATATACTCTAAACAAATCAGAACAGACCTGAAACCGGGGGAAAAGAAAGGGAAAGAAAGAAAAAAGAAAAAAGGAAAGAAAAAGATAAAAACAAAAACAAAAAAACAGAATATGATCAAATATGATCAGGCTGGTGCATAGATCAGTGCCACACACTAGATTTTGGTCTGTTAGAAGAAAGTGCCTCCCAAAATTTTAAAGAATGAAAAACTTATATATGTAGAAAAATAAGGATTTAACACGATGAAGAGATGGAATATGAATGTAAAGATGAAAATTATGAAGGATTTTATAAAAGGAATTGATAAGAAGTTGGTTAAAAAAAGAAAGAACAGGATTAAAAAAAAAGGGAGAGAATGTGATCAGGCAGGAGACTAGAACAAAGCCATACACTAGAGATTTAGGGTATATTTTGATCTGTTAGAAGAAACTGTATCCCATAATTTTAAGGAGAGAACAACTTATATATATATACCAAATATAAGGGTAACTACTATGAAGGGATAGAATATGACTCTAAAAATGAAAAATAAAAAAGAATTTTTAAAAACAGGGTGGATAAGTTGTTGGTTGAAAAAGGGGAAAAGAAAAATTAAAACAAAAAGACAGTTAAAAAAAAATTATCTTTGAAGGACTAAAGAATCATGGGAAAAAAGCCATGAATTCTATGTGCAATATTCCCCTAGCGCTGGAGTTCTGCCGTTCTCATTGATCGGTAAACTTGGTCTTGGCTGGCGGTTTTGCTGATCTGGGGGGAGGGGGGCCTGTTGCCGTGGTTCCCAAATGTCTTTACCGGAGGCCTAATTGTCCCGCCCTTGCCGGGTCCGGTCTAAGCAATCTGCTCAGGTTTGCTCTCGGGAGCTTTTGTTCCCTGCAAGCTTTCCATTCGGCTTTGGAGGACGATAGTGAAAATGGCAGCCTCCCAATCTCTGTCCCGGAGGAGCCGAGAACTCGGGGCCCCACTCTTTAGTGTGCCCCCGGAGAAAAGCAGTCAGTCACACCCGTCTCCCCGGTCTCCGGCCGCACTCCGTGCTCACCCGGCCTGTGACCGAGCATTTCTATCTCTGGCACCCGACTCAGTGTGGCGTCTCCAAACCCAGCAGATCCCTGTGGTTCACTCCTGTGCTGCTCCTCCCAGGGGAGGAAGGGGAGTCTCCCCGGGTCTGCTGCTTGTTGGGTCCCTGCTGGAAGAGCCGTGGCCCGACTGTGCCGCGGATCACGGTTTATGGCCACCCCGAGCTGAGAGCCCGCGCCTCGACTCCATCTCTGCAACTGGCTTCCCCACTCTGATACCCAGGAGCTCTGCCGCACTCAGGCACCCCCGGTCTTTCTGTGACCCCGAGGGTCCTGAGACCAAACTGTCCCGCGAGGTTTCCGCCCCCCCACTTAGCCACTGGAGCAACGTCCTTCAGCGGAGCCGACTTCTGAAAGTTCCAATTTTGTGCTCCGCGGCTCTATCACTTGCCAGAAGCGGCCAATGGAGGCCCCCTCTCCAGCCATCTATCCTCACGAATATCGCCTCAGATTCACTTCTCCTCACGTCCTACCTTCCAAAAAGTGGTTGCTTTTCTGGTCAGAGAGTTGCTGCTATTCTTTTCTTCAATCTCCTGTTGAGTTCGTAGGTGTTCAGAGTGGTTTGATCCCTATCCAGCTGAATTCCTGGGACCAGACAAAATCCAGGTCTCCTACTCCTCCACCATCTTGCTCCTCCCCCCCATTTTCCTCAAATATTTTGTCATGTTGTTGATTTTGTTTGGTTAAAACAAGTGACACTTTATCCATTTTTTTCTTTTTTTTAAGATTTTATTCATTTATTTGAGAGAGAATGAGAGACAGAGAGCATGAGAGGGAGGAGGGTCAGAGGGAGAAGCAGACTCCCTGCTGAGCAGGGAGCCCGATGTGGGACTCGATCCTAGGACTCCAGGATCATGACCTGAGCTGAAGGCAGTTGCTTAACCAACTGAGCCACCCAGGCGCCCAACACTTTATCCATTTTAACTGACACAATTGGAGATTACCCTGTGCAGACAATGGTAGTGAATTCTTAAATTAGGACAATATGTTTAGAAAATCGTAGAAGAAAATGGATAAGCCAGTCTATCATTACATATATTTAAAATTGTGAACAGGCACTTTGAGAAATAATATTTTTCATAATGAAATGAGTACAAGTATTTCCATTATATTTACTAAAGCTACATATAACATCTACCACATAGTGCTTTAATTATTCTTCTTAAAAGTTATAATGATTCCAAGAATTGATTTTATTGAATGGTTTGTTTATGGAAGTGGTGGTGTCTGGCAAATGAAACCACTTCTAGGAAGAGTGCTCATTTATCTTCCTTGGATTTCAACCAAACACATTTCGGAGATAATGTATCTACAAAAGTTTAACTTGACTGACATAAGGTTTAAGTAGAAATATTCCATTCAAATCTCTATCCATATCAATATCCATATCTATTATGCATGCTGCCCATTTTTAAAGACACTCATGACTCAGGATAGTGGATCTTAACTTTGCATATTGGAATTACTTGGTAGCTTAAAAGGATACTTGAAATCTGGGTTCCATCATTGAAAGTTCGGATTTAATTGGTCATGGGCATTTGTTCTTGGGTAATGAAATTTTTAAGCTCTCCAGGTGATTCTAAAGTCTAGTGAAATAGTAAAACCACTGTCTTAGGATTTTAAGAAGGCTTGGGTGAATACAGTAATATTTTAGATTTTATAAATGTTCCTTTGAAATGACCATACCTAAACACAGCATGCTGACTTCTTTGAACATGCTTTAACTCATATGTGGAATTTAAGAAACAAAACATACAAGAAAGGAAAAAGAGAGAAGCCAAGAAACAGATTCTTAACTGTAGAGAACAAACTGATAGTTACCAGAGGAAAAGTGGGAGGAAGCATGAGTGAAATAGGTGGTGGGGATTAAAGAGACACTTATCATGAAGAGCACTGAGTAATGTATAGAATTCTTAAATCACTATATTGTACACCTGAAACTAATTTAACAATGTATGTTAACTATAGGGGAATTAAAATAAAAAAATAAAAATAAAAGATAGGGGTGCATGGCTAGCTCAGTCCATAGAGCCTGTGACTCTTGATCTTGGGGTCATCAGTTTGAGCCCCATATTGGGCCTGGAGCCTACTTAAAAAAATAATAAATTAATTAAGTAAATTTTAAAAACTTAATAAAAATAAATTGTTTAAAAGCAGATTTGATGACATAAGTATATTGTAATTTAGTTATTATAAGTCCACGATTAAATAAAATATGATTAAAAACTATATTCTTAATATTATTTTGGTTCCTAATCCACGAGGCTGTTACTGTTAAATTTTCTGCTTCTGCATAATGTACTCTTTGAAGAATGGATTTTAAAAAGGCATATTTATTAATGTAGATTGGATTTTAGTGATGTTCTGGTAAATATTTAACAACCAGGTCTTTGAGGAGAAATGGCCCTGATTTGTAGCGTTTTCTGCTTTCCATGATATATGTACTTCTACTGTGGCCACTCTCAACCTCTAACATGATGTCAGCCAGCTGACAAAGTTTCTGAAAATTTAATAGCTGTTGCAAGCTTGGAGCTGGGTCCAGCATACCATTACAACACACCACTTGCATACGTCTAGCCTTTTGTAGTAAACACTCTTACACAACTATGTCAGTTAATCCTCAGACTCACTCAGTGATAAAGTACCTGTGATTTGTTTCAATTCAAAGGAAGGAAATAAGAGTCTTAAAGAAGATTTAAGTTTCTCAAGTCTGGCTGCAGCCATCAATATAAAATTTTGAACATCTACTATGAATCAGGTGCTATTCTTCCATCTGTAGATTCATGACAATATCCCTACCCTCAAAGAGCCTATATTTTCCTCTGAAAAGACAGAAAAAGCAGTAAATCAACACATAGGAAGAGCTTACTAGTTGATAGGAGTTACGAGGAAAATGAGATTGGTGCTGTGGTAGAGAATGACAGTTACAGAATTTTTTTTAGGTTGGACCATAGACAAGTTTTCTATGGAAGTGTCACTTAAGTTGTATATGAGGTATTCAAGGTAATGAAGCTCCAGGGGGAGTGTTCTGAGGAAAAGGAACAACAGAAAATGTGCTCAAAGGAGTATAAGCAAGAAGTTTCTAAGGTACAACTAAGGATGCAGTGGGTACCTACTAAATGTAGTACAGAGAAGAAGTTGGGAAAGGTTGGCAGAAGACAGGCCTTATTATGGGTCTTATAGTTTGGATTTTATTCTACCTGTAATGGAAAACCACTTGGAGGTTTTAGGCCTGGGAATGATGAGATCTGAAGTATGATTCAAATGATAACCCCAGCTACTCTGACCAGGGGACGGGACGTGGGGGTTGGGACGTGCCATGGTTCAGGCTTTGATTCGTGGTGATGTACAATAGAGCAGATTTCCAAGTTATGTGCAGAGATATCAGTCTTCTCAGCCCGCAGCAGCAGTTTGGTGGATCCAAGCATACTTGTCCCAGTTGGCCAATCACTTCAGCTGTGAGCCAGGGTTGATAAAAGTGGTATCAATGTCCCTTTGCCTGGCATATAAGGGAAAACACTGGAAAGTGGTTAGCAGTGACTATAGTAAGATAAATTTGGATTATGGATACAATTTGAAGGTAGGGATATCTCTATTTGTGATCATTTCACTGTGGAACTTAAAGAAAAAGATATACCAAAGACTCTTAATCAGTCAGATAGGAAATGGATGAAACACTCAAAAGAGTAGACAAAAAGAGTTTTAATAAATGGACTATTTACAAAGCTGAGGAAAATTAAAGTGATACCGAAAGGAATGTTGAATTGCCCTGGGATTCTCAACACCAGGAAGGTATTATAAATCCTAAAAGTGCTACGGAGGGGTAATTTTCACTTTAAAATACCACTTTGAAAAGTCAGAGAAACTTCCAAATGGAAATATGTAAAACCAAAAATGCTTTGGATCTGATTGAGAGTTAGGAGGGAAAAAAGTAATCCTATCACAGTAACATAGTTGTTTTTGTTGTTGTTGTTGTTTGTTTGTTTTTCCTGTTTTCCTCATCCTCTAGTGGGCATGGGATATTTTGGAATAATAATATATTGAGGTCATTATAAGAAAAGTAATCTGTATTAGCAAGAGAAAGTTTTCTTGTAGGCGGTTCACCTTGAAGTATCTTAAAACCCTAAGTATACTTCGAGAGAATACCATAAATATCTACTTTTCTTCCCCCTGATATAGAACCTCGAGATTTCAATATCTTGAAAACCCTCAGTCAAATTTTTCTTGACGTAGTGTTTGGATTTTGACTGTGAATCACCCAAACCAAAGCCTTGCCAAATAATGATCTTTCATTCTACATCTGGCATTTGTGTTCTTTTCATCTCACTGCTCATTAGTGTAATTGTTTTTTTCCTCAATGTTTCTTTCTTAAAAAGAGGCTTAGAGGCTCAGTTGGTTAAGCTTCCGACTCTTGATTTTGGCTCAGGTCATGCTCTTAGGGTCCTGAGATTGAGTCCCATGTCAGGCTCCATGCTTGGCAGGGAGTCTGCTTTGGAGTCTCTCTCCCTCTACCTCTATCCCTCCCTCCCTCCCACCCCCCACTCCTATGGGTTCTCTCTCTCAAATAAATAAATAAATCTTTAAAAAGTAGATTTAGGTAAAGAGGCTAGTAGCTAATCTGATATTATAGCTTGGTTAGAGATCAGTGGATTCCTCAGTGTAATGATGATTATCATGATGTTTTTAGTCTAGAAGTTACAGAAGGAAGACCAAGAGTTTTTTTTTTTTTTTTTTTTCTTCCTGATTCTTACCTTCTTATGGGGGTATTTGTGTTTTTTTTGTTTCAGGTTTTTTTTTTTTTTTAAGATTTTATTTATTTATTTGACAGAAAGAGAGAGCAAGCACAAGGGGAGCTACCAAGGGAGAGGGAGAAGTAGACTGCCCACTGGGCAGGGAGCTTGACGGAGGGCTCAACCCCAGGACCCTGAGATCATGAGCTGAGCCGAAGGCAGACATTTAACCTGTTGAGCCACCCAGGCGCCCCACTGTCTTTCAGTTTCTAATTGAACTAACTTTCACTGAACTAAATTTAGTTGTGGTCATATCGACATACCATATCAAATGTCTCAAAGTAGTCAAAACTTCCTTGTGTTTAGTTTTGTTGTTACTCCAGTAGATTAACATAGATATATCAATATATATAACCGAACAAAAGGAATGCAAATATGTCAAGCACTAAGAAAAATCCAAATGTTGGAATTACAGACTTGCAAACGTAAGCACTGAGTGAGACTGGTTTCACAGATGGGTAAGAGAAACAGAGAAGAGGGCACGATAGAGGGAGAGAGAGAGAGAGAGAGGGAAAGTGTTTGAATTAACATTATTATCTTCAAAATGGAAGTGGTGAAAATAATCCAGATATTAACAGGTATGCCATTAGTGAAGCTCCCAGGTTCGTGATATGGCCTAGATAGCTAACTCTTACTTTTGCCTGGGTACTAAGGGTCATTGACTGTGAAGTCAAGGTTTATGGTAGTTTGATTGTCAGGTGTGTTAGATAGATGTTTCTGAGTTTAGGATATTAATATTGTCATACCTGAGATTGACATACATATATAATAGCCTTAGCCTCTTACTATAAGTGTACATTCAAAATAAGTAGTTGACTGGCTAATTACAAAATAATTTTTCTTTTAAAATGGTAATTTTGACATTACTGGCTTAATCAATTTAATTCATTCTTCTTAGGCTCTTTTTTGTTAACAATGATTATATTCCTCAGTTATATCTGCTTTTCTTAGTTTTCTGACAAAAATGTAACCAAGAAAGACATAAAATTTGGATAAATTGCTTAGAAATTAAAATATTGCTTAATTTTTATTATTCATTATTTGTAAAGATAAACCCATTGTAAAGAGCCTCAGGGTACATGCCAGTTAAATATTTTTAAGTCATTAAAATAAAAATAGCTGCAGCATAAGAATTTTAATTGTCAACTGATATCTCTTGGCCTAAAAAATTAAATTTTATAGTATGCCCTCAAGGTCAAAACAAGAATTTCTAGAAAATAAGTAGGCAGGTAGTCAACAGCACTTATTGATTTCTCCTTTGGTAAAAGTCAAAGCCATGAACCTAGTGAGCTTTTGATTCCTGAAAACAGGACTTTTGGTTCCTAAACTTTAGGTGGAATGGATATTTGAAAATCATGTAGAAGCAATGCCATATATCACTGAGGAATTTGGCATGTTCCTGTACAGACAGCATTATATCTCTTCCTATTGAATCCTACTATTTATTTATTTATTTATTTATTTATTTATTTATTTATATTTATTTATTTTGGCCTGCTTGGGTGCTATCTGGTACCAGTAAAATCATACATCCCCACATTTCTACTTATTAATTTATTAAGTAATTATTTGAAAAAAAATCTAGTTTATCACAGTTGCTAAAACAGTATGCCTTTTAACTACAAATGTGGGTCTGATGTCATATTTTCCCTGGATAGCTCTAGCTGGGGGGATTTCAGATGGTGTTTTAGTTTCCTTACAAAGGAGCAAAAGATCTGAATCTAACTAACTAAAGCAAAAATCAGTTTTAAAAAAAGAATTGAAATATATGATTAGAGAGATACCACTCACTATATCAAAAGAAATGCCTAAAACTAGACTTTGAGGGGAAAAAATATAAACCAAATGAGCTCATCAATCTCAGCAGGAGAACTCAGTACTTCTTATTCAGGGCACTGACATCACAATTAACCAGAATTAGCTGTTCATAACATTCTTTCCTTGTATAATTCCATGTAAGAATTTAATGCCTAGGGATACAGTTTGATTATCCTGGTTGGGGCACATGCCAAACATTTAATTGGGGCATGACACTGGAACAGGTCTGCTGATACTGTTCCCACAAGAACCATGTCTAGTGGCAAATTTGCAATGCAAACTTTACCAAGCAAAGTCAAAGACAAGTGCTACTACTAAAGAATAATAGAAGAAAAAATTTAGATATCCTCAGAATATATTATTTTTTTCTCAATATTATTTTCTTTCCACCAAAACCTGGAGTGACCTATAATATTTCTCTCAAGAGAAAAAATTTGCTCTTTACTATGAATAGGCCGCCTGTGTTGAACACATTGTAAGTGTGGTTTATAGGAAAAAATAAAAGCAATGAATTGGTTTCATCAGTTTCTGTATTAATAGGGATCATCCTTAATGTTAAACTATATTTATATTATTTTAAACTGATATTTGTGTATTTATTAACTTCAGTTTAACCTCATGAAGCAGAGACTAAATTTTTTTTTCTCACTACGCCTAGAGCTGGACTCTATTTCCCAGGCTCCCTTGCAGTTAGGCGGGCCATGCGACTGTGTTTTAGTCAAAGGAACTTAAGTAGAAATGATGGGAGCCACTGCAAGATTGACCTGCTCAAACCCTCCATAACCTTTCCATCTACGTTCTTCCCTGTGCTGACTGACAAAATGAAGAAGCTCACTGGAAACTACATATTGAAGATGGCAGAGTTGCCAATCACCAGGAGCACTGAAAGACTATGTTGAACAAGAAACTATCCTCCCACCATCACCTCCTTGGGTTAATATGTGAATAAGAAACTCCTAATATTTTTGTGCCTTTGTAGAAATATTTGTTTCAACAGCTATAGTTAACTCACTTAATAGTCCTCATAGGATATATTTTACACTGTCAATTTAGCCTTTTCCTAAATGCTTATTTTACTGTCATTATACATGTCTAAGGATAAGAATCTTATGAGTTATGGATTAAACCCAAAGAAACCAACTGATGCCCACACAGTAGTGCCTAGCCAGTGCTTCTTCAGAAGGTTTCCTGAATGATGCCCATATGGTGAGAATGATGTACTATACATGAGTGAACAGGTCAAATTTCTTATGAGCAGCTTTCAGCTGACAAAGTTCTAGAAGCCCTCTATAGTCAGCAGCATCTCATCACTAATGGTAATATTAATTATGGCTCATAAGTAGGATTCATTCATAAAGCAGAATAAGACAGTGAGAGGGAGAGATATTCACATTGTATCTTGGAAACAAATAATTGGTTCTCTTACCCTTCTGCTCCTCCCACCCTGTATCACTTCTGCCATGGAAGTAAGAAAATGCTCCCTTATAATTACTACCTAGATGGGGTGCCTGGGTAGCTCAGTCCGTTAAGTATCTGACTCTTGGTTTCAGCTCAGGTCATGATCTCAGGGTTGTGAGATCCAGTGCGCAACATGGAGTCTGCTTGAGAATCGCCCTTACTCTCCCTCTGCCCCTCCCCCCACTCATACTCTCTCTCAAATAAATAAATAAAATCTTAAAAAAAAAAAAAAGAGGAAAGCCTGGGTGGTGCAGTAGGTTAAGCATCCGACTCTTGGTTTCAGATCAGGTCATGAACTCAGGGACATGAGATTGAGCCCTGCATCAGGCTCCAAGCTCAACAAAGTCTGCTTAAGACTCTCTCTCAAATAAAGACTGAGACATTATTTATTTTATATCTAAGAATATATAATGTTTATAAGTAATCATATTTCATTATTTGGATAGTAAATTTTACTGGGAGAGAAACTCTGGAAAAAAACTCAAACCCTTAAAAGCATACCCCTTCCTTCTATACCTTGGCTTCTTCTTTGGGATAAGACAATACCATTCTTTTTTTTAAAGATTTATTTATTTATTTTGAGAGAGAGAGAGGAGGGCCAGAGGGAGAAGCAGGTTCCTCGCTGAGCAGGGAGCCTGATGCGGGACTTGATCCCGGGACTCCAGGATCATGACCTGAGCCGAAGGCATTCGCTTAACCAACTGAGCCACCCAGGCGCCTGACAATACCATTCCTAATATAAAAACTAGAGAGGGCATTTGAGGCTCATGGCTCTTCCTGGATCCCCTCAAGCACAGGACTACTTGGTGCTGAGTTGAGGACCAGAACAGGATTCCCTAATAACCAGGGATGGCTCAGCATTGAGATAATCAAGGATCCATACCTTCCTGCTCACATAGGCTCTTTTTTTTTTTTAAGATTATTTATTTATTTGAGAGGGAGAGAAAGAGAGTAGGGTGGGAGGGGGAGAGAAAGGGAGAAAGAGAATCCTAAGCAGCCTCCATTAGGAGCCCAAAGCAAGGCTTGAGCTCGTGACCCTAAGATCATGATCTGAGCTGAAATCAAGAGTCAAATGCTTAGTCGACTGAGCCACCCAGATACCCTCACATAGATTCTTGATAAGACCTACTTGGTCTTTCTGGATCTGGAAAGGAGATACCAAATTGCGCAAAGTGGGTTTCAGCTTCTGAGGCTAGGAGAGGCTTGACAAATGCAGCCAGTGAGACTTGGAAGCAAAGAGCATTTTTCTCTGCCTCAGGAAACAATTGGCAGTTGTGAGTTTGTCTTCTGCTTTATCAGAGGCATAGAAAGAGCTGTGCCTTCTGGTGACTGTTCCTTTGTCCAGTCTACCCTAATGACAATCTGATCACTAAGCATACAGAAGGAAAAAAAGTATACTATCCTTAAGAGCACATGGAACCACAGGAGGGAATAACAAACAAAAGCCAGAGATCAGCTTGCTCATGCTGAAATAAAGTCATTGGAGTCAGAAGACAACCATCTCTACAAAATGATAACGACCTTTGCGGAGCATCAATTAAGTTATTAAAATCATGATATTAACAGTTTGAAACTCTTTTAACCATTTGGAAGACTAGGTCATTGGTATTCAGCACCAAGTTAGTGGCATGGCAGACCATGTGAAATTAATAGCTCAGAACTCACAGAAAAAAAAAAAAATAGAGATGACATGTAATGGAAACAAGTTTATAGGATAGTTGTCAGAGATATAATATGGAAATAATATGTGTTTTAGAAAAGGAAAAGGAATATATGATATAGAAGAAATGATTACATAAATCAAAGGGGACAATTTATCTGATCCAAAGAATTAAAAATCACAGGGCACCTGGGTGGCTTGGTTGTTTAAGCTTCTGACTCATGATTTTGGCTCAAGACATTATCTCAGGTGAGACTGGGTCCCATATCGCCGAGGTGGTGAGTATGGAGCCTGCTTGGGATTCTCTGTCTCTGTCCCCATCTGCCCCTTCCACGCACCCCCGCCCCACTTGCAGGCACGTGCGCTCTCTCACTCTCTCTCTCTCTCTCTCTCTCTCAAAAAAAAAAAAAAAATCTCATTAAGTCCCAGGCAGGATTAATTAAAAAAATGCCTTTAGCATTGGAGTGAGTTGAATACCTCAAATTCCAAGGATGAGGACAATAATCCACAGCCTCCGGTAAATTACACAAATTACTTCTGAAAGAAAATGAAACTATCATCGGCTTTTCACAAGGCAGAAGTCGGTGGGACAGAGAAATATACTCAATCTGCTAATAATATACTAACATAAGGTATAATTTTTCTTTTAGGGCAAAATAAAATATTTAAGAAAACAAAATTATTTTAGATTGTATATTAATGGTATATGCCACAGAGGAACACAGTTGAAAAACTAATCTGACCAACTGGAAACAGAACAAAACCAGAAATATCAAGGTAGGGAAAAGGGGGAGAGAAAATAATTATGATTAATAAATGTTAACACACGTTAATCTTAGTATATGTTAATGGAAGAATGATTAGGCGTTTAAAGACAACGGCAGTGCTATGAGTGTATACTATAAGGGAAAACCTAATAATGACTTGTACCAGTTACTAAGCAAGATAACAACACCTAGGAGCTGGGCTGTAGTTTGAGGTGGGGAAAAGAGACTCTCTGAAGGCCCACTGTGTAAGTGGGCTGAGTGGGTCAGAAACAGAAGGCAAATAGAGTATTTAGTGGAGATAAATAAATATAAGTAACAGAAAGTTTCCACTTTTTACCATGAAGAGTAATAAATATTAAATGGAGAGCAACAATTCGTATTAGAAGGGATCTTAGAGAAGGTGACTGTTATTGCCATCGGAAATATGAATGGTTCAATTTATTGACAAGTGATCTAGAAACAGCAATCACACTTAACAATGTCCATGTTTCAGACTCAGTACCTTCATTTCTTGGCTATCTATAAAAGTAAAGGATTAAGAAGAAAAATACAGAAGGTACAGAAGTGAAGATTATTATGTCAGCTATGTTCATAGGAGTAAATAAAACCTGGAAATAATCTGAATGTCCATGAGGAGAGGAATGGTGTAAAATCATTGTGAAATCTCCATATTTTAGTTTCATATGAAGCTCCTAAAATGATTAAATTACATACATTTTTTATTTCCTCAAAGATATGTACCAGATGTATGTTTTCATGCAGGTAAGTCAGGTAGTGGAAAAAGGTATGTATATGATCTGTTTTTAAGATTAAACAGGACCCAAAATGTGTAAAACATGTTTTGTATATACTGTGTATATTGTTATAAAGGTATCTGAGTTCTGTAAAAAGAAAATGATCTTGGAATGGTTTTCTGGCTTGCATATTTCTGGAATTTTATGAAACATTACTCTGGTGCATTTCTACACAAATTCTGCACTGATAATGTGGAAAAAAAGAGGATTTTTAGATGGCTTTATGTTATCAGATTTTCAACTAAACTCAATTCAACTAGATTTGTTTTTTGTTGTTGTTGTTGTTAAATGTGTATGTTTTTTAATCCACACACAGCCAGGTTTTACAACTGATTTGGATTGAGCTAAATTTATTTATCGGTATTTAGAAGAACTAAAGGGTGTGTTTATGTATGTGTATATATATGTATACATATGAATGTATAAAATAACATAAAGAACTAAAATTACTTTTGTACTAATAGTAATAGAAGATTAGATTAGACTCAAAATCTTGGCTAACCCATTAAAATGACCATGAATTCATGAAATTAGCAGGGAATTAATTGACTGTCATGATTTTTTTTTTCTTTCACATTCACATTTTTCAGCTGCTGAAAATTTCCAATAGGCTCAATTGTGCTAATATTATTTGAGGTTAACAAAATGATCGTGAGTTGTTCTTGGGTTTTCCAGGTGAGTGATTAATTAAAATCTGTATCTCAATTGCTGAACTATAATCTAAAATAATTCCACTTTCCATGTGTAAGAGTGGCCTAAAGTAACCGTTTCTAAATTTTAGTAACAATGAAACATGTTTTAACATAGTCAGTCAAATTGATTGGGCATGCAATTCAATTTTATGAAATAATATGCACTGAATTCAGTAGAATTAGTTGTTATAAAATTTTCTGACAGGAAATATTAGCTTTCTTAAACTCTTTATTTTATTGTCTCAAAATTAATTCATATTTTTCCACAAATCTTTTAAAGCCTCTCTGTCTTTCTCCCTTTCATTCCAGAAGCATTTCATTAGATTTCACAAGTGAGCGAGCCTGTGAACAGTGAACTGAAATAAATGTGGTTTGATTCACTACTTCCCTTTCATTAGGCTAACATGTATTAGATTACTTCTGTTAATCCAAGTGTATAGAATTTAAAAAAGAAAAGACTTCTTTTAAAAAGATTGTAAAACTAAACATAGATCTGAGCCAAATATCCATTATTATTCCAAAAATTAATGCAAGTATAAATGTGGTCTTTTCCACAAATGCTTAGTAACATGTATTATGAGAGCCAGTATTTAAACTCCATTTGTTGGCTTAATGTTTGGATGCATATTAATAAGACATCTAAATCAAATATCTCTTATTAGTAGAAACAATTTTTGCATGTTAATTGCTGCAATAAGTGGCTATTTTAAGGCACATGCAAACATGTTTAGATATAATTAAGAACAAGTAATCCTTTGAAAGGGCAAAAGTGATTTTGCAATTTTTGAAAATAATTTACCAATTGTATTCAAAATCAAAAAAACTAGTGATCTCAAATTTAAATGAAGAAGGTTGAGTTTAATCAATTTAGTATTTTTTTCTGTTTATCTCATATTTCCTTTTAGTGTTCAGGATCATATCAGAAGGGTAGATGATGGGTTTCTAGAACTCTCTAGTTTGATATGAATTAAGATGTTCATCGGTTATTTATTTTATTTTGAAAGTCTTTTATGAATGTGAACACAAAATTTTATATAAACTTATAATGATACATATATTTAAATTCAGTGTCTTCATTTTTAGGTCATATTTCTCAATATTGTCAATCTGGTCTTTAGAATTATGTAATATTTTTAATATAGTTACATAAACATTTATACTATAATTGATATTTACACTATTATACTATGTTCACTCATTATTCTGAATATATGGCTAATTTTTTTTCTTTTTACTTTACAAAAATCGTACCTCATTACCTATATTTACACATCTCAACTTTCTTTTACAAAATGGAAATTGATCAGAGTAACTGGTATATCTATCAGTGATTCTTTACATGGCTCCATGGTATTCCATGGCATGGATATATTCTGATTTATTTTCCCATGACTATATATTTATCCTTGTTCTGTGCTGTAAACACTGGTATTGTGAATATCATTGTAAATGTGTCCTTGCACACTACATTTGTTTCTGAGTAAGAGGTTTTTAATTTCTTAAATGTATAAAATCTTAATATTCTCAATTTCATATTGCCAGATTACATCAAAGTAACTATAACAGCATTACCCACAGTATTAAGTGAGAGTATTCTCTTCTCCTTCATTCTCTGACAGTAATAGAAGTTATAGCTCATTTTAACTTTTGCCTTTCTGATGAGTGTTAAGTGATATGTCATTATCCTGTAAGAGGTATGTTATTATCAAACAGTCATTTTCTCACTACTTGTGAATTTAGCTCTTTTGTACATTTATTGGAACTCTTACTTTTGTCAGAAATGTAAAATGGTATAACTATTTTGGAAAACATTTTGGCATTTTCTTTAAAAATAAACTGTACGGACGCCTGGGTGGCTCAGTCGTTAAGCGTCTGCCTTCGGCTCAGGTCACGATCCAGCTCCGCATCGGGCTCCCGGCTGCGCGGGAAGTCTGCTTCTCCCTCTCCCACTCCCCCTGCTTGTGTTCCCTCTCTCGCTGTGTCTCTCTCTGTCAAATAAATAAATAAAATCTTTAAAAATAAAAATAAAAATAAAATAAAAATAAACTGTAAACCGACATATGTTTCAGCCATTTTTTCCTACATATTTACCAAAAAATGAAACCATACCTCTATACAAAGACTTGAACGTGAATGTTCATGGCAGCTTTATATTTAATTCTCCAAATAACACCAAAGTCCCTCACAGGTGAATGGATACATTTTGATATACCCATACAATGAAACTCTACCGGGAAATAACAAGAGTGAACTACTGATACACACACAACATGGGTGAATCCCAAATCACTACACTGAAAGAAGCCGGACAGCGAAAGAGTGCATACTAAATGATTCCATTCATATAAAATTCTAGGAAATGCGAACGAATCTATAATGACAGGAAGTGGACTAGAATTTGCCTAAGAACTGTGGGAGAGTCAGAGCCAGTATAGAAGGATTACATCAAGGCAGGACTAATCTGTTAGGAGTGACGAATATGTTTATGATCTTGATTTTGGCGATATTTCAAAATTATCAAATTATACCATTTAAATATGTAAAATTTATCATATGCCTCTTATAGCTCAATAAATCTGTGAGTTCAATATATCAGTTTTGTCCTTAAATACTTTCAAGTCTACTGAAGAGCTATGCAAACCATACTTTGAATACTTTATTAATTAAACTGCACAACCTATTAAGTGTTATAAAAAACAGATGTTCTTTTTTTCTAACAACAAAAAAAAGCAATTGTGATTCAGGAAATGTAATTTTTCCAAATCATAAATGACATGGAGGCAGAAATCAAGTCAAGGTATAGAATATCTGTAAGATAAGAAAGCACATGTATATAGCTAATTTAAAGGATGAGGGAGAACATCAAAAGAGAATTAATGTATTTTCTTATTTCATACACTGATGTCACCATGACTTTCCTTTGGAAGTATCAGCGGTATCTTCAAATGGGATATCCATTTGTTAAAATATTCAGCAATTTATTAATCTATATTTATAAAAATATTAAATATAATGACATTACTTTTACCTTCCTCAAATTCTCTGTAATAGTCATATCATTCTAAGAGTCTAAAATAGGTTCTTAGGAAAGTTAATTAACTTTAAAAAGTTCCATTTGTATTCTGAAGACCACTGAGGCTAGTTTTCCTGGGGCCCCTGGGTGGCTCAGTTGGTTAAGTATCTGCCTTCGGCTCAGGTCATGATCCCAGGGCCCTGGGATGGAGCCCCATTTTGGGCTCCCTGCTCAGTGGGGAGTTTGCTTCTCCCTCTCCCTCTGTTCCCAACCCCCCTCGCTTGTGGTCTCTCCCTTTCTGTCAAATAAATAAATACCATTTTTTTTAAAAAAAGGCTAGTTTTACTTATGGAAATAGTTTATTATGAAGATAATCTTAGGTAGAGCCTTGTTTGAGCACCTATGGTATTGTCCAGAAAACAATTCTATCAATTAAAATTACAACAAAACTTATTTAAATATTTTATTTTAGTTTCTTTCCAGATTCAAGAACACTCACACAATCATTTAAAATATATAATATTATTATTTAAAAATTTTAAATTAAACTTTTTGGGCTAAGGCAAATAGAAACATTATAGGATAAATATTCTAATAAATTTAATAATTATATTGGGAGATGATGAAGCAATGTGTCCAATTTTAAATATCCTAGTAATTAAACTTTCCATTTATAGCTTTCAAATTTAAAAAATGTTGAGCTTATTATAATTATAATGAAATATTGAACACAATTATATGAACTTTAATAATTGATATCAGTGTATCTTCCATGAAACTTTATGGAATGTTGAAAAGAAGTAATTAGAGGAAAGAAAGAGTTTATGTTAGGAGGTTAATGCCTTCAAAACTATATAGAAGACATAAAATTTTGGGACAGTTGCTATTTGACCTTGAATTCTAACAATAAGAACATTATTTTATGCTGATTTTAGTTATTAGGGAAAAAAACCTCAACTGTTTGGAAGTTGATGTTAATTCATTTTAGTAGCCTTCAGTGACGGTAGAGCTTGAATTTTCCAAGACCGTCTACAATTTTAAGCATTATTTTACTGATCCAACCTTCAAAATCAATATCATTTAATAACAAGAGGTATTTTAAAGGCATATTGATTCTGTTCCTACATTTTTCTAGATGATATATAGAATGATTTCTCTGACACAAAAGGCACGGTCCAAATGAATAGCAACAGGAAGTGGTATCTATTGTGAGAAACTCTCTAAAGACAATCATATTATTGTTCTTTTCTTCATGATTCTGGTCAAACAAAACATTCTTCATTTAATTAAGATTTGATTAGGATTGAAGAAATCATATTAATTTTTTATAGTTGCAAGAAAAGCCCCAATGGCCACTGTAGGACATTTTGAATTCAATTTTATAATGAAGCTATGGGGTTGCTATTAGCAATGGCATCATGTGTAGATGAATACAATAAATAAATAGGCATAATCATAATTCTTTTTTATTATATTTGTTTCTTGTAAAACATATATAAATGGACAAATATCCTTCTATTAACATATCTTAAATACATTATTTAGGAATATGATTTTTTAACACCTCATTCCCTTTTAGGTACACTTCACTTGTTTTAATAGATGGTAATATTTTATTCCATGGATATAGCATCACAATTTGACTACTTTAACTTTCTTTCTTTTTCTTTTTCTTTTTTTTTCCGATTGCAAACAAGATTAACATGAATTGCTTTGTACACATATCTGTGAACATCTATACAAAAATTAGAATAGGACAAAATAATAAGGAATGTTGATGGCAGTGTGTTGCATTTACTGACACTGATAAATTTTTATAATTAGAAAGCTAGGTTCTTATGTAAAATATGATTATTTTCTCCTATAATCTGTCCTTCCAGTTTTTAAAAATGCCATTATATTCCCTTAGTTATAAAAACTAGAGAAGGTAGCAAGGATACTGCCAGGCCAAATAATCAAGAAACAAGTATCATTTTCTTCACAAATAAATAATTCTATAAGAGCAAAACAAAAATTGGAACAAAAAAAGCCTTTTATTAAAGAATTTACCAAAAACCCCCTATTAGGTAAAAGGACTGTGTTATATTTAATTATATTGGATGAGATAGCCATGAATTAATAAGAGAGGGCTACAAGTGATTGGTAAGAGGATTATGAAAGGGAAGGTATAACTTCCAAACTGGTGGGCAAAGGGATAGGGAAACACTATATTAGATAATATTTTAAGTGTTATAGAATCTTAAATTTAAACAGGCATATAACTAGAAGTTTTGTTGCCAAAGAAAGCTGGGAGGTTAGTTCCCAAGAGATTGAGACATTAATATTATTATGATGTACCTACCAAGATTCAAGGGTGCTCTGTATGCCTGAAAACTTCATTTCATGAGCAGATAGAAGAATGAGCTCTTTCTCAGGGAAAGGGCATATTAACCACATCCTTTACTAAATACAATCAGAATTCCAGTTTACTGTTAGAGCTGGGTAAGTAAAACTGTACAGTGGACCAGAACACTAATGGTCACATACATGATCAGACCTATCTCTCTCTCTCTCACTCACTCACATGCACACACATCTATCTATCTTTACACAGATCTGTATGAGAATTATTTTAAAATTAGAATATTACTTACTGAGCATTGAATCAGATAAGAGGAGCTAGATAAGTGAATATTTTGATGACATCAGACCAGGACATATCCATTTCTGAAGGAGGGATTGAGATACTCAAATTCTATTGATTTATGCTCACTTATTATGGATAGAATTTGTGTGGATGGTAAGAACTTCTTTTCAGTAGCTGTACCTCTATGTCTGCAAGGTTGTCTTGTGCATAATATATTTCTTCCTAATATATTAATAGACTCTATCAGGTTAAATCTGATACTGTCTTCCTGTCAGAGAACTTTTCCTATGTCAACTTTTGTTTATAATGCAATTATTTATAGCTCATATAATACAATCTTTACCTAAAGTTAGGTCCCATTGAAAGCCCAATGTACTGATAACAGATGAACACATATTCAAAGATGAAATCAGAGGACGCCTGGGACACCTGGGTGGCTCAGTGGGTTAAGCGTCGGCCTTCAGCTCAGGTCATGATCCCAGGGTCCTGCTATCGAGCTCCACATTGGGCTCCTTGCTCAGCAGAGAGCCTGCTTCTCCTTCTGCCTGCCACTCCCCCTGCTAGTGTTCTCTCTCTCTGACAAATAAATAAATAAAATCCTTAAAAAAAGATGAAATCAGGATGAAAACTGATTTTACGGATAAACTTAATAGATGTATTTCTGCTTGTTTAGGATGTCTAGATATGTAAGAAAGATGAGAAATAGAAAATCTTATGTGAAATTTTCTGGTTCATGATTTGTAATATTTTGGAATTTAAAAAATGGGTTGGCCATGACTTTATTAGAGAGCAATATGTATAATGTATCCATTTATTAAAATATGGACACCTATTTAGTTGAGCATTTTGTTTCTTATTATTATGATATATGATATTTATGTTAATGGAATTTCACTAAACTGGGAAATATGAAGTACTCTGCAGATCCACTCCTTCACTGGGAGTCTAAGGCATTGGGGAAATACATCACCATGTGCTCAGCATGACCTATGGATTTTAATGGCTCACAATATAAATAAAATTTGCTCAAAATATAGATGTGGCAACAGGATTGGATGATATACATAGAGAGCAGAATTATGTGTTACAAAGGAAAGGTCTACATTTTTGTTTAGACTAGAGGGGACCACAAATGCCCACTATGAGCTATACTTAGCTCCCACTGCCATTTTATCCATAAGCTTTAGCTTTAGTAAGCAATTTTTTATTCCTCAGCACAATTTGATCACATTTCAGACATTTTAGCTAAGTTGTCTATGCTTTAATGTTTTACAAACCCTCATCTACTACTCTTTCATTAAGCTGAAGTTAATCTGCTATCTTGTCTCTGAACTCTATTCTTGAATGCTCTCTCCCATTACAGGACACCATGCATATGTGACTGCATTGTAATTAGTTTCAATTGTTTAAGAACTATTTAGGTACAAAGAGGATCTTGCCCTTTATTGCTTCCTAGACAACATCACCATGCCTAATACATGATTTTCACTCTTAAACTAAACATTCAAACAAATAAACTAAATGAGTGAACAATATTACTGGCTCCTAACTTTTCAATTTTCAAGACTCTGGTTTGATATACATGACTGTTAGCATGATATCCTTTGTTGTTTATTTATACATGTGTATGCATTACCTCTTCTTTCTCAGATAAAGAAATGCATTTCAGGAGATTAAAAAAAGATTGTGCAAGATGACAATTTGATGTCAGTATTGTGTGCTCTATTTTAGTACACGTTAAGCCTAATGTCATACATCTGCCTTTATTTCTAGTTAGTAACAATATTGAAACTCTACAGAATTATACAGAATAAAACTCTTCTTTTACTAATATACATTATATCTGTAATAGGTTTTGATAACTGATATGTTATTGCTGAAACATTATCCAAAAACATAAGTTTAAAGTAAAATATATTGCATGAATAAATTTTTCCCTGAAATTTGCAGAGTATATTGCCTAGTTTCAGATGAAGTTCCTAGGAGAATGTTAACAATTTCTAAGAATATTATGAATAATATTGCATGATAAGAAGCTGGTAACTTTTGAAACTCATACACTACAATGTGGCTTAACATAATATATATGCATATCGTGTGTGTGTGTGTGTGTGTGTGTTTGTAATGGAGGTTTTCCTTATCTATTGTAGCTGATATTCATTCGATGTTTCAGGAAGGAGACTAATTTCTTCATTTCTTCGTGTGGTCTTGTAAAGATCTAATATTTTTATTTGTAATTTCACGAGAAGCAAACATAATTAATAATGAATAACAGATACTGCCCATTGCTTTTATTTCTTTTTTTTAATTATATTTGTCATTTTTATTTTAAGCTGGAAAAACAAAACAAACAAACAATAACAAAAAAACTTGAAACAGGCTTGTCAAATGATGTAAATTCATCCTTTCCAGGGAAGCAGAAGGTAGACCAGTGCAGGTTATCCTCAAGGCCACATACATCCTGCTTCACTGCTGCTTGCACTCTGCTGGGTTTTGATCCTTCTTTGAGTCATAGTCTGGATCATTTTCCTCATCTCCTTCTTCTTCCCCTTCCTCATCTGCTTCTTCACCTTCTTCATCATAATCATCATCATCATCTTCGATAGCTTCTCCAGTAAAGTATAACACAGATCTTGGGATTATACGCTCACGTAGAAAGTGACCAATTTCAAAGTCTGCAGCAAGGATAGCTTCAGCATCATCATCCAGATCTCCACTTTCAGGAACTTCAGGAGGGGCAAAAAAATTAAAGAAAGAGTCGTTGGAAACTGTTTTGGTCACAGTACGAACTGTCCTACGTTCCTTGTGTTTCTGTTTCTTCTTAATGGTTTTCAAAGCGACATTCTTTCCTTTTTTCCAATCTATCTGGCACCCTGTACAACCCATAATTTCTGGTCCATCGAAAGAAAAGGGATCAGAATCATCTGGTTCTGACCTCATCCTATATGTCTTTGTCAACACTTCATTTGTGAAATATTCATTGGGTTCAAAGTGAAATTCTAAGACAAAACTCATGGGCTGGCCAGCATCTGAGAACTTCACTTTAATATCTTTCAAGTGCTTCAAAATAGGTTCATCATGTTCCTGAACCATATCACTGAGCAAGTCAACGTTCTTAAAAACAGTCAACCAGAATTCAGGAATTCCCTTGGGGTCTTCTTTTTCTTCATCCTTTTTCTCATCTTCAATCTTGGCTTTTTCTTTCAGCTCCTCTGAAATTTCATCCTCCTTATCTGGTTTCCATTCACATTCTTCTTCCGTAGGTTCGTAAATTGCATTAATGATCTCAAATCGCTTATCAAATAGAGGCTGATAGAGAACAGCATACTTTCTTTCAAGATCATGAACTTCCTCATAGAATTTGGCTTCTATCTGTGCACATTTAACTTGAAGATTTTTGAGAGCATTCACTCGTCTTTTAACTACCCTAGGCAAGCTTTCAATGTATCCTGTTGGTGTTTCTACCAGACCATCAAGTCTTTCTTGAAGGGCTGCAAGAATCTGAGGATTTTGCATCATCTGAACAGTCAGCTGACGCGCTTTGATTTTTGTTTCTTCACCAGTTTCTTCTTCTTCTACTTCTTCAACATCATCCAAATCTTGATCAAGTTCAGACTGTTCTTTGTTGTCAATGTCTGCCATGTTGTAAGAATTCCAAATATCGGTGGCTAGCACGGGGAGCCAGGTGGTTGGAGCTGCCCATTGCTTTTATTTCAAACTTACTCTTTTTTTCCTCCGGCAATATTTAATTTGTCTTTAATCCCATGCAGTGTATTTCTCATTTCAGCTATTATAGTTTTCATGTCAAGAATTTCAATTTGGATCTTTTTTGACATTTTAAGTTTTGAACTTAAGTTCTGAACACATGAAATGCAATCTAACATCTGTTTTAATGCCCATGCCTGCTAATTCTAATATCTGTGTCAGTTATGGTTCAGTTTTAATTGGTCAACTTTCCTCCTAATTATGGATCATGTTTCCCTATACCTTTAAGTGTCTGGTGACTTTTTTATTGGGTCCTAGTGATTATACATTTTGCCTTGTTTGTGCTGGATATTTTTGTATTCCTATATTCTGAAGCTTTGTTCTGACATGCAATTAAGCTACTTGGAAACAGTTTGGCCGTATCAGGTCTTGTTCTTAAAAATTTGTTTGGCAAGACAACGACAGTTTTTAATATGGGGCTAATTGTTCCCTGTTAGTGAAAGAAGACTCTTCTATGTGCTCTGCCTAATCCTCCTTGAATTATGAGGTTTTCCAACTGGTGGATGGGAACAGGCAATTTCTGGCCCTTCATGAGTGCCATTTATTTATCCTTTAATGTTTTTGGATGGTTCTTTCTCCAGCCACAGATGGTTCCCCCAAAGATGAGTAATTTTTCTTCTCTCATCTTTAGCTTTCTCACATTTCAATATGGGAGGCTGAATTTTATGATCTGAGATTCCATATCAATTTTAAATATTCTACTAATTTTGACAATTTTCCAAAGCATGTGAGGGCAATATCTAAAACAATTGTTTAGAAATTGTGCATTCTTTCTCTTTAAATTTTTTATTGTTATGTTAATCACCATACATTACATCATTAGTTTTTGTTTCGGTGTTCCATGATTCATTGTTTGTGCACAACACCCAGTGCTCCACGCAGAACGTGCCCTCCCCAATACCCATCACCAGGCCAACCCATCCCCCCACCCCCCACCCCTGTCTAGAACTCTCAGTTTGTTTTTCAGAGTCCATCATCTCTCCTGGTTCGTCTCTCCCTCCGATGTCCTCGCCTTCATTCTTCCCCTCCTGCTATCTTCTTCTTTTTTTTTCTTAACATATATTGCATTATTTGTTTCAGAGGTACAGATCTGTGATTCAACAGTATGAAATTGTGCATTTTTTTAAATTGGCTTCAAATACTTCGACACTCCTATCATTGAAAGGCAGTGTCTGTGTCTCCCGCCTTCGTGTATGCATGAACTTATAACTTTCAAGCAGTAAGGTATGACAGAAGTTTGCCATGTGACTTGTGAGGCTATGTCATAAGAGACTATGCAACTCCCATTCAATCATGGTAACATTCATGTTGTAGTCCCTCAGTAAGATATTTGACTATCTATTCAGTGAAATCCCACGAGGGGTCCAAGACACATGGCAAAGTCTTGAATTTACTCTTGTTGAGAATTCTACTTGAGTTGTGTCTTTGTGTTATTCCAGCCTGGCCACTACACATGTGAATGAAGCAGACTCCCAATCATTCCAGATTTCATGTACTCCCAGCTGAGGCTCCCAACATAATGGAGAGAAAACAGTATTTCTTTGATTCCTTGTATAAATTCCAGACTCACAGAATTTATGAGTGTAATAAAATAGTTGCTTTATGCTAGAAATTTTTAGATGTTTTGCTATGTGGCAATAGTAATCAGAAGAACAGTTAGGAAAGTAATTAGTTTTATCACTTTACTAAATTGATATGATATTCTACAGAGTTAAATGTCAAATTAAGGTTCTTATTTCAACTGAAACCTGCAAATTTTATGTTCAATTAAAATAACTTCCCTGACCGGGCACCTGGATGGCTCAGTTATTAAGCATCTGGCTTCGGCTCGGGTCATGATCCCAGGGTCCTGGAATGCAGCCCTGTATCGGGCTCCCTGTTCAGCCAGGAGCCTGCTTCTCCCTCTCCTGCTCCCTCTGCTTGTGTTCTTTCTCTAGCTCTCTCACTCTCTGTGTCAAATAAATAAATAAAATCTTTAAAAAAATAAGATAATGTAGTGTTCCATGATTCACTGTTTGCGTATAACACCCAGTGTTCCATGCAGAACGTGCCCTCTTTAATACCCGTCACTAGGGTAACCCATCCCCCCACCCCTCCTCTCTAGAACCCTCAGTTTCTTTTTATATGCAAACAATGAATCATGGAACACTACATCAAAAACTAATGATGTAATGTATGGTGATTAACATAACATAATAATAAAAATAAAAATAAATAAATAAATAAATAAATAAATAAATAAATAATAAATAAGATAACCTCCCTGATAGTCTTTAACTGCAAAATTTAAATGTTAATTTTTAAAGTTATACGAAAAACAACAGTATAATGAAAGAGAAATAGCTTACATGCTGTATAAGTATTTTTTATGTCACAAAACTGCAAGACATGATAGTACTATTAAATATAATATTGTGTTGAGCAGGAAAGTACAGGATATACTACAGCTACCATGAACGTTTGGATGAAGTTCAGCTGGAAGCTCATTAGGAAGAAAAGAGGGAAATATTATATTATTACACATATTATCAAGTCATGATAAACAGATGGTGCTTCACTTAAAAAAAACACATTGTATAAAATAATAACCACATCAAGGCAACAGGAAAACATGGAACATAGTTATTATAGCATAGCCAATAGAAAATATATTGATTATATGTTGGCAATTTTTAAATTTAACTCTTATTTTTTTTTTCATTTCACAATAATTTTTTCTAGTAAGTCCACATGGAAATTTAGACTGAGTCATTTAATTCATTGAGTTTCGTTTAAGCACACAACTCACAAAATTTGCAAGTAGATTTATAGTGACCTAAAAATTCAATATGACCATATATGAAGAATTGAAACTAAATGGCAACCTTTCACAAAAATATGTTTCTTACTAAATTTCATTGGCTTTTGCGAATTTATGACAGGTCCTGAAATTATCAATACCAGGGAACATTTTTGAAGCCCTGTTGAGGCACTTACTGACATGTCCATGTTTTCTGTTGTCAAACTTTAGTTTCTTACTAGACTGAATTTCTTACAGGATATGAGATCTTAACTAGCTTATTTTGTCTTTAGTGCTGTATGTCAATACAGTACCACAATGTATGCAGTATTGGTCATACAGTTTCTAGCAATTCCGCATATGCATAATGTATTTGGACCTAAAGTGCTTCATTTGAGCCATTCAGGGGCACAATTTGTCTCATGCATCTTTTGAATCCCAGAAAATTTTTAAAAATAGTATCTTCCACATTATTCAGGGAGTTTTACTCAGTTTTCCTGGCTATCTCCCACGTATGTGTGAGGTATACGTGTAATGAAACTTGATTGTTTGAGTTAGTCTTTTATTCCAGGGGAGTCTCGGTCATGAAACCTAGATGAGTAGAAGGAAAATTATTTTTCCTCTCCTACAATATACTATTTTGAACTAAAGTAAAGACTTTATAAATTATCTGCATAGGAAAAAGGCGCAAGATATATATGTGAAAATACTACAGTCTTAAGACTTTGTTACTTAAGTTGGATATTTTCTGTTAAAAGTCTCTGTAGTTGGTCAGAACAACATAAAAGAGTTCACTAAGGAAATTGAGAATTTAAATCAAAGTTTGCTTCTGTTAGACTTTTTGGTCTACTGCAGAGGCAATTTGATAACAAACAAAAATGGTACTGGAGAGATATTTTACAAATGCTTTAGTTAACACATTTAAATATACCTTATACATAGAGAAAATTGTCTTAATACCAATAAATGTATACCATTTCATAAAGGATGAGAGTCTAATTTTCAGGAGGATAAAACCAGTTTTGCAAAATGACATTTCATGGAAGCATACTGTTTGAACTGGTCTGTTTAGTTGTAGCAAAAGGAAGTCTCCAGCTGATCCCTTTGATTTCCCTAGCTGGTTTGTTTGATTACCCTCATATGGATAATTCAAAAACCATATTGGGGGAATTTACTCTTTTAGTATTTGCAACTAAAACCTGCTGGGATACTTGGATCTTACAGCTTATAAGCAAACAAGGGGGAAAGCTACATCACTTTTATTTCCGGGCAAGGAATGAATTTTATAAGACTAAGAATGAAAAGAACAGGTTTTCGGGAACATATAATGTAACTCGAAGGTATTTCACCCTTCTAGTTTGATTTCTGTGTCAGTTTTGGTTCTCTGTTAATTGGTTTGCAAAATATTTCATTTATCTTCCTTCATTTGATAATATGTCTTCACAAGACTCATGCAGTCTTACAAACATATGCTTGTTTTTTGATATATTAATTTATCCCATCTGAGCAGTGATAAAAGAAATATCAATATGGTAGTCCAGTTCCAGATTTATTTATATATTAATTTATAAACTTTATGGCATGGCTAATATTTGCAAAATGAACAAAACAGAAATGTCACTTGTCATTATGCATCCGTGGGAGACAAAGTACTTTTGCCATAATTTTAGGTAGCCTGCTGTAGGGAAAACAGAACAGATTAAAAAGGAATGTATAATAAATAGGTCTTTGATTCTGATTCCAACTAGCTGTCCAACAGTTTATTAATAAATTCTGACACTAGCTATCCTGAGTTAGTGCAGATCCTACAGATTGAGGGCTCAGTCCCACAAGACTGTTCCCACATCAGATGCCAGTCATAAGTTGTAGGTCACCTGTATTTTTGACCAACTGGCTATACACCAGGGGTTCAATAATTTGCTAGCACAACTTATAGAACTCAGAAAAAAAAAAAAAAAACATTTTACTTACATTTACTGGCTTATACAGAATACAACTCAGGACAGCCAGGTGGAGGAGATGCACAGGGCAAGGTTTAGGTGGCAGCAGATTGCCCAGAGCTTCTTACGCTCTCTGTGGGCACACCACCCTCCTAGCACACTAGATGTGTTCACCAACACAGAAACTCTGAACCTTGATGTTTAGGGGTTTATATGGAGGTCTCATTATGTATGCATGTTTGATTAAATCACTGGCCATTGGTTTTGAACTCAATCTCTGTTCTCTATCCCTTCTCAGGAGGCTGGGTTGAGGTTAAAAGTTCCAACCCTCTAATCATGGCTTAGTCTTTCTGGGGACCAGCCTCCAGCCTGAAGTTGTGGAGGGGTTTTCACCATCTCATGCCGAAGATACTCCTATCACTCAAGAGCTTCCAAAGGTTTTAGGAGGTCTGGGCCAAGAACTGGAGCAGAGACCAAATTTTTTTTTTTTTTTTATACCACAATAAGTTAAGAGATGTAATTTTTCATAGGGTGATCAGGAAAGTCTTTTCTCACAAGATTGCTATCTAGAGAAGAGAATAACTGAAGAGAAGAGTGGAAAGAGATGAGTGTGACTAAAGGTTTTTTAAGGAAATAGTGGCTTGTTTTGAATTATGTTTGGAAACGATCATTCCAGCTGCTCTGTAAAACTGTATTGTAGGGACAAAGGAATAGAAACTGTGAAATTACTCTTTTATTATTATTATTAAACTTTTGGACATATAGATTTCGCACTTTGGGAGGTTTGAATAATGGAAACAAAACTTTTAGCTGAAATGATAGTTCCTCTGGGAAGTCTTCCTTGAATTATTATGCAGTTAAGTGCTTTCGTCTCCAGGCCCACAGAACATCATTTTCAAATGTCTGCTAAAAATAGAACATACTGCACTTTTATAGTTATTTGATTATATGTCTACAGCCACCATTAGTAGGTTATAAGCCCCTGGAGAACTGATTTTGAGTTTGTACATCCTTCTGCCTGGTGGTTACTATATTATAGGTAATCAATAAATTCTCCTGAATGTGTGAATGAACCTAAGCTTTTAAATATTTCTCTTTTGAGACTTAAATATTTAGTTTGCCACACTACTTGGTTTATCATTATTATTTTTTTGCATAAAGAAGGAATCTTTTAAAAATATTTTAAATCTGTTTTATTTAGCACACATATTGAAATGTGTATCATTATACTGATGAGATGACTTAGGTAGTAACAACTTCTTTTTCAGTATGGAATATTCCAGCAATTTTACGACCTTTATATCAAAGTTTTTCTTTCCTTATGGTTTTAATACAACATATTGTAGCACACTGAAATGAAATTTTTATTTTACACCATATGGTAGTCTTCCAATACCACTCAGCAACTAGTAAAAATTTGAGAAAAAAAAAAGTAATATTCCATTTCACATAGTATTATTCCATAAGCACTTGCTGAGAAATAAACTTAAATAAAAGATCTTGCATAGTTGGGGTGCCGGAGTGGCTCAGTCATTAAACATCTGCCTTCAGCTCAGGTCGTGATCCCAGGGTCCTGGGATGGAGCCCCGCATCAGGCTCCTTGCTCTGCGGGAAGCCTGCTTCTCCCTCTCCCACTCCCCCTGGTTGTATTCCTGCTCTCACTGTGTCTCTCTCTGTCAAGTAAATAAATAAAATCTTAAAAAAAAAAAAAAACTTGCGTAGTCAATAGAGACTGCAGAAAACAAATATCTGTTTTTGTGTTTTATAATTCCATAAAAATACAGGATTTTTTATATATGTACTAAAACATGCGGTACTGTTTAATCTTTTAGAAAAGTAGTAAAAGAATTTATACTAAGTGATAACATGAAATAGGTATTTATAAATTAAAACCATTGTATCTTAATTGTTCATTTAAATATTCATATATATACATATCCTCTTATAACTTATTTTAATCTTCTCCATTGATACTTTTCATTTGTCTCTAATCAGTTAAAACAAGAAGAAAAAGAAAAACCTTACACGTTACTTTAAAATTATCCATTTCAGGGGCGCCTGGGTGGCTCAGTTGGTTAAGCGACTGCCTTCGGCTCAGGTCATGATCCTGGAGTCCCAGGATCGAGTCCCGCGTCGGGCTCCCTGCTCAGCGGGGAGTCTGCTTCTCCCTCTGACCCTCTGACCCTCTTTCCTCTCGTGCTCTCCATCTCTCATTCTCTCTCAAATAAATAAATAAAATCTTAAAAAAAAATAAATAAAAAAAAATAAAATTATCCATTTCAGTATTTCCTTAAAGTTTATATTTGTAATACTTATGAATATGGTTTTTATCATAGGTTTAACTAGAAGCAATTTCTATTTTAAGACTATTACTTTGTAAAATGTAAAACAAAACAATTGCAACATACAAAATTTTTCTTTTTAAAGACAAGATTGATACAACATTCTCAATGTCCCTAACAATAGTAATTACATTTTAATTTTTGCAAATTCAACAGTGGTGTGTATCAGCAATGGTGTACAATTAACATGTCTGTAATGAATTTTTAATATACTGAGAAAAAATATAATTTACAGAACATTTAAAATATTATTAAATCAAGGTGTTTATACAAATGAGCATTCTTGAATTAAACCAGTTTGACTTGCTATTAAACTTAAGTAATAGGTATAATCCCTCTTAGTATTTGAATTTGGAACAAAACAACACTTAAGTAAGTATGTATTTTAAATAAAGATCTAGGTCAGAATGGAAACCATCACTAATAAAGGAAATTTAGACCATAAAATCTATTTACACAAATGCTTCTCCCTAGTTTTTTTAATTCATTGTTAGGCAATAAATTATTTATTTTATTTTATTTTTTTAAAGATTTTATTTATTTATTCATGAACGACAGAGAGAGAGAGAGAGAGAGAGGCAGAGGGAGAAGCAGGCTCCCAAGGAGCAGGGAGCCCGATGTGGGACTCGGTCCCAGGACCCTGGGATCGTGACCTGAGCTGAAGGCAGACGCTTAACCATCTGAGCCACCCAGGCGCCCTGTTAGGCAGTAAATTAAATGTGCCTTTCCTTCCAGGCACCAGAATACAACTGGGTGACAAATTTTATGTTTCCCTATAGCTTTGAGAAAATAAATATCAGTGCATGTATGCTTTCAAAATATGTAATCACCACTGGTCAGTTATTACATTTGTTTGATGTTATTTTAAATTAAACAGAAAACATTAGATCTATTCTATTTGATTATTTTTAGCAGAGAAACCTTTAGGCAGAATTATAAATTAAACTCTTGCTTTCTTTAGAAGGACATTCATTTCTTGAGGCTTATCGACATTGGTCTAATTTAGGTTCAATGCAATGGGGTCACTCAGTTGAAATCACATGGTTTGTGTTTGCATCATGTTCTGCAGGGGTTTACCTCATGAGATTAAGAAATCAATGCTTATACTAGGTATTCAGTTTATTGTCTCCCTCGAGTCCATGAGAGCTTATGCATTTCTACTTAGTGAAGCCTGTTGAGAGGGCCAGAGTGGTTACTTTTTCTTCAAAGCAATCGTAAGTATCCCTCTGAAACAGTTCTTCCCCAGGGCACAATTAGGATGATTCCCTCCCTCTGCACAGAACTACTTTTAATCACTTTGAAGTGGCTGTAATTATTTCTTTCTGACCGCTCTTGGGCCTGGATGCACAAAGGTTACTAGGAGTGCCTCACTATTCTGTCTTCAAACCTATGTTACATACTGAGTGAGAGACTCACAGCATCATGTTCTCTATTCCGGTGGGAGGTAACACAGAAAGCAGAGAAGATAAACATGGCTTCCTGGACAACAAAGGGATCGAGCTGTGATGTAGGATTGCCTTTCTTAATCTTATGTAAGGTTCAGCAAATATCACTTAAAAAAATAAATAATAAAACAAAATGAAACAAAGCAGAAACTACCTAAATAATACACCAGTCTCACTTTCAGAGAAATAAAGCCTATTAATAAATAAACACCAACGATTTACTTTTAATGTCAAATTTTAGTACACAGTTTATATTGGCCCAGAAAATTACTTTTAATACATAGAAGTTCTATTTTTCATGTAACTAATAGGTCAAAATAGCTAAAGAATGCTTTTATGCCCTTGGAAATACTCTGTTTAAAAAAAAGTCTTCCACATTTTTGTCTGGAATGCTATTTACATGCTGGTGTGCAATCTTACATCTGTCATTTGGTTTTAATGAAAGGCATGTGCAATGTGAGTCACATATATAATGGTTTATACAACAAGGGTAATGTTTGAATTTTATTGTTTTATATGTTTTTGTCTGTATGAAGGGTAGAAATGTTTAAAGATTTAATATCTTATAATAAGAATTATACATTGTTTTACTAGAAAAATACATATTCAGCCAAAATAAGACTATCTAGAATTCCAGAATTTTGCAATTTGTAATTAAATTCATATAGTAGTTTTCAGTGTCCTTCATAAAATTCACCTTGTTCTCATCCTATCAGCATGGTTAAGGAAACATCTTTGAAATTTGGTCAATAATCTCTACATTACTAAATCAAATGGTCAACTCCCAAATCTTACTTGATTTAGCAGTACTTGACAGAGTTGATAATTCTGTTTCTTTTGAAATACTTTTTTTTCTAGGTTGAATGATACCATGAATACCTGAATTTTTTCCCAACCCTGCTGGCTGCTCTCTTAGTTTTCTTTGTTTGGTTCTTTTTCACTCCCTGATCCTTTAGGGGGATTCCTTCCTTGATTTTTTAATTACTGTGAAATAATGAGCTACCCCCAAAGTCAGTGGTTTAAAATAAGTATGTGTTATTGCTCAGGATTCCATATGTCTTTCAAGTGGTTCTGGGACAGGTTCTGTTGATTTTAATGCTTACTTATACATAGGTGTTCAGCTGGTGTGTTGTTTGATAGGTGATTGGTCCGAATAACCTCCATTATATTTCCGGAGGTTGGTAGGCTTGATGACATAGACAATAGAGGTGATTGAACCATATTATTCTTAGCATCAAGCAGACTAACCTAGGCTTGTTCATATGAAAATGACAATCTTTCAAAAGAGAAACCAGAAGTGCATAAGGTGTCTAGAGGGCTAGCTTGATACTTCCATTACAAACTTTTGGCCAAATCACGTCACAAGGCTGGCCTAGAATCAAAAGGGTATGAATAGGTGTCACCTCTTGTGGGAAGGTACTATAAAGTCACATCAGAAAGGGCATGGATTGAAGGAGAGTAAAGAATTGGGGACACATTTGCAAATAATATTCCCCAACCACTTTTTGTTTCTGTATTTATTTCCTCAGTGATCTTATCCAGTTACAGAGATGGTTTTAAATGCCATGCTGAGAACTTCTAAATTGTATTTGTAACTAGTACTTCTCCTTGAAATCTCGGACTTATGTAACCGATTTCTTATTTGCTATTTTTAATTGGATGCCAAATAATCTTCTTGCCCACCCTACCAACCTGCTTCTGCAATATTCTTCCCCATCTTAGGTGTTGATATCTGCCTCCAGTTTAGAGGTCAAAAACTTAAAATAATGCTGACATCCTCTTTTTCCCATGCTCTAAATTCAGTCCATCAATAATTTACCTATCTGAAAAGTGTGGGGAGGAAAAAAATGTTTCCTCTACCATCTTAGGTTATTAGCAGGGGCTCTGTAACAAACAAACGAACAAACAAAAAACAGAAAAAGAAAAGTTTAGTAACATGTGTATCTCATATTTAAGTGGAGAAACTCAGGGATGAGTAACTCAAGAGGTAGCTTAGAAGTAAGATTTATATAAAATCTTTAACACACCAAAAATACATTTGTAAAGAAATGACAGGAAAAAGAAGGCCGTTTTAGGCTTCCAAGGGCTGCACACTGAGAAGGTAACTGTGTTGGGGAAAACTAATGGTAGATAAAGGTTAGTTAGTAAAGTTTGTGATAGAGATTTTTTTGGTGCCATCTTTGGACTGATAAGGATCTAAAGTTGCCTCTGGTGATTAAGTTTCGTCCTTCCTGGTAGAGAGGGGAGGGACACATTTGCAAACTTATGTTCTGCTTTTAGACAAAAGGGAGAAAGGCAGAAAGCTTTTCTTGTATCTGCTTCTCAGTTGCCTTCAGCTGAAAATAATCCTTATATGAAAGTGGCATATTTTGGATAGCAAATTCTGCTATGCTTCAAGACTACTTCTCCCCAGTTTCAGTACTTCCATGTCTAAACCAGCACCTATCTCCCAACCGTATTATTAAAACACCTTCTGTTTTCCTCTTTCTGACCTAGCTCACCTAAAACCTATTCTCCCTAGGCAGCCAGAGTAATTCTGTTAAAATTTAAATTAAATTATATCAGTTTTCTACTTAAAACCTTTCTACAGCTCTCAGATGTTCTTAGTTCAAAAGCAGTGTCTCTTCAACGAGTCTTTCCCCACATCTTCTTTATTCTTCACATGACTCTGCTTGGGCGTAGTGGAAATCTTGTTTTATGTCAAAGGTGCCTGGCATATTGGTGCCTCAGGACATTGGTACAGTTGTAATTCTATCTGTAATTCTCTTCTTCCATCAGATACATGACTCTTTTTCAGGCTTTGCTCACATTTCACATTTTAAATTATGCCTTCCCTGTTCACCTTATAGTAAATTAACAGTAAATAAACGCTACCCCTCCTGCTACAATCCCACTTTCAGCACTCCCTCTCCTGTTACCTGATTTACCTGCTTTATTTTTCATTTAACACAATTAACCATCAGACATACACACACACACACACACACACACACACACTTTTATATTTTGGTCTATTTCACTTCTCGAATTATCAAACTATTTGAATGGAAGGATCTTTTATCTTTCATTGATTGCATAACTAAGTACTCCATATATTTGCTGGTGAAAAATAAGGGCAAGAAAAGTAAAATATTCCAGGTAATTCTTACAACTAAACAAGTTGTAAGCACAAAGATCAAAAAGTGATCAAATGGGCAAATAACTGACCATTGTGTATGGAATGCTATTTAGTGGAAAACAAAGGTTTTTTTGGAGACATGACTAACCATATTAGTGACAAGGCAAAAATCTAAAAATGTATATACCAACTTGTTAAAAGCTATAATAATCTCCCCATATGGGGTGGGTGTGGTACGATTATTAGGATTTGCAAGGGGTGTATGAGAAGAGTAAATTCCATGTTTTATTAAAATTACTTACATATTTTAAAGTTTCTCAAGATATATAATCAACTTTAATTAACATCTTTAAACATTTTTAAAGTTTCCTTGATGTACTTATTCATAATTATATACTATAGAATGAACTAATCTCATAACTATAATATAATTGAAAGTAAGAATATAACATTAAACATGATGACCAATTGATGCAAATACAAGTCATGCACTGACAAATACCATTCTGTAAACTGAGTGAATTACAATTACCTGCATTTTCTTGAGTGTACTAGGTGTTTGTGATATTGCTAACATTTTTTGGCTATAATATTTCTAAGTAATGTGTTAATTTTAATTTATAAGTATTATTGTAGTTACTTTAAATAATTCATTAATTAAGTTTCCACTAAGTAGCCTTTAGTCTAAATATAAGATTATAAAATTGTCTTTCATTTATTTATAAAAACTAAAGAAATGACTGGCATTTTCCTTGAAGTTTATTTGTGGCTTGTCAATAGAAAAGAGATATCAGCAAAGCTTTTGAGAATTGCTGGTCTCAAGAGAAGATTCTATTCCTTTATAACCATATTCTCTTTTCATTTTGAAAGCACAGAAGCACACAATCAGCTTCAATTAAGATAAATTTAGAAGCTTCTGTGGATTAAAATGGTAAAAGAAAAGCAAATATAAAAATAATTAGAGCTTAAAATAATAATTTTAATAACCATTGTCAATTCGAATGTTATTACAGTTATTTTGTTTTTGTTTTTGTTGTTTTCTTAAATTTCATACAGGCTTATTTTTATTTGCATGTTGGTATTTTTATAACTTGTTCATAATTTGGTATTTATCATTTATTGAAATGACTATGGTTCACATGTTCTTTTAATGAATACTATAATAATACCATTTATCTTTTTCCTATCAAAAGTCAATTTTAGTTCAGAGGATGAATTAGAGCCTGAATGTTGTGTTATCACTGATTCAAGTAATCAAAACCTAACCTTCTAAGTTCATACTCATTCCACAGTCTATCTGAATTTAAAGAAAGCACTTTATTCTTTCATTAGATTTATTATTGTTAGTTTACAAAGTTGGGAAGTAAGTTCACATTATCCAGAACCTCAATTTATCTCCAAGATTGTTTATATGCAGTTTCTAGAATTTAATCAAAATCATCAGGCATTGGGGCACCTAGGTCGTTCAGATGGTTAAGCACCTGCCTTTGGCTCAGGTCATGATCTTAGGGTCCTGGGATCAAGCCCTACATCAGGGTCCCTGCTCAGTGGGAAGCCTGCTTCCCTTTCTCCCTCTGCCTCTCCCCCAGCTTGTACTCTTTCTGTCTCTCTCTCTCTCAAATGAATACATAAAATCTTTAAAAAAATATTACAGGCATAGAAGACAAAACCTGATCAAAAAACAAGAGATAAAATAATCACAAGAAACAGACTCACAGGAATCTAGATAAGGGACTTGTCAACCATGAACATTAGAATAATTATAGCTAACAATCAATGAAGTACAAGATAAGATTGTAGACTTTTCTAGAGAACTAGAAACTATCAAAAGAACAACATGGTAAGTCCAGAACTAAAAAATAAAATAAGCTAAAGTGTAGAACTCAGGAGCTGTTTTTCACAGTAAGAAAGAAGAGAGGAAATTTTCAATGGACTGAGGGGTGGGTCAGAAGAAAATACACAGACTGAAATAAGGAGAGACAAAAAGGCATAATGCAATAAAAGATATTAAAAGACATATGGGCTATAATGAAAAATTATATATATGGATTGCTAGAAGCAAGGGAGAGAAACGATATCTGAAGAGATTAAGGTTTGTATTTTCCTATAAAACTAATGAAAAGCTCCAAGCCACAGATTGAAGAATGCCAAACAGGAAAAATAAAAGAAGGCCAAACCTAGGCACATCATGATATCACTATTGAAAATCAATAACAGTTTTATAAGCCATTTGATGAAAAAGACCATTACTTTGAAATGAGCAACACAGTATACTGGAAGTAGTCAACAACAGCAACAAGCAAGAAGAATAGAAGAGAAGGAAATGATATTTTCAAAGTGCTAAAAAATCGCCAACCTAGAAGTCTATATGCAATAAGTATACCCTTTAAAAAAAATAACAGTGAAATGAAGCTTATTTGGAAGGGAGGAAGGAAGGAAGGAAGGAAGGAAGGAAGGAAGGAAGGAAGGAAGGAAGGA
>NW_027397066.1:113466916-113708428 GCF_003265705.2 Callorhinus ursinus | reverse complement strand
AAAGAAAGAAAGAAAGAAAGAAAGAAAGAAAGAAAGAAAGAAAGAAAAAAGATAGAAAGAAAGAAAGAAATGCTAGTTATTAAGTACATACCAATACTAAAGGAAATTTAGAGTCCTTATGAAAAGTAAAATAAGAGGGTTGTTATAAACCTAAATAATGTAGTAGACACAAGAAAAAAAAAATCTAAATAGTTATATAGTCATATATAGAGAACCATCTCACTCGTGAACATAGATGAAGAAATTCTACTTAAAATATTTGCAAATACATTGAAACAGCATATAAAAAGAAAAATATATTACAATGTATTGAGTTTATTCCAGAAATACAAGATTGGCGTAACAATGTAATTCACCAGCTTAAAAAATGAAGAAATATAAAAGCATATGTTCATCTCAATATATGAGAAAGCAGTAAATGGAATTCAATGTTACTTCATGTTGAAAGAACCTCACGTTTCTTATAAAATTGGAATTCAAATGGAAATTTCCTTTAAAAAGATTTTTTCTATAAAAAAATCTATAGACCATATCAAGATACCATACACATGATAGTAAAATATTGAAATAGTTTCTTCTGAAAGAATGCCTGCTATCACCACTTCCATGCAGCTTTTTACGGAGAAACCTAGCCCAAGGCAATATAGTAGAATAATGTTAATGCCAGTAACAATAATAGCAAAATGTATAAAAAATGGAAAGGAAGAAAGAAAACCGTCATTTGTAGCCACATCATGGTATACCTAGAAAAAGCCAAAGGATCTACAGATAAACTACTAAAGTAATAAGCAAATGTTAATTTCACAACACACAAAAACACTACATAAATACATGTACCTGTGAGATATTATATGACATAAACTTCCAGAAAATATATAATGTACCATAGCTTCAGAATATTAGAGCATATTACTATAGAATTGAAAAGTTAAATTTTTGTGTTTTCTTTTCCGAGTATGTCAACACTGAAATCACATACGGTTCTAAAAACCACGGAATGTGTTTGCTCTTCCTTATCACTGATGGTTCTACTGCAGCTCTCCAGTGATTATGCAGATGCCTTATTCAGTAATGCACTTTTCTTCCTCTCTGTGTGATATGGACAGTGTAAGTTGGATTACTGATGAAGAAAATAGATGAGAAAAGCAAATACAGTGTGGGAAGAGGTACTATATATCAAATAAAGACATTGATTATTCTTTGTTCTTTCTGCTTCAAGAGCAGATATACTGAACTCTTCAGGAAGTTGTTGCTGTTCTCTGTCAAGAAGTCCCTTGTTCCTTCTAACCACACGCTTAGACTGGCTCCTTCCTGTCCCCTCTGCATATCTGAGTCAGCAAATATTACACAAGTTGGGGAAACTAGCTTGTATATCATATTTTGGGGCTGTCGTATACTAATTATGTGCTTGATTAATAAAAATATTTTCTTTGTCCGAATTTGGTTTGGGGGGGCATTCAATTATAAATTCCCATAGAGTCTGTGGTAAATATTGCATTATTTCATTTCTTTGAACAGTTATTTCTTGAGTGACTCTGCTATCTCTAGCAAGTGCATATAGCAACTGTGAACTACATTAAAGGAATGTACATACAGTGAATATAATGAAGAATGCCGTGGAAGGTAAATTCCACTGCAATTTCAATGGAAGTTACAAGACCTTATCTATGGTTGTCCTTTTTACATCTATGTATTAGTCATTAGTATTAAGGCCAGATTATTGTATAGAACCTTCTGATTTTACGTATTTCTTTTTTGGGCAGAGTTATGATAACCTTTACCAGTAGAATATGATTTCAAATCACCCAGAGTCATAAACATTTATGAGAATATCATAAAGAATTCACTTTATTTTAACCTACTTCAAATATGCTTGGCTATTTAATCTAAACAGACTATTTATATAATCATGCCCGTGTTTTACCACTAATTGTCATGCAGATCATTTTAAAATTAGGGAGACAAAAGGACCTCAAGAAGGTTTTTTTTTTCCCCCCCAGTTTCCCATCAGTATTATCTCTGAATTTTAAAAAGGGAAATGGGAATGTCAGTATTTACCTCTCTTCCTCTAAAGGGGAACAAATGACGCAACTTTAAACAGCCATCTATTTTATTACTTGCTACCATTACCACCACAAATGTCTTCTTTTAGTTATTCTAAATTCCTTTTTCTGCAATCTAAGTGTGCGACTTCCATTTTTTCAAACTCTGGACAGGGAAAGGTGAGTGGGAGACACAGAGTGACAAGGCTTCACACTTTCTGGCACCTTTAAGGACTGGAATATATTAACATATGTGTGTTGCTGAACGGTCTGGGCCTGTCCCTTTAAGCCTCTTTCTGTACTTGAAACAAAGTGTCCTATCTCTTTGATTTCCCCATGTGTTGAATTTAGCTAGGAGACTTTTTCACAAGCTCTATTTTCAAACATCACAGCATAGTTCAGCAGATTGGGACTCAGTAGGACATTCCTCCAGAACATTTTTTTTATTTATTGAATGCAAAGTTATATGCTCAAATTACTCCAATTTTTAATTGTTATTGGACAGATAGAATCTGTCTTAAGTGCACATTCTTATCCTTACTCAGGTTTACAGAAATAATCCCTCCTAAGCAAAGACAAAACAGATTTTAAATATTTACACATTTCCTTCTTTTAATAACTTCAGAAGTGTTAAAGCAGCATCAGTGACAACTATTTAGCTACTTAGTTGAGAATTCTATATATTTTTACATTTTAACAGATCTATTGAAGACAATTCCTTTATAAAATAAGCTAACTTTAGTCTACTTTTTTTTTTACAAGATTTATTTATTTATTTTGAGAGAGTGAGAATGAGAGAGAGAGAGAGCACATGAGAGGGGGGAGGGTCAGAGGGAGAAGCAGGCTCCTTGCTGAGCAGGGAGCCTGATGCGGGACTCGATCCCGGGACTCCAGGATCATGACCTGAGCCGAAGGCAGTCGCTTAACCAACTGAGCCACCCAGGCGCCCTAACTTTAGTCTACTTTAAGGTGTAATTATGTGTTGTCATATAATTTCTCAATTTTATGGTTAGTATTTCTCTCTCCATGATTAGATTGTAATGACAATAACAATGGGAACATTTTGTATGCTTAGGTTCTCCTGCAGTTTCCCAGACTAATAGTATTTTCATATTAGAAATTTAAAAAATACTGACTTACTCACTGAATGGTATAGTTGGAGATGGAAGAGTTTTGTGTGTTTTGTTTGTTTGGGTTTGTTTTGTTTTGTTCTTTAGACAAGTTTACTATCGCCAATAAATCACACTGTTAGAGGTTAATTGGACACGTAGGTATTCAGGCCAGGGTCCCCAACAAGAAAACAGGGACCAGGGACAGCTAAGACAAAACCAGACTAGCATCCTGTTTTACAGCTTAGACAAGACCACAATAGCATCCTGTCTAGCAGCCTCTGCAGGAGTGACTTTCCCCAAACATCCTGAAACAAAAATGTTAACTGTAAAACACTGGTCACTATCACAAGTTGAGGCAGTTAGTCTCCAGATGTCAGCCCAAAAGACCATCAACATGTGAACAATAACCTAGTAGGTAGACAGGGGCATGATCAAAGCCCTGACTGTCACACCTTAGCAGCCAATCCACAGGGGCCCAATCTCAGGAGGCTTAAAATAGTTCCTTGAAAGAGCTTATAAAAACCCCTAGATTTGAATGCCAAAAACGGCAACCCTCTAGGGTCCCCTCCCTCTCTGGGAGCTTTGTACTATCACTCAATAAACTTTGCTTTGCTGCCCAACACCCTTGGTCAGGTCTGCCTCTTCATTCTTCCAAGTAGCGTGATCAAGAACCGCGGGCACTAAGGGAACAAACATCCTGTAACAACATGGTTAAGCCATCATCCTACGCATTGAGTTAGCCTTAGGTATATTGTAATGTTAAAATGTTTGTCAGGGGGGCGCCTGGGTGGCTCAGTTGGTTAAGCGACTGCCTTCGGCTCAGGTCATGATCCGGGAGTCCCAGGATCGAGTCCCACATCCGGCTCCCTGCTCAGCGGGGAGTCTGCTTCTCCCTCTGACTCTCTTCCCTCTCGTGCTCTCTCTCTCTCATTCTCTCTCTCTCAAATAAATAAATAAAATCTTTAAAAAAAAAGTTTGTCAGGTTAAATTTGAATTGGATGTAAATTAGTTGTATTTGCGATGTATAAATCAACACCTATAAATTCCTATTCATGCAGAAAATGTCATCCATAGTAAGAGATGGAAGATATTTGAGTATGACCTTGGATAACTAACAACTTTCACATTTAAATTGTCAGAATCTTGCAGTAGTCATACTTACCTATGCAAAGTTCTGAAAAAAATGAAGTTAACAAATCAGTATGTTAAACAATTCTGAATAGGTAACTTTAAACCCACCAGTATTTATCCAACTAAAACAGTGTTTTTTAAATGCTTCATTATGTCATAAGAGATCAGGTAGTTTTTTAAAAAGTAATTAGCGACAAAATGATTGAACTTTCCTTAAGTCTACCTTATGTGTCAAGGTACTAAGATGTCTCAATCTATGTGACAGATGGTGTTTTCGTTTTGTTGTCAAAAACTGACCTCTGTTCTACAGCGCCAAAATGAAACACGAAGCCAGAGTTTGGGGATGAAGAAGAATGATAGTTTATATTACTTTGCCAGGCAAAGGAGGCTGCAGCAAGCTAATGCCTTCAAAACTGCTGAACAACTAGGGTAAAAGGCTGAGGGGTTTTATAGGAAAATACAGGATCTGGGCAGTTTCAGTGAGAATCTGGTACGTGCTGCCAGCCTCGTTTGTTATGTCCTTCTAGGTGGTCTCGTGACCAGGGCTGGGCACCGTCCTCAGTCTCCTTACTCAGTATGGATATGGAGTCTTGGGAACAAAGGGTTCTTCTACAGAAAAACAAGTGAAAGGGAGGGGGAGGCTTCATGAACGAGGAAGAGAAAAACTAGTTGTTTAAAGTCAAGCCTTGCTGAAGCATTAGTGTTTCTATCTTAATTTCCATCCATATTTACGTTTCTACAGCAGTTTCAGTTTCAGTATAAGCCAATTTTGAATGATAGATTAAAGGGAAAAGAACATTTACAAAGTTTCAAACTGAAAACATGCTTCATTTTTTTTTTTTTTTTGGAATATGATAGTTTGCTGAACAGCTGTTAAAGAAAAGAACTTCTATTTCTCTACTACTGACAACATTTCTAATACTAAACGTATGGCTTTTCCCCTCACATCAAGAAATTCGGACACAACTACTTAGTGCAGACCTCACAGATTAAGGGCTCAATCCCACAAAACTGCCCTCTACTTCAGATTCCAATCACAGGTACTGGGCCCCCAGGTTACCCACACTTCTGTGTAACTTGGCTAAAAGTCAAGGTTCCCAAGACCCCTTGGGCCACATGAAAGAGCTACATAGATCAAGATATGGGGAAGGGGCACAGAGCTCAATGTTAAAACCTCAATGTGTTTACCAATTCAGCTCTTCAACCCCATCATTTAGGAGTCTTATGGAGGCCTCACTGGGTAGGCATGATTGATGAAATCACTGGCCATTGGTGATGAAGTAAACTTCCATACCCTCTCTCCTCCTTGGAGATTGGGGGTGGGCCTGAAAATTCCAACCTTCTAATCATTCCTGGGTCTTTCTGACATCCAAGTCACCTCATTAGCATAAACTCAGATATGGTTGAAAGGGGCATATTATGGATAACCAAGAAACTCTCACTCTGTCACCCCGTGCCAGGAAATGGGGGAAATGTATTTAAAAAATGCATTAAGTATATTTTTTTATTATCATTATAGCACAATATTATAGCTATGTAAGATTTTTATTCTTCATTTTTATAACTATATATAAATAATAGTTATAATAATAATTACATATGTATATTAAATAATTACTATAATAATCAGATATTAAAATACTTCTATAGGTGAAACTCAGGTTTTATGTTCAAATTTTCCTTTCATATTTGGCATTTTCACCATGAAATATTCATTATAATCATAGCCAGTAACTGTGGTGCTAATCGTCTGAGAAGTCTCTGAAGTTGAGTGAGAGTTGAGTAAGAGTTGAAAATTATGTAATTGGTAATTTTTTCCCCTTAAACTCACATAAATCAATCTGTTGATTGCACTCAAATGGAACCTCAATGTCTTAGCATTTTCCATACCTTGATAATTGAGTGAAATGAATTTTATTTGTATTGCACAAATGATAATACTTTGAGACTTCAGTCAAGTCATTTAAAAATTGGACCTCATTATAACACATTATTTTGAAATAAAAATTTGGTGATATGAAAGGCAGACACATTTATATCATTGTAGTAATATCATTGTTATAATATAACACTGCCTTGTTCCTTTATTTTTTTGTATAAAAATAATGGCATAAATCTATTCTAACTCAATACTAAAGTATACCAAAATGTGTTTATTTAACTTTGATAATGGTGAGACGATCTCATTCATGATACATCTTAAATGATATGTTACTTAGAGTTAAGCCATCCAGGACACTGATTTAATTCCAATAGTCATTGATTATTTTGCCAACAATATCTAGAGATTGCTATCAAAATTATATGCTTTTGAATTGATGATGGGGTATCATTTTCTAATCTGCATAAATTATGCTCATGAATCAAATTTATGAACTGATGATTCATAAAATGAGTATTATGTTATTTTTAATGGATTAAGCTATATTTGTATACAAATTAGTTGTCTGTATGATTGCCAAGATTACTTATCTAAGTCCATTTATGTACTTATAGAGGTTTTTATCTGTAAGAATTGGTTGACAGGTCCATATGGACAGCTCTAAGCAATTAGTAGCTCATTTTTTATCAAAAACTGCTATATATATGGCTGCTTGTCAAACCATCCTTAAGACATTGTTGATGGTTTGCACAGCTATATGTACAAATCTCCATCTTTAGTATGGCCTTCTTTTCATATAAAGGTAAATGTTTTTTTCAAATTTGTAAATATTATCATTGGTTTGCTAGGTGGGGGTTACCATAGCTTGACAGGAAAAATAATTACTTTCTAGAATTTTATTGGTTAATCAAGATTTGTTCTTAATAATTCTGGGTATTAGTTAGGCTGGGCAAAACATCACCTGGGACTTAGGGGTTGTCATGGGTGCATCTGTATCTTCTAAAATGATATGTTGAACTCCTAACCCTTTGGTAGATAGAGATTAGAGAGATGCAACTGGAAACCAAGGAATGGCAAGAATTGGTGGCCACAGCCAAGAGCTAGGAAGAGGCAAAGAAGGACTCTGTCCAGAGTCTCAGAGGGAGCATGGCTCTACTGACACCTTGATTTTAGACTTCTAGCTTCCAGAACTGGGTAATAGCAGTCCTAGAAAATTGATACAGGAGCTAAATGTAGTGGTATCATCAACCTCAAAACAACGACATGATAAACTTACACTGATTGAAAACAATAAAACCCAAGGCATAAATCCCTCAAGTGTGCACCAAATTAACTTTCAAAATAAACTGAAGTTAGCAAATGCTTATTTTATATATATATATATACTATGTGTATAGGTTTATTCCCACTGCTAGGGGACAGAGGAGAGGCAAGGAAGAGATCAAAAGGAGAATGAAGAAACAAAAGATTTAATCATTCCATTAATGAACTAAGAACTTCGAAGGGAAATTGTTAAATATTGTACAATTCAGAATTATGTAATTGCTAAATAATGCTCAATTTATGAGGTCAATTTAAAATGAATGGAGGTGTGAAGAAAGATTTCAAAGGGCAAAAAATGGGTATAAAGTTGTGCAAATTAGTGGAAAAAATGAACACAAGTGAAAGAAACATATTTTGAAAGTATATGGCATTTTTAGGAATGGTGAGACTACTAGTGTATTTCATACATACAGACATATTTGTATATGGGTGTGTTAATTATTTTCTCTAAAGAATTAGATATCTAATAACATTTATAATGTTTAATAACATAAACATGTCATAAATGACAAACATGTATACCAAATCTGTTAATACCAATGCATAAGAAACAAATGCCACTGGTATATATCCATGAATATTGTTCTGTGTGAAGACATCTTGGTTAATATAGTCCAAATGTACAGGTAGGGCCACTGGAGTCTTGAGACTAATGCAAGAGCATGTGCTCAAAACCTGTCTGTTGTGGATGGTGTCTTTAGGATAGCTTAATCCAATTCTGTTTAGTATTGTGTCAATTAACTATTGACACAATTGTGCTGCTCAGTGGCATACAACAGTTTATGGCTCTTGTGTCTGAAGTCAATTAGATATTTACTGGATTCCTGGCAGACTTGCTCCCACATCTTGAGATAGTGATCTGCTGGCTAATCTAGGCTGGCTTCAGATTCTGCTCTACACATTATTCATCTTCTAGCAGGCTAGCCCCACCCTATTATCATAAGGTAGTTGGAGGCACAAGAACACAAATGGAAACTCCTTGAATGCTTCTTGAAGCTTGCATTTGGAACTGGTATAACATCATTTTTAGCTCAATCGCTTATCTAAGACAAATTGAAGGGGCACCACAAACACACTGCTTAGGGAAAGAAACTCTACTCCTTTACTGTGACGAACTACAATATAGTATGACAAAGGTCATGGCTAAAGGTAAGGATAAAGAAATGGGTTATCAGGGTGCCTGGGTGGCTCAGTCAGTTAAGCATCCAACTCATGCTTTCAGCTTAGGTCACGATCTCAGGGTGATGAGATTGAGCCCAGTGTCGGGCTCTGTGCTCAGTGCAGAGTCTGCTTGAGATTCTCTCTCCTTCTCTCTCTGCCTCTCCTGCTTATGCGCTCTCTCTCTCCCTCAAATAAATAAATCTTTAAAAAAAAAAAGGAATGAGTTATCACTGTAATCTACTACAAAAATTCAGTTAACTTCTACAATTGCTCCCAAAAGTCCCTATCACAACCTTATTTTGTTTCCATGTAATTTATATATAGTTTTATTATTATGAAATTTATGACAACAATTCCTAGATATAACTAACTAAAGTTGTCAGTTAAGTTGTATAAATCCGTTTTATAAGTTTAGTTAATGTGAATCTTCTCCTAAGAGACAGATTCTACATTTGGATGTTGAAAAAAAATTAGTTGTCTAATTTTTGATATGGAAGTTGTCTTCCTGAAAGGCCAAGGAAAGAAACTATTTCACTTGTAAACTCAGAGTGATCAATGTGACCCTAGGAGGCCCTTAGAGCAGGGGAGCTAGTCTCTTAGGCAGGCACACACCACCCTACTCAGGCTTTTGAATGGGAAATAAATTTACCTTGATATTGAAGTTTCTGCAGAACGTGGCAATTTTAAGATTATTTTGACTACAGAATATTTTCTGTGAAAAATTCAGCACTATGATGTATTAGTCTTGGTTATAAAGTGGCAATCACAGCTGAAAAATAAAGAAAATCAGCTATAGCAATCCGCAATTCCAGTGAGTGTACATTTACCCTTGATCTCTGATTTGATTCCTCCTTTCTGCCTGATGTTTTTACCAATGTGCCTTTTCTTTAACTCATGCTTATTTTTCCAATTGCTCATTAGACAGATGTTTCTAAATGTACAGTGACATTTTTCTAAATAATATGTTTAGATAGAAATTATTTCTATCAATTCAAGTTTTATTACCACAGGTATCATTGAATCCATTGTTTTTAGAAAAAGAAATATACATATTACAGACCACTTTATATGAAATTTGGTCAATTTAGGATTAATCTTTCTAGTAGTTCTAGAACTAGTAATTGAGAATGGACATCGAGAAAGAAATAACATCCCCCCCCAAGAAAATGCAAAATAAATACTGAAAAAATAATTTTCCCACTCTAAATCTCTTCCACCTCCAGCTCCTTAAAAACAATTCTTTACATCATTTATTAACTTACTAGAATGATATTTTTGAGGCCTCCCTATATGCTATGTACTTCATAGATGGTCAATAATTGTAGGCCCAAGTAACTTTCTATTTTCTTTCTGTGCTCTGCATACAGATGGTTTCAGAAATGACCAAGCCACTTTTTTTGAACTTTCTACTTGTGACCTTTGAATTACCTGTTTTCCTTTTCTGAAAGCTTTCTATCCATCGTGTGTAAAACACTTCAAAATATTTAGTTGTTCGTATCTTTACTAGTTCCCAGTGCAATGCCTGGGCCCAGGGTAAACCATAAGTAAGTGAACACTTGCACTGTGTTCACTAGTAATTGTTTCCATATTGATCTTGTCCGTCTTACTAGAGCAGAAAGCAGGAGTTTATCTTTCATTTTTGCACAAAGTTTTCCATTTTTGTGCAGTGTTGGTGGTATAGTGTTGAGCATAGCTGCTTTCTGAAGTTTTTAGTTTTTAGCTGTGTCTCGCACACAGTCATCATTTATTAAATGCTTATTAAGTAAATGGATAGATACAATAATTTAACAGAAGCAGAAAAAATAAAACACATTAATTGTATAAAATTTCTAATTTCAAAGGCTATTTTGTCAAAAAGCATTAAAATCAAAAAGAAAATAACTGTTCTTTGTGTTGAAATCCACAACATGCTATGAGTGAATCACAGACTCTAGAATCAAACTGCATAGATTTTTAACAGTTTGTGTGTGTGTGTGTGTGTGTGTGTGTGTTGGGGGATTACTTTATTCATTCACATCATTAAAAAGATAGTACTGAGTTCTGACTCATTGTACATACTTTTAGGCACTAGGATACACCAATGGCTAAAATGCAGAAAGAAGAAAATCTGTTTATCCTCCTAAAGATTCTATCGGGTAGAAAACAATAATATCTATCTCATGGAATTTTTTGCTAGTGTTAAGTTTAATGATGCATATAAAAGATTTAATGATTATTATCATTATCTGCAAATTATATATTTTTTCTAGCATTTTAGATTTTGCAACTCCCTGGTAGATATAATTTTCCAAATGTTATCAATTAGACAATAGGTTTAAAGAAATTAAAACATTCATTCAAGGTAATATGCTTTATAACAGACCTGGAATTTAAAACCTGCCCTTATCATTCCCAAACTTCCCTTACACAACATCGTTTTTTCCGGCTGCTCCACATTTTCCATCCTTCTGCATTATCTTCCATGCTCAAATTTGTTTAAAGCCCTGAGAAGTTTTGAATAAAAGAAACGTTTACTTTTAATGAACTTGGAGTTTCCTAAATCTGTTTGACCTTTTACTCATTTATAACTCCTCACATAATTTGGAACACTGAAGAGATCTGTCTATACAAAGCTTCTCGTGATGAGGTATTGAAAAGTTCCCTCCAGGGGCGCCTGGGTGGCTCAGTCGTTAAGCGTCTGCCTTCGGCTCACGTCATGATCCCAGGGTCCTGGGACAGAGCCCAGCGTCGGGCTCCCTGCTCGGCAGGAAGCCTGCTTCTCCCTCTCCCACTCCCCCTGCTTGTGTTCCCTCTCTCGCTGTGTCTGCCTCTGTCAAATAAATAAATAAAATCTTAAAAAAAAAGAAACGTTCCCTACAAACACTCAAAATCCTCCTCCTGCATTCCCTGGAGCACCACTTCACTGGTATTATTGGTGCTAAGCAATGGAAGCGATCTTTTAAAAACACATTTCTTGCATTTTCTTTAAATAATATTTTATTTGTCCCTAAATACCTTAAATATATGTAAAAAAAAAAGAGAGAGAGAGAGAAAACAACACGCTATCACCAAAGGAACATGGAGAAAAAATTATAAAACTGAAGCCGCCACGTTTTGATGTTGACTTTTTCCTTTCCTCTCCCCTCCTCCCCTCCGCAGCCTCCCTCACCTCTCCTCTCTTTTCCTTTCTTTTCCTTCCCCCTCCCTCAGTTTCTTTAGTGGTGGAGTACCAACTACATCTGGTTTGTGACAATGAAGTTAACAGCCATTACATGATGAGTAGATATACATAGTAACAGCTTGCTTACTAACAAATGTACACTAAGTGATCCCCTGGAAGTATGTACATGATATTTAGGGGAAAATTTCACATATATCTCCCTCTTAATGTTCTTTTATGTTTTGGCTAGCATTCTCCTTTTCATCTCTATGAGACATTTTCTTTTTAAATCAGAAAGTTAGAGGGTGCTTTGGGTAGCTTAGTAGGTTAAGCGTCTGCCTTCAGCTAGGCTCATGATCCCAGGGTCCTGGGATTGAGCCCCGTGTTGGGCTCTCTGCTCCAGTGGAGAGTCTGCTTCTCCCTCTGTCTCCACCCCTCCTTGCCCTTGTGCTCTCCCTCATTCTCTCTCTGTCTAATAAATAAATAAAATCTTTAAAAATAAATAAATAAATCAGAAAGGTAGGATTAGGAAAGTACAAAAGGTTTATGTTTTCCCACTCATTCTAAAGTATAGGTATCACAAGTCCCTTTCTCACCATAAGCAAAAAAATGGTGGGAACTAAACATCTATTGAAAATACCAAATATAAAATTTTGTACTTTATATTATAACTAAATAAAATTACTACTTAATGGCAACAAATAAGATAGGTACACATATGGATTGACATATTCCATAATCTGCTTTTGTATCTGGAAGTCAATTATGTAACAGAAATCTGCCAAATATTGTCCCATTATTAAGATAAATTTGCGAGGTAAGAGAATGACAACCATCATTAATCAAGTAATTCTGTACTAAAACTATGGACGGTAAATATCTCAGCAAGAAGTGCAGACAATGCCAATTATTACTTTGGAAAGTATTACTTTTGAAAGCTATAGAAAGTCGGAGATCCAGTTATACTGTTAGGCAGAAATAAGGCTTAGAACCTATTGTAGAAGTTTCCTGAGATTACTGATGATAGAATAGTTGGAATAGATTGGTTGAAATTAAAATTCAATTCTCAGCTTTGTTGTTCATCTGAAATGGTCAGGTGTAGTAAAAATAGACAAAAAATAGACAATTTTAGCACTTGCTGACAATTTCCACTGGTTGTAATGAGTCCAAAATACAGGTGTGGCTCTAAGCAAGATAGTTTGCCATGGATATGCCAGTTTTATACCTATCCCTATTTTTTTTCTTAAGATTTTATTTAAATTCCAGCGTAATATTAGTTTTAGGTATGCACTATAGTGATCATCAGCACTTCCATACAATACCCGGTGCTCATTACAACAAATGCACTCCTTTAATCCCCATCACCTATTTAATCCATCCTCCCTGCCCACCTCCCCTCTGGTAACCCTCGTTTGTTCTCTACAATTAAGAGTGTGTTTCTTGGTTTACCTCCCTCTCACTTTTTTTCCCTATGCTTATTTGTTTTGATTCTTAAATTCTCTATATGAGTGAAATCATGATATTTGTCTTTCTCTGACTGACTTATTTCACTTAGCAAAATACTCTCTAGCTCCATCTATGCTGTTGCAAATAGCAAGATTTCATTTTTTTTTATGGCTGAGTAATATTCCATTGAGCATATATATCACATCTGTTTTATGCATTCAGATATTGATGGACACTTGGGCTGCTTCCATAATTTGGCTATTGTAGATAATGCTGCTTTATAAACATTGAGATGCACATATGCCTTTGAACTAGTATTTTTTGTATTCTTTGGGTAAATACCTAGTAGTGCAATTGCTGGAACACAGGGTTGTTCTATTTTTAACCTTTTGAGGAGGAACATCCATACTGTTTTCCAGAATGGATGCACCTATATGCATTCCCACCAACAGTGCAAGAGAGTTCCCTTTTCTCTACATCCTCGCCAACACCTGTTGTTTCTTGTGTTGTTGATTTTAGTCATTCTGACAGGTGTGAGGTTTTATCCCTATTTATTTTTTTCAAAGGATAGTAAGGCTAATAAATAATTTAGGTCACTCAGTGCCATGTCACTTTGGTTTTGTATAGACCTGTAATTCAGGGTGAATTTAGGATGTTAAGAATTTAAGATGTCATAAATATCACCAAGATTTTCCTTTTATAAGATCTGTTTTCATGTTTGGTTTGCAATGAAAGGCCAGTAGTGCATTATATTATTTAATTTAAGTCGACAAAATTCCATTTGAGTTAATACACAAATCCTTCTGGTTATCTTTGTTCTAAGTGGAAATATGATGAAAGCTTGTATTTTATACCATCTAGAAAACAATTTATCGTGTGATTAAAGATGATATGGATCAGTTATATGGTCACAGAGGGAATAAACAAGAGCACGATAATATTTTTTTATATATAATGTTTCTTTTGTGATTGAAACTTACGTGAAGTTAAATCAAAAGTATTCACAAGAGGTTACCTCAAATTAAAACATCAGATGATGATTGTCAGAGAGCTACTCTGCAAGGAACTATATTTTAATGGAGATACTCCTTTAACCAGTTCACACATTAAATAATAAAAAGATGGTCAGTACCAGGGAAATTCTGCATCCTTACTAGTTTTGTGGAAGCAGGGATATGGTTACTTTTCATGACACGGTTAAAATATCTGAGACAGTAAATTCCTCTTCTTAGATTTAGTTCTTTAGTACCCTCCACACACTTCATAAGACCTCTTCTGAAGAAAACTGTGGCTATGGCTTTATGTACTATAAAGTTTGTTACGATTTATTCATTTTTAATGTTCTGACAGTTTAATAACTAGGTTGCATTTCTTTTCGGTTATATAATGTTGAACAATAACTATCGCTGAACATTTGCATTTGAGACATGGTATTAAAAGGAAAGATATGCCTCAGGGCAATTTGTAATAATGCCAGAGTCAAAAGCAGAAATCAGAGAGGAAGAATTGATCTGACACCTTTTCATTTCAGGTGAAAAACTAAATATATTCATGTTACTTCAGTGATAAAGTAGATCCAATTTGGGATCAAACTGTACAGTGTATATAATGCAGATTTTTAGTAATTGGAATGCTTGTGGTGAAAACATGGGAGAAATACTTTGTGAAAGGTGAAGAAAGGCTTCTGGAGACAGTGCTATTTTTGGAAACAGAACACCTCCATTCTCTGTGGAGATGTGTTGTGCATGTTGTTTCTGTTAGTTTTGTGAAACTGACTAAAGTCTAAGTGAACTGACTAGAAATTGTTATTTTACCAAATTGGTATATTTTTGTTTTGTTTCACAGAAAATAATGAAATGCTCTTTTCTTCTCCTTCCTTTCTTCCTTTCATTAACACATTTATTTATTTATAATAAAATACTGGCATAGAGCCTTGCTGGTTATAAGTAAAAGTTAAAAAAAAGAATTCCCAAAGATGGAAGTCCTTGGGTAAAATGCATGAAAATACTTGCTAATTTTCAGTAGGTTTGGCTTCCCCATTACCTCTGTATTACTTTTAGGACTTTAATTTTCCCCAAGAATAGCAGAATCTACACAGCGATTTAGCATGAACTGTGTAGTCTGCTGCAAATACCACAGAACAAGCATTTTCCCTATCAACATATTCAATGGGTATATTAAATCCTTTGTATCTCCTATTAAACATTTAAAATAATTTCTATGTAAATGTTAGATATGAATTTTCAAATAATATTTTCCTTACATGCTGACTATAAGATGGCTTCTCTATCTCGCAAAAGTAGAACTTTGTGATTTCCCATGTTTAATTTAATCAAAGAGTTCTCTATCATGCCAACTGAAAAAAATAAAAACTAAAGCCATAACAAATCCTAACTTTAAGTCTTTAATGTGAAATTTTAAGATTTAAAAATTACATGTTACTTTAAAACTGCCAGACTCACTCTGTTGCACTTCAACTTTCTCTTTTTCAGGTAAGTTGGTTAGAAAAAGCATTTCATGCAAAAGAATATCTATAGTAAGCTATCTTTCATGGAAGAAAGGAAGAGATATAAGAAAATATTGAATATACTATATTAATATAATATTCAATATGCTATAAGGAAAATATACTAAAAGGAAGATGTATAATAAAATATTGAATATATTATATTACAGTATAATATTGAATATGCTATAAGGAAAATCTATTAAAGAAAAAAGTTTTGTACTCTATGTAGTAAGTTTGTTTTTTACATAGTTTAGGGTAGCAATTCTGACATTACTTTATTGATGTTCTAGGACTGAGCAAATCAGTAAATATATAGTAGATAATGAAATCCAGTTTCTCACTATCAGAAAAGCTATTAGAAAAAGGAATTACAGATAAAGAAGGGGAGATGGCTTGAATGAGCCTGGTGGTGTTAGAGATATCAGTATGAACTCATGTGTTTTGATCAATACATTGATTGATATTAAAATAGATATGGATGTCTTTATGTATGTGTCTACATACATTTCATATATTTCCTAGCTCCGTATATGGAGAAGGCCTTGTTATGATGACATCTCAGTGTCAATAAGCAGCAAACCTTTGTTTGGTTTCTATACTTTTTCTTCAGTGAAAGGAACCTGGGCTCCTTAGAGAAATAATTGATTGCACAGTTATTATTGTGCTTGGTTGACTGATTCTACTACACGTAGGGAAACTGAATGAACCACAGATCACCACAAGTTTTCTGCAAAATGAGAACAGTTAAGGTATCAAGACACTATAAATTACAGTAATTAAGGGAATTTTTATTTGGGTTAAAGATAAACAGATGAATGAAATAAGGTAGAGAATCAGCAAAGGAGCTATATACATGTACATATGGGTACATAGATTCATACATAGATGAATCATGGGTATATGTATGTATATAGGCATGCATGTGTATCTACGTGAGTGTATGTATGTGACACATGTATATGTACACACTTATCTAGTATTGCATACCAGTAGGGGAGAACTCATTTATATAATCTTTATGTGTGAGCATATACCATGTTATTCATTTCAAAAGTAAACTGGTTTTATCACCAAATATTTACTGAGAAAAATACACACAGACCTACAAATGTACACACACACACACACACACACACACACACACACACACACACACAATGGGTATGTAATTGAAATAGAGTAGTAAGCTAATATTTATTGAGGACCAACTATGCACCAAACACTTACCCGGGACTTTCTGCAGTGTGGCATACTATCAGGAGATGCATGTATAGTTTGAGAGCAGATTTAGCAACGTATATGAAAGAGAAATAGAGGGGCGCCTGGGTGGCTCAGTTGGTTAAGCGACTGCCTTCGGCTCAGGTCATGATCCAGGAGTCCCGGGATCGAGTCCCACATCGGGCTCCCTGCTCAGCAGGGAGTCTGCTTCTCCCTCCGACCTTCTTCCCTCTTGTGCTCTCTATCTCTCATTCTCTCTCTCTCAAATAAATAAATAAAATCTTTAAAAAAAAAAGAAAGAGAAATAGATTATTCAGTTCTGAATGTCAAAATCAAAAAAATTCTAGGCACCTTTATAGTGAAGAAACTAAACTTGTGTGATATGAAACAAAAAACAATTGTATTTTTAAAAGCACCTTCTTTCAACCCCCCTGAACCTGAGCTATATTGAACCCCAAAGCATTTTCATTTACTCTCACATGTCATTACATAGTCTAATTTTTTCCAGATTTTTAAAAAAAGAAAATATGGTAAAATCCAAACAAGCTTTTACTGTCTGGTGCAAAGGAGAACTTCTGCCTTATTTCTATAATCTCAAAAGCCTGCAATGAGAAAGATGGGGGGGGTGGTAGATACATTAAAGTGCTTTTTGTTGTTGTTGATGATGATTGATTTTGGTTATTTGCTTTACTCTTCTTCCTTGATCCTGCTCTCTCTCCTCTTCCTGGTCATTTTGTATACTTCTCCTCCAGGGTTTGAAAATGGAAGGAAAGATGAGTGATGATGTTGGACAGGTCTTACATAAATGGTGATGTGGAATTACTTCATTTCACATTCAATTATTTTATTTTTGAGTGTTTGGTAAGGACTTCAACTTTTCCTTGCAGTTTCCAGTTTTGGAGCATGCCTCCACTACTGGCAACTTATAACTCCCCTTGTCAGCGCCTGACTTTGAATGGTCCACTCATGTTGAATCTCTATCTAGGTCACTTTGACTATCCAATCTGGACACTTTATCACAGTTTTTTAAGAAGACTCAAGTGCTGGCTTCTTTCTACTAGGTTCACATGTAGCCAACAGGACCGAACACCTTTGTGCCACCATCTTTGTGAGCGCAGCTTGATCCTCTGTGGTTTTGTCATCATTCAGCCATCAGAAGCAACTACAACCATTGTTGAGTCTTTGGATTTTTCACAGGAAAGCCAGGTTTTCCATGTGTCTTCTTCATCTCTCCAAATTCCATGATACAGAAGCCAAGATCCCTCAATGATATTTTCTATGTCTTTCCTCTGGAAGCAACAGAGTCAGCCTAATAATGCAGCTCAAAGAAAACCTAACCAAGACTGAGAGGTCAGTCTTGCTTCCTTGTAAGCATTTCCATGCCCTACACACAGTTTTCTTGGAATCAAACCACATAATATGATACAAGTCCAACTTTATAATACATCACTTGTACAAAGGTGTGTAACTATTCTGATGTTAGTAATAGGAACTTTAAGGCTTTGAAAAGAATGGCGACATGATCGGGGGATGATTTAAAAAAACAATATTAAGTATTTTTATTGTTTCCATTCAGACTTTCTCTAAATTAATAAACTCATTGTTTTTGGTTGAAGAGTAGCAGTTTGCCGTTTCCAAATGGTTGTTGGGCTATACTGAACTTTGAGGTATAAGAATAGCAGCAATGCAACATAGGAGAGAATTGTGTACTGATCATCTTGCTTTCTGAAGAGGACCAAAATGTTTTCTATTTTCATATATATTTTACTTTCTGGTGTAATAGAGCTGAATTTATCTAACTGATGTGACTTGCTACATATTTTCCTTTTATGGATCCACTGGATTTTGCAAGTATTTATCTGTCAGAGGTTAGACTTTTAACATTTTAATTATACTTGCTAAAATATTCTAACTTATATGAACATGATTGAATTGACTAGTTTTCTGAGATTATTAGCTTTGTTCATAATCCTGCACTAAAGCCTTTTGATTTTAATCTCCAGAATGTTTGAAAAATAATCAATAAAAGCAAGAACCTTATGGCTTGGGTTTAAAACCATTTTATTATAATTCAATTAGTTCTCCTCTCTTGGCCCAGACAAGCCTTTGTAATTTTCTGTTAAGCTTTCAGAAGTGGCTTGCATTGTGTAATCACAAAGATAAGAAATAAAATAAGCCCTTTACTTAACAATACTATTTTTTAAAAAGCACCACTGATTTAGTGCATAATACACTGTTGACAAAATAAATTAATAACGATAAAAAATTCTGGTTTAAAAGGAGTGATTGCTGAGCTTTCATTTAAATTTAAATTTAGACAAAAATAGCTGAAGTAGTATTGTTGTTTAAAATTACCTTGTTTAAGACTTTCCCATTAGAAAGAATGAGATTTGCAAATTAAATAGATGAGTTTGCAGCTCACATAGCTGAGTGCTCTTCAAAAAGTGCTCATTGTTATCACAAGATGGTACTCTATTTACACATAGCAATGGAATTCTGCTTTTCATTCTGTTCTGTACTTGAAAAAGGATATTTCACTGTTGTATGCTTCTCCAGACTTCAAAAATTGACAGGAAAACTAAGTCATCCTGAGGAAAATCAGGTTAAAAGTGGTATGTTTTGGCTCCATCTTTGTCCAACAGCAAACTATGTCAAGTTGGACATAAACTAAACATTGTAATTCCCAATAAGTTTCCTCTAACCCTCAATTTCCCAATCAACAGTATAGTCAGAGAATTGAGCCAGGCTATTACACCGCCTTGGAAGAACTTCTCCTTGCAAGATGCAGAAAGATGCACAAATGTAAATATTTTATGACCCTGTCAAAGAGTTAGTATTTGGAGGATATGTGGACACATACAGTGATCACACATTTTCATAGATATTGTACTGGAGAAAATATCATCCCTTGACATACACATTTGATAAGAAAAAAATGTCATGGCAAAATTATTTTATTTAAGCTAATGTAATTTTCTTTTGGTGTGTGTGAGATTTTATTTGAGAGAGAACATGCGCATGTGCAAGCACAATTTCACGTATTTTGGCATTTCATATATTTAAGTATTTTAATAGCTATTACTGGTAACATAAGTTACATAGAGGATATTATAGAATATTTATTATAGCAACTATGTTAGGGTATTACCTCCATTAAAAAAAAAGAAAAAAGAGGGGCACCTGCGTAGCTCAGTGATTAAGCACCCAACTTTTGATTTCCATTCAGGTCATGACCTAGGGTCAGGAGATTGAGCCCCCCATCGGGCTCCGAGCTGGGCATGGAGCCTGCTTAAGATTCTCTCTCTCCCTGTCCTCTGTCCTTCTGCCCCTACCTTCCACAGCGTTCTCTCTCTCTCAAAAAAAAAAAAAGAGAGAGAGAAGAAAAAAAGAAAAATGTAATCTTTATTGAATATTTATCAAGGATAAGGCACCATGATAAGAACTTCATATGCATTGTTTTATCCTCCAAACAACACTAATTCTATTCTTATTGCAATGATGACTAAGAAGGTTTTAAATTCTGCCTAATGTTACATTGCTAATAAAGGAGTAAATTGAGGGCTTAGCAAAATTATATATATGGTATAAAATAAAATAGCTATTAGGAGACTTAGGAAACTGAAGTAAATGATGCAATGACTTCCCAAGGCAGAAAGCACAAACAGAAAATAGAGATAGGATTCAAAACACCAATTAACTAAGGCTGGGAGATTTCATGGTGAGAATAACAAAATGATCCAATTAATGGCCTTGTATTTATGGAACTTTCAGATAAGTTGTGAGGACAGCTTTGAAAACAATCATCACCTATGTAACTAAGATTATGTCTCCGCAGTAGAAAGAAGAGACCCCTGGTTCTGTGAAATGTTTCAGCGGTGATGCATACCTAATCAGGCAGGTCAGGGAAGGAATACTTTCCTGGTGAAGGGATGACTGAGTTAGTTTTGAGGAAAAAGAGTAAAATAAGCACAGAGTGAGAGGAATATTTGATGTTTAAAGTTCTCTTTTAAGAAGAGAATTTGAAGAACTGAGAGAATGCATATCTGTCTTATCTCATCATAACACTCTGCCTTTGAGTTAGAAAGAAAAAGGACTCATGTTGTTAAAAATATGGGATAAATGGTGGGAGTTGAAGCTGAACGTAGGCAGGGGGTATTTCCTCTTTCCGTATGATCTGACAGGGTATTGTCCCCAGGTGAGTTTGTGCTCAACAGAAAACAAATTTGTCAGATGATGAGTCTGTACAATTTTCCAAAATATATATTCAAAAAGCTGTGGGCAGAAAGCCTATCTCTACCTTCAGGGTTTTGACAGTAAAGCTTTTCAAGCTGGATTTTTAGAGGTCATTCAACAGAGTATCAGTCAGGAATTAGTCAGGAGGACCCTATAAGCTGACTCTGGACATTTCATGTACAAAAATTTTTTTTAAAGATTTTATTTATTTATTTGACAGAGAGAGACACAGCGAGAGAGGGAACACAAGCAGGGGGAGTGGGAGAGGGAGAAGAAGTCTTCCCGCGGAGCAGGGAGCCCGATGCGGGCCTCGATCCCAGGACCCTGGGATCATGACCTGAACTGAAGGCAGATGCTTAGTGACTGAGCTACCCAGGCGGCCCTCATGTACAAAAATTTTAATGCTATGGGTTGGGTGACAAAATTGTCAGAAGAGATAGAAAAGTTAAAAAGGGGCCTGGAGTGGCCCTCCAAAGACCATAAAATGCAGGAAAGAAGGCTTTACCACTGTTTTAGGAGGCCATGGCCATCTGTGTTTAGCTCTTGGCTGCTGCAAGAGCATCATGGTTTCTCTTGCTGTCACTGCAGGAAGTGAGCCAAGGTGCTCCAGGAGCCCAGCACTGCGCTCAATGAAGGATTTAAAGGAGAAAGGGGTTGACCTTACTCCAGCCCTCAGACATTACTACACTAGCTGCTTCCATTGGCAGAATCGATAGGGAGGCTGCTGGCAAAAGACTGTGCTCTTTTCCATGTCCCATATTCTGTGGTATTTAAATTAGCAATAGTACTGATTACCAAACATTTTCAGTGAAAACACCAGTAGTCCAAAAGCAGAAATATTCTTTAGGAACAGAACTTGCCAGTCATAAGAAATCTAAAGTTTCGTATGATCCAATATTCTTTTTGTAGGTTAAGAACAAAAAAGATTTTATGTGGTATACTGATATTTAAAACCAGATTTGTATGCATTTATCTACTCATGATAATTTGGCCTGGGTTTAGCTTGGAAGTTTTTTTTTGCTCATCCTGCTTGCAGCTGCAGTCGTCAGATGAACTGACGGGTGCTACATGATCTAAGGTAGCGCATTCACATGTCTGGCAGATAACTGGGTCAGTTGGCTGGGATCCTTGCTGTTCTCCATGTGGTATCTACAGCAGGATAGCCCTGCAAACTTCATACATTGCAGGTGGGAATATAAAATAAAACAATCCCTTTGGAAAAGAGTTTGACAGTTTCTTAAAAGGATATATATAAACTGACTATACCACCAAGCAATTCCGTCTTTAGGATCCATCTGAAATAAATGAAAACAAATGTCCACACAAGTATTTTTATGGGAATGTTTACAGAAGAATTATTCATAAAAAACAAGAAAACTAGAAATAACTCCAATATCCATCTATTGAATGTATAAACAAATGTATATCCAGACAATGTAATACTATTTAGCAATAAAGAGAAACAAAGCACATTCTACAACATGGACAAACTTTAAAAATATTCTGTTTATGAAAGAAGCTTAACACAAAACACCACGTTGTGTGTGATTCCATTTATATAAAAATGCAGATCTCTAAATACATAAAATAGTTTCACAGTTTTCTGTCACTGAGGTGGGAACAAGAAATAACTGTAGATGGGCACAAAGGATCTCTTTAGGTGATGAAAATACTTAAAATCGCATTGTAGTTCTGGTTGCACGCCACTAAACTTATTAAAAGTCACTGAATTATATACAAAAAAGGAATTTTTTAATGTAATTTATACCTCAATAAAACTTTTTAAAATGTGGGTTTTTTTAAAGTTAAAAGATAGGTTTTAAAATATCAAAATTCATGATTAGAAGATTTAAATAAATTAATTAAGCATTTAATAAGATTCAGCTATTTTCTTTAGTCTGGCTTACCTGAGGCTGATTTCTTTTAAAATTCACATTAAAATTTTCTATAATCCAAGATGCCTGAGTGGCTGAGTCGATTAAGCATCTGTTTTTGGCTCAGGTCTTGATCTCAGGGTCCTGGGATCGAGTCCAGCATTGAGCTCCCTGCTTAGTGGGGAGTCTGCTTCTCCCTCTGCCTGCCACTCCCCCAGTTTGTGCTCTCTCTCATTAACAAATAAATAAATAAATCTTAAATTTTTTTTTCTATAATCCAAGAGTTACATTTTTTTATTTAAGATGATTTGAGTTATATTTAGTATTATATGCTATATATATTTATATTATAAATCCCAATGTTAAAAATTAGCAGATACAAATTAGAGATATAATACCATTTTACTGATATTTTATGTATTTAGCAAGTGGGCACTACTTTTATACTGTGCATAAATAATTTTGAAATTCATTTTTATCTCAACTGCATTATCAACATAAAAGTACATTCAATAGTAGGTTAAATTATATTTTAACAAAAACTTTAATTCAAAATAAAATCATATTTTAAAGTTAAGGATTCACAATATCATCTTTTTTCTTTTATTTTTATGCATGTGCACACTTCATAGTAAGTGAAATTAGTATTTTTGTTTTCTCATTTTTAAATGGAATACCTACTACTATTAACTAAAGACCTTTCAAATACTTTGGACACTGAAATGAGTCAACTTTAATTTTTCTACTATTGTGTAGGTAAGGGAATATAGAAAACTTGGTGATTATAATGCCCACATTGGTTCAATCTTCCAGAGGGGGCAGCCCTGCAGCAGGCGTCTACTTAATGGCATTTCAGAGGATATGTCAAGGTTCCTGTAGTATGTGAACAATCAGAAAGCTTTTTCTCTACTTGGATTTAAAGTAGTTCTTCCTACCACAATGTAATCAGAGTCTTGCTATTGTGAGAGAAAGCAGCCATCCAGGGACTAAGGTGAGAGAGTGTGAATGCCATTAATTGGTCTACTTTACTGGCCAAAAATAGAGCAACCATCTATGATTGAAGCCCAAAACAGATATGTGAGATAAAAGCAGAAAGGGATCCTGAAAGGAGGATTTAGCCTGATTTGGAACAATGATCTTAAGCTGCATGCATTAAGGAATATAACACACACACACACACACACACACACACACACACACACACACACATTCATACACACTCATGGAAGTACTACGTAACAGTTTGGAAGGAAAATTCTTTTAATATTTTCATACAGCACTAATTTAAAGAAGGTTTCTACAGAGATTACATACTCTCCTGGACCAGGTAAACTGTTTGATTGTGGTCTCGAGACTCCACAGCCTAAAGCGCGAAAATTGACAAAAGCAGCACCATTATCCAATTCTGACTTGTAGGGTAACATTTCTCAGCAGATGTTTTATTATACTACCAGAGAGTTAAGTACACAGAGGTTGCACAGTAAATGGTAACATGTTGAGTTTGTGTCTGCCCTGCGCCAAATGTCAGGAGGATAGAGTCAGTATACCCAATGCTTTTCTTCTTTAATTACCAAGATATCTATGGCAAAAGATTTACATTTTTCAACTGAACTGACCAATAGCTAGCTCATCAATTTAATGAAAAAAGTCAAAACAATAGTTCATGCCATTATAACCAAGTATTGAAATTGTAATAAGATTATTTCAATGATGTTTTGTAGGACTAGCCAAAGGTATCAGCCTGAGTTTACACAGAGCATATACATGTCCTATCAAGTACTCAATAGAATTAGAAATACATATATTTTTTAAGATTTTATTTATTTGACAGAGAATGAGAGAGAGAGCACAAGTAGGCAGAGCGGCAGGCAGAGGGAGAGGGAAAAGCAGGCTCCCTGTGGAGCAGGGAGTCTGATGTGGCACTTGATCCCAGGATCCTGGGATCATGACCTGTGCTGAAGGCAGACCCACTGAACTACCCCGGCACCCCAATAGAAATACACATTTCTAAAATAAAGTATTTTATGAAAGTTAAGACTACCAAAATATCACATTTAAATATACGTTTTCTTTCATTTTAAGGAGATATGTATTTTTTTCATTGGTTATTTTGCCTCAATGTGAGTGAGAACAAAGGAAATCCAATTTTAGAACATATAACAGGAAATAATAACATAAGCAAAGTGAAATTCAAAAAGAAAGTTTTGGGAAGTCCGAATTAAAAGGTTATTTTAGAAATAGAGCTAGAAATACAATGCACTCTGGGAGGCATTCAATTAGAATCATTTTGGGGAACTTTTCAGAAGTACTGAGCCTCAGTTCATATCCTAGACCAACTAAATAAGAATTTCTAAAAGTGTAGTTTTTGTATCAGAATATTATAAATATTCTCAGAGGGATTATAATATGCTAATTGGGTTCAGACTTACTTCTTAATTTAATCTAGATTATACCGTATTTAATAATTTAGAACGAGGAGCAAAATAAATTTACTATATTTGGGGCATATTTTATCTTATAAATCTTATCTTTTATGCTAACTTTTCTGCAAATCTTACTGCAGAATATTGCCTTTTAATTGTACCAGTTTATTTTCTTGATGGGGATTTTGTAATATAATTCTACTTAATCTTTAAATGAGATGGTATGAGGGGTGCCTGGGTGGCTTAGTCGTTAAGTGTCTGCCTTCGGCTCAGGTCATGATTCCAGGGTCCTGGGATCGAGCCCCGCATGGGGCTCCCTGCTCCACGGGAAGCCTGCCTCTCCCTCTCCCACTCCACCTGCTTGTGTTCCCTCTCTCGCCATGTCTCTCTCTGTCAAATAAATAAGTAAAATCTTAAAAAAAAAATGAGATGATAAGAAGCTGATGTTATATTTATGTTTTTAGTTTGTTTAAAAATGTAAGTTTAAATTAGATCACATTAATAATAGTAGTTCAGTTTTGTGAGAGAAATAAAATGTAATTTGGGAAATATTCCTTATTTCACTTAAAAATATTTATAGAATACAGGTCTATTTTTAGAGATAGAGAGATGAATGGGACAAATTTCCACATGCAGTTTTCAGTCTTGATAAGGCAATAGACAATAAACAAGCATTGAGTGTTATACGAAACTAATGAATCTTTGAACTCTACATCAAAAACTAATGGTATACTATATGTTGGCTAAGTGAACGTAGTTAAAAAAACACCAAAAAATTAAAAAAAAAATAAATAAGTACATAAATATTTCAGATTATAATAAGTGTTGTGAAAAAATTGAAGTAATGTAAAAAGTGACAGGCACATTGGATACAAGATAATTAAGGCATATTTAAAATTTTAATAATTTATTTGGTGAAAATCGGACTTCAATTGGGCAAGACCAAACTGGAAATGGTAAGGAGCTCTCCACCTGACAGAAGCTAGGGGAAAGACTTTTACAGCAAAGAGTTGGAAACAGAGCAAGGAAATTATTTGATTGGCCATAGCTTAAGCTCAACAGCTTAAGTCTTGGGGAAAAACTCCCTGGCTGTTTGTTGACTGTTGTCCTTAGGTGTTGATTTCTCAATTGTGAGGCATTACAGGCTTAGGTTTTGTTTTCTTTCTTTCTTTTTTTTTTTTAAGGTTTTATTTATTTATCTGACAGAGAAGGAAAGACAGTGAGAGAGTATAAGTGGGGAGGAGAAGGAGAAGCAGGCTCCCTGCAGAACAAGGAGCCCGATGCAGGGCTCAATCCCAGGGCTCTGGGATGGTGACCTGAGCCAAAGGCAGATGCTTAACCGACTGAGCCACCCAGGTGCCCCATTTTGTCTTCTTTACATAGGTCACTAAGGCAGTAAAGCCACCTCAGTTTAACGGCCTTGTTTAATTAACAGGTAGTACGGTTAGGAAAGGTCCATCTGAGCAGGTCACATTTGATCAGAGTGGGTTAACTGTTCTAGTTCAAAAAGCTACTGTTCCAAAATAACCCCCTTCAGCAAATTTGGAGCCAGTCCTCTGTACAGCTTCAAAGTACCCATTGATTTGTCAACTACATTCATGTACTGTCATTAAAGACGTGTCCTTTTATTTCCATTGTTTTAGCCAAAATAATAGCAGTCTCTTAGAAAATGGATTTCATTAGGATTTTAAAACTTATTTTGGAAATCAAGACAAAGCTATTTTGAGGGATTCTAAGCAACAGGATAAGATGAATTTAGAGACTTCTGTGTTGACTTGAAACTCTAGAAGCTCTTGGTAAGCTTCAATTTGGCTACTAGGCCTTTCAATCCTACTGTAAAGCTTAATGGCTTTAGCCCAATTTCCTATTGCTTTTTAAATGGGCAGTTTTTCAGGTAATGGTAGGAAACAGTGAGAAATACTCAAGAAGGGATAGAGTGAAACCTGAAATATATCCATTAATATTTAAATAGTATTATATTCCATGACAGTGTTACCCTGAATATACGTAGCCTACCCTACTCTTGGTCAAGTAATATAGTTTGTGATAAAACATAAAATGGAAAATAATTATGTTACTGTCATAATATGCCATTACATTATTATTACAAGAGTAATTATATTAATTTAGTTAACATACAAATCTGTTCTAATTTGCATAATATAAGGAATGCATGATCAGTTTAATTCAAATATGTAGATTAATTTTGTTTTCTCTCTATTTTCCAAATGATTTATTTTCACATAGTTCATTGGTACCTTTTTGTAAATTATAGAGATAAATCAGGCAACTTTGAAAATTCAGCATAATTCATTTAACATTTCGATTTAAGGTCAACTGTAATAATTTATGCTTTGAGCAAGTAATGTAGTATCAGAGAGTGCAGTCTTCAAATACAAGTGCAAATTTTCTAGAATAATTAAATATGAGATGGGGAAAAAGAAGGAGCATAATATTTTCTTTGTTGCTAAATGTATTTGAAGTTGAATGTTTTGAATTTAAGTTTAGAATAAATCAAACTGGTAATGATTAGATGATGGCAATGAAAAATGTAAGTATAGATGAATGGTTAGGAAATGTTTTTTTAAGACACTTTTAAAGAGATCGTATAAAAGGAAATTGGCAACATGAAAGCAGCTGATGGGAAGGTGGGGGAGGCAAAAAAAAATTAGTTTCATGTTCGGATGTGCTCCATGTTTGGATGATTCCAGCTTCTATTTTAGTTCAATGGCAAAGGCAGAAGAAAATCTGTACTGTAATTTGAGAGAGATGTGGTACTTCATGATGTAATGCATGAGTTATTCCTAAAGACCAAAATGAAGTAGGCAGTGTAAAAGAGCAAAAGAGTAGGCCGCTGAGGATGCTGCGCCTCCCACATTTAGGAAACGGGAGGAAGAAGAGAAGTCCTTGAAGGAAATAGAGAAGAGTCACAGAAATCATGGAAAATGAGAATAATGTGATGCTAGGAAAACCAAGGAGAAGAGGATTTCAGGAACGGCATGGCAAATAACTTCTAATGTACCAAATTGCCTAAGAAGAACAGCAATCAGAAAAATATTATTTCTTAGAAAATTAATTTTGGAAACAGTTATTATTTATATGCATCTTTCCATTATTTTTTTAAGAAAAGCAGAACCAATTTTGCATAATAAATTTAGCCTGCCTTGTTATCCTCAATATTTCATTTTAAATAAATATAAAGTTCTTTCATTAAAATAATTCATTTCAAATAAGTATAAAGTTATAAATAGGATAATCCACTACCCATTTTATAGCATGACTTATGATAGTCTACGATTATTCCTTTTTAAACTCATTTCTAAAAAATTATAAACTTAATTAAAAAAATATTTCCAAGAAAGGAAAAACATTCCGGTAAGGTAGAGGGGAGAGGGTAAAAAAAATCACTTTTTATATATTTATTTCCTCTTTTCTAAAACACTGCAAACTACATGAACTGTATTTTTGCAAAATAAATGTTATCAAGATTTTTGCAATATCCATTATTGCACATAAGTAACCAATAAATTTACATAGGATAGAAAATTGTTAATGTGAATAAATAGTTAAGAACTGGGTCAATATCTCGCAAGATTTTTAATCTAATTAAAGAAGTTGCTATCAGAATTTGGAGAAGGTCCCTGTGATTAATAGCTTGGGAAATGGAGCCTCAACAAAGGTATGAACTTTAATTGCCAAAGATAAAACACCTATTTTATCTGCTAAATCAGTTATTAATGCCTCAATATAATACTGAATGGATTTCTCCCTGACTCCCCACCTAACTCTTTCTTTGGCTTGGTTATAAATATGAACTACTTATAAATTAGAGTGAAGCCACCACTAAAATTTTAGTACTTGTAAGCTTCTTCCCAAATAACCCCCAATTATAACAGAATTACCAGTTTATATGCTGGCAAAGCACTGTAAAATTATGTTTACAACTTCAATCAAATTGCAATAGTGACAGCCATAACTGGCAAAGAATTTCACTAGTTTATTTTATTTCCAAAAGGATTTCAGCTGTGGTAATTCACTGTCATTCTTTTAGTGACAAATGTAAAAACCAAGAACTAATTTAATTTACTTTAAAAGTTGAGAGTGATATTTGATTGAAACATGATCTGAAAAAAATTCAGTCATTTACTTAACAAATATTTATTAAAAGTCTGCTATATTTCATGAACTGTTGTAGTCTTTCAGGATAAACCAGTGGAAAAAAAAAAAAAAACACAGAAAACATGCAGAATCTTTGTTTTTAAGCAGCCTGGTGTCTAGTGTACCCTCTCCATGCAGCGATACTCAAAGACTACGATGGCCCCTTGAGTTTGTAAGGGAGGCAAATATTTTCCTTTACCTAATTAGGGTCTTTTTTTCAGCTGGGCTCATAATTTAATTGACAAAAGCCAGCTCAACAGCAGACAAGCACACAAATTTATTTAGTGTAAGTTTTATGTGACAGGAGAGTCTCCATAAGGAATAAAGACAAAGAAATGGTGAAACATGCTTCCTTTGATAATAGGTTAGACACAGAGAGTCAATTGTGGAAAAGTAAGTACACTAATGGGGAAGCTAAAGGTAGGTAAGAATTATTTTTAATAGAGTCTGCTTGTATAGAATTCTCTGGGTCTCAATATCTCGTCCTTGATAGGAAATGTTACTTTTCTTGTGCTATAGGAAAGACATCTTCCATAAGGGGTTTTATCTCCTACTTTCAGGAGGCAAAAGAGGAGGGTCAGAGTGCTTTTCTTGAACCTGCTGTTTTTTTTTTGTTGTTGTTGTTGTTTTTCCAAGTGCCTTTAGCTCACAATCATTTTTAGATCAAAGAGGCATAGTTAGGGTGACATTTTCCTATTTCCTTCAAATTCCAGCCATCATATCTTTGTTCTCTCGTAAAAGTAGAGCAGAAGAGAAAAGGATTGTGCCCACCCTAAGGACTTTTATTTTTTTAAGTTGCAATGACATATCTCCTTATAGCCATTTTTTGGACAATATTTAGTCACAGGTTTCAACTGTACATTGATGTTGGGAAATGGTATCTTTATTCTGTACAACCCAAGCTAAGATGATTTCCTGGGTTACTTTACTAAGGAAGGGGACAGTGGGTACTGGGGAAAAATGAGCAGTCTTTACCTTGTTATCTAATATAAACTGCATTTGAGGACTTTATGGCCCAAGAGAAAAAAAGCTTGGCATAGTAAAGGAATGAGGAAGAAAAAAGGAATTGCTTCGTTAGCATTTTTTTTTGAAATTTGATTTGATATCCTGGCTGATAGTTAATGTTGTTAGAAGACATAGATATTAAATTTTCTTTCCCGAGAATTTATTCACCTAAGTGACCAGGCGACAACACCTACGAGAGTCTTTCTCAAAGTCAAAGTTTACAGATCTCTGGTATCTCCAGGGGTATAAGTATAACCTAAGGTGCCTGATAAAAAATTCTCATACCTATCCTCAACTGTGGAACTACTGAATCAGAATCTCTCAGGACAGGGCAAGCTCTCAAGGTGACTCTTACGTATAAAGAACAAGAGAACTAAGGGCTTCCCTGGGCAAGCTGGGCATCCAGAATTTTGCTAATTATATTCCAAATATGAATCACGGAATTTCACTCACTCTTTCATAACCTAGTTTTACAGATCTGTTAACGTCCAGAAAATAAGGATATAAGTATTCCCAGTGTATATGTATATCAAACTATTTATCTGTCCTTTTCAAAAGGAAAACATTGAATAATTTCACTTTCTTGAAATACTAAAAGATGTTTACTTTTTAAAATAAGGATATGTCAAGAATAGCTTATTTATGTGGCTTGGGAGTGGCTCGGTGTTTTTTTTAAATAAGGATATATTAAGCATGATTTATTTATGGGGAATGGAAGTGACTCAGTGCATGATACAAAACATGAATTTATCAGTTTTCCATATGCCTTTATTAAAGTCTAAGGTCTGAGTGATTCTGAACATATATCTCACCTCTCGCTGTGAGTTTATAATAGAAATTGAGCAATATAAAGGTTACACCTAAAGGGTTCCTAGAATACTGGATAATTGGATTGTTAGTTATCAAGCCCTTCACCTCCATATTAGTATGGCTTAGAGAGGTGCCATTTCACAGAAATCTGGGTGAGACCATTTGTCTTGAAATGCTGCACTGCTGGAACCTGACTGCCTTTTAAGATAAGGCCAAACTGGACACCTTGAAGCTGTTGGTACTAGCAACATGAACATTCTAATTAAGTGCCTTTGTTCCTTTTCCCCATTGAAACGTGCAAGGTTTTGTTCATTTACACATGCACATAAAGCCAGTTAGCCTCATTTATAGCAATTGTTAGAGGCAGGTATTTGTGAAATACTGTTGATAATATTTAAATACAGTTTATCTCTTGCCACAGATGACCACAATCCTGGTGAAACTCTTTTATTCTTCACATTATGATTTAGCTTTTTATTCATTTTCATTCTTCTAGCTAGACTAGATTTCTTGACAGTCATTTTAAATTCCATTTAGGGAATAGCACCAAGGGGCATGACCAAGATGAATAAGACTTCCCATCTGTACTCTGAACAGCCTGTATTCAGATATGGCTTTGAATGAAAGAACACATTTCCAGAAAGTTAATAAGTCACGGGGTACATTTATAATGAAACTACACTATAAAGTTCTTGAGAAAAGTAAAACAAGATATTTAAAAATTTTGAAACCGTTACTAAGTTTAACTTATTTTTTTTCTTTCAACGGAATATGTTCCCCTCTACACAGGGAATGAAGACCTCACCTTTTCCTATACAACTCTTCCCTTGCCTTATATCTGAATGATGAGAATAAGTGAGAATTGAAAATATATTTCTAACACTACCAACATACTAAACTAAGTGTTATGTATGTGCTAGGGCAGATTTGAAAACCAACAATATCGTCAGGTTAACACTGAAAAAAAAAACTTCAGCTTCACCATGTTGTGTCTCTCATTGATATGTTATACACAAGCTTCAACGTCAAATAAAGAGATAACTCTTTAGTTGTCCTCTCGCTTTCCAGAATGTTCTGAGAGCACATACCTCATTTTCTTTTTCTTCTGGAGATATACACATCAAAAATATGGATGATGGACTACATTATGCAGGAAAAATAAATACATATTCAATGATTTTTTTAAAAGATTTTATTTATTTATTTAACAGAGAGCGACACAGTGAGAGAGGAAACACAAGCAGGGAGAGTGGTGGAGGGAGAAGCAGGCTTCCCGCCGAGCAGGGAGCCCGATGCGGGGCTCAATCCCAGCACCCGGGAATCATGACCTGAGCCAAAGGCAGACGCCTAACAACTGAGCCACCCAGGCACACCTTCAATGATGTTTTTAATGGGAGTGTGCTTAATTTGCTTTCCTTGGTACATGTACTGAAAGAATTCAACTTATGTATCATACTTAACAAAATTTTTTAACATAGGCATGACAATTACAAGTGTTTAAACAAATCAGAATTAAATTTTTTGGTAACTAAACTGTAGCATTTCCCAAGGGAGTAATTGTCTATCATTTTAAACCAGAATACTCAATAGAGCTTGGATATTCAGTAGTTTTTGGCCTATAAGAATGTAAATTCAGTGTGGTCTAATTTAACGTAAGAGGAATTTCCTTATAATAATGGGATTTTGTGTTAGGGCAAAATACATCTGTAGACACTTAGCTCTGTTTTGACTTAATTTTTTTTTTTAAGATTTTATTTATTTATTTGACACAGAGAGACACAGCAAGAGAGGAAACACAAGCAGGGGGAGTGGGAGAGGGAGAAGCAGGCTTCCCCCAGAGCAGGGAGCCCAATGCAGGGCTTGATCCCAGGACCCTGGGATCATGACCCGGGCCAATGGCAGACACTTAACGACTGAGCCACCCAGGAACCCCTTGATTTAATGTTTTATAAAACAAAACATTTAAATGGTTGAATCATGTAAAAAGGATTTTCCCTCTGCTTGTAATTAGGTGATCAGTTCTCTCTAAATACTTCATATTTAACATAGATTGCATCATTAGAATATTTTAAAAATATTTATAGTATATGATCTCCTATCTGTTAAAGTAAATCATGAAAACAAAAAGAAATGATATTTCAAATTCATTCCACTACTAATTTCCAATTTTGTTTAAATATATTTTAAGACTTTAGGAATATTCATTGACTTCTTTATATTAGTAGATTATTATTGAGTAAACTCTTAGTATCTAAAATTGATGATATGACAAGATCTTAAAAAACTATATAAAATTTTAAATATTTTTAAGTTGTTTAATCTCCATTCTTTATATTTTATATTAAAATGTGTAATCTGAATGATCTTTAACATATATCATATATTATACCTGAATGTTATTATACCTAATTAATATAAGAAACCATAAGCAAATATGGAGAAGTTATTTAAAGCAGTATAAAGTTATGAAAACCCAGAAGGATTACTGGGTCAGAATTATTTTGTTTAGAGAACATACTAACCCTAAACAAAATAATCTTATGCTTAATATGTAGAAATTAAATTATAATATTGATAAATTGAACTTTTTGATATTATTGAAATAGAATTTGAAGATATTGATAGAAGCTGCAATGGTAAGGAATTGATTTTTGCAAGAAATGTCGAAAGCTGGTTTTTGCATGCTTACTCATGTCCAACTATAAATGCACGTGTACAAACACACATACTCAATGTTCATTGTATAGCGAAATCTAAACATGTTACTCTCCCAATTGAAATGTTGTTAACATCTCCCCCTTGCCTAGGGGATAAATTACAAAACCTTTAATATAGTTTGCAGTCATTTGCAGGTGTGCCTAACCTAAATGTCTTCCCTCAATTTCCACTTGTCCTCCCTCAGTATTTTTTCTGCCTCATCTATGTCATACCACTTATGATTCCTGAATAGGCCATTTCATTTCACATCTCTCTAGCATCATTCATGCCATCTTTCCTATTTGGAAAGAGCATGGCTCTTTCCCTATAACACCCTTTTCTACCAGTGAAGTTCTTGTGAGACATTTGTATTTTTGAATTTTATAGGTTTCCTCAACATCATCTATAAAAGCCCGGTTACATTCACTATCACTGAATGTCCTGAAATTCCCTGTGTTTCATCAAGCTGTTTCTTGTACTTTCGCTTTGACTAATGCTTAGTGATTGTGTGAGCTGCTGGTTGACCACGCCCTTGTTCTTTATTTTGTTAATTCCTGATTACCTCTTTTTAAGATTTAGTTTTTCCTGGTTTTTCAGGCAGGTTAGTTTCTCTTCATTTGCACTTCCATAATACCTGGTATATAACTTGGCTTTGTACTCTGTGTTTTGATTATCTGGATTTGGACCTGTCTTGCCTACAGGTCTCATTCTCTTATTTCTCAATGCAAAGCACACTACCCAGGATAGAATAATTATCTGAAGAGATAATGTTGAATGAACAGATGAATGAGTAAGGTAGAAAATAAAATAGATTTTAAGAAATCATTGGAGCGTAACATGTATTCAAAAAAATATACATATCACCATTTACACCTCAATGAATTTCCACAAATCAAAAGTAGACCTTTAACCAGTACCTCAGAAAGTCCCTTGTGGTCCCTTCCAATCACTAACTCCACAATGTATCACAATATGGCTTCTAACCTCATAGATTTGTTTCGCTTTTTGTACTTGGTATACATAAAACCATTCAGTATGTTCTCTCTTGGCTGCATTTGCTCATCTTCATATTTGTGATACTTACACTGTTGCATATAATTATAACTTGCTGCCATTGTAGCATGTTATGCCATTGTTTGAAAATAATACAATTTATTTACCCATCATGGATTTTGTTAATAAACATTGAATAGATTGGGGCTATTAGAATAGTGTTACAATAAAACATTCTAGAGCATTTCTTTTGGCAAACATAAGCTAGATTTTAAGAGAAGATAATTTAGATATAGCAGGAAGTGTAATGGTAGGTTTTATGAATGATTTAATACAAAAAGGCAAGAATGAGTTTGCCTGGCTCTGCTATCCTCAGATATAATTACCAATATATGTAAGACTAGAAAAATACTGTGAAAGAACGTGAGGTTTAAAATAGGGCTAGGGGCGCCTGGGTGGCTCAGTCGTTAAGTGTCTGCCTTCGGCTCAGGTCATGATCCCAGGTTCCTGGGATCGAGCCCCGCATCGGGCTCCCTGCTCGGTGGGAAGCCTGCTTCTCCCTCTCCCACTCTCCTTGCTTGTGTTCCTGCTCTCGCTGTCTCTCTCTGTGTCAAATAAATAAAATCCTTAAAAATAAATAAATAAAATAGGGCTAAAATTATGAGTGCCTTATATGGTAGTCTAAAATGTTTTGCATTGTCTCCTTAAGCAATGGTGAATATTTTGAGATTTTTTCTCAGGTTACAGTTCCCTATTTCAACATTTAAGTACATTCAAGATAAAGGTTGTATCTTATTTATTTTGGCAAACTTAGTTCTTAGAATAATGCACAGTGCTCTGCTACATATTAGGTGCTCAAGAAAAAGATATTTGATTACATTTTCTGAATGATTTAAAAATCCAGCCATAATTGTCTGACAAAATTACAGAGCAAGAAGAAATTAAAAGCATAGAGACTAGCTAGATATCTGTTGCAAAAGTCTTAATATATTAAATTCCCACAATATGTTTTAGTTACAATAACACTAGGAATCTATCCCAGGAAGGATAATTATAGACAAAGATATCTATGATGTTATTTTCAATAAGAGCCAAATATTGGACACAGTAGTGTCAAATGATTAAAAAACAAATTGTAGTATACAGAAAGGTAGAATATTCAGCCAATAAAACATAAGAAATTGCTAATTATTTAACACAGACATAAAAAGCAAGCAAATCACTTGGCATACCTGATAACTCTCATATTGTTAAAATGTGTATGTGTGTATTTATGCGTATTATTTTTGAGACCATGTTGAGCCCCTGATACTTTTTTCTTCCTAAATACTTCAGTATGTATTTCTTAACAACAAGGACATTTTCTAATGTAACTATAATAATTATCAAAATTGAGACGTTAACATTGATTCATTACTATTATTTATCTTACTTGTCGTACACACGACACACACACAGAGTACTCTTCCTGAAACCTTTTTTACAAATTTAAAATTATGTCAAAATAAAAAACAGAAAGAAAACAAACCTGTTTATAAATACAAAAATCTAAAAAGAATGAGTGAACACCTATATTTTAGCATGATTGGTGGTTTGTTTTCCTTCCTATCCTTTATCTATGTTTCACTTTTCAGTATTTTTCCTCAAAGTGCTCAGAGAGACACCTAGATGCCAGATTTGGAAATGTACATTCATTAAGTTTTCTCCACTGAGGCGAAGGATGAAATGATTGAGAGTGGATTGTAAAATACTAAAGAAGGGTTAGCAAATACTCTGCACATATGTTCTAATTCTTCCCCATTGTGACATTTCCTTCAGCCCAGTGCATTTATCTTTATATCATGACTCTGAACTTCTTTAGGCCTTGTTTTAGTTTTAGAATATTGTTTAAAACCATTCTCTAGCCGTTTGATTCCATTTGGCAAAAGACATGATTTGCTGTTTCAGAAGGGAAAAATGTTTGGGAAATGCTGTAGAGCAACTTAGAAAAGAAACGTTGATCTTTTTGAAATATAACTTCTTCAAATAACTGTAAAATATAAGAAAGGCACAAATATGAATTACACTGAACACTAGTTTAAAATCACTAATAATTCTTTTATCTGTTTTTCTTCTCTTGAGCAAAGATATATCTTATTACAAAGAGTAGCTGAATGTTTTAAGTATTTTTTTAAACTTTGTTTCTATTTTATTCTAAATATTTCATTTATTTATTTGAGAGACAGAGAGAGAGTTTTTGCATGAGTGGGGTGGGGGAGGGCAAAAGAGAAGGAGAAGCAGACTCCCCGCGGAGCAGGGAGGAAGATGAGGAGCTCGATCCCAGGGTCCTGGGATTGTGACCTGAGCCTAAGACAGATGCTTAACCACTGAGCCACCCAGGTGCTCCAACTTTGTTTTTATTTTAAAAGCTGACAAATTTTAATGATTTGCTTTTATATCCTTGAATTTATTGATGGCTATAGTAAAAAAAAAAAAAAAAAGGTCTACCTCTAGTAGAAATGACCATTTAAAAAAATTTTTCAAGTCCGGTATTATGCAAATAGGATAATTAAAAATGATTGTTCATGAAAACATTTTGATAGATGCAGTACTATAGTTGCATGTTTTTGGCTACCTGCAAGATATATCCTCACATCTTTACATGCAACACGAAAAGTCATTAAGAATTTTCCGCAGTGAAGCAAGAGAAGGCCAAATCCTCTCATATACCAAATTTCAGGATAAAATCTGAACTTTTAAATGAACTATAAATAATTAGGTTTACCTTGCCTCCAAAATTCACTCCACTTAGAGTAAACTTGCATATTCTTTGTACCTAAAAAATTAAAATGGTGAGCAAACATGTTGGTATTTGTGTAGATAAATAGATACCTTAACAGTCTTTTCTCCCCATTTAAGAAAGTATACTATACCTTTATAAAAGGAATATATAATTTAGTTCAGAGGAAACTGTGATACTTCAGAATATGAATGATCATATCTACTAGAGAGAGAAAACTAAAACAAATAAATACAGCTGAAGATTCTTTTAAAGGGCTTTAAATATGTTCTGGTACCTTTGTTTACTTTGCAATTAGGAGATAAACCCTTATTAATATTATGTTTAAATGGTATTTTCTCCTATCTTTTCCAATACCTGGAAGTTTTCTTCTTTCCTGATGATAACTTTTTTTTTTTTTACAGTGAAAAATGAAATAATGAGACTAATGTATGAAATTTGATTCTATTTCACTGCTTTAGTAGAAATATATTTGGAGACTTAGTCAATAGGAAGATTGAGTACATGAGTAACTATTTTATGTTTGTGTGTGAGTATACATATTAAACCCACATACAATACAAACACATACATCATTGCACAAAAAGAAGAAGGCTGAGAACAATCTCACCTTTATGAAGATGGGTTCTCAAAGTTCCAATTGGCTTCCTGGGTTTAGGCTTCTCCTTGGTCAGAATCAATAAAAGAATAAGCCATATCACATTTGGTATCATATCTTTGTTCAGAAATTAAAATTGTGATAAATATATAGGTGAAGAGTCCAGAGCCAGGCTTCCAAATTAAGGTCAGATTTAATACCCAACACCTGGCAAGATTGTGCAGAAGCAATTTTATAATCTTTATATCAAGGAATACATAAACATCTTCTGAAAAAAAAAGACTTCTAAAATAGCAATTTTATAGCTCATAAAGTAGTCCAAATTTATTTATAAATTTCAAAATTTAACAAATCATACAAAAGAGAGCACCAAGGAAATAAACCACACATCTCAGTATAGTAAAAAATTGCATTAAAATATATGAAGAAAAGTAGGGCGCCTGGGTGGCTCAGTTGGTTAAGCGACTGCCTCCGGCTCAGTTCATGATCCTGGAGTCCTGGGATCGAGTCCCACATCAGGCTCCCTGTTCAGCAGGGAGTCTGCTTCTCCCTCTGACCCTCTGGAACATCAAAATTTATTTTGAATAATGATCAGGGTAAAAAATAAGAAATACATATTTTGATCTCTGCCCCCTGGTTCCTGACACATGCTCCTAAAACCTTTATAAATTCCCAAGTGATAAGAATGTTAGGAGTAACTCTTGTTCTGTTATTTGGTCTTTGACCCTGTCCCTGACACAGGGCTCCTAAACCTTTGCAAATCCCTAAGTGGTAAGAGCAGTAAGATCATCTTTTGTTCTAATAAGTGACTGTGGGTGAACTCCTGGATTGCTCCTGGATGTGAGCTGGCCACAGAAAGTCCAAGCCTTGATGAGAAGCTTGGAAATTTTAGCCCTACCCTTAATCCTCCAGAAAAAGGAAAGTGGCTGAAAACAGAGTTAATAATTGATCATGCCTACATGAGGACACCTCCAAAAATTCCCAAAAGTATAGTCTTTAGAGGGCTTCCAGGCTGGTGAACATCCATATGGATAAGATAACATAATCCAGCCCAGAGGGACAGAAACTCCTGTGCTCAGGACCCTCCCAGACTTTGCTGTATGTATTTCATGTGATTGTTCATCTGTACCCTTTATCGTATCTTTTAATAAACTGGTAAACAAAAATAAATGTTTCCCTGAGTTCTGTCAGCTTCTCTAGGAAATTAATCAAACCCAGGGAAAGGATCATTGGAACTTCTTATAGCTGGTTGGCCAGGAGCACAGGTGACAACTTGGGCTTGTGACTCGCATGTGAAGGGGGTGGGGGAATCTTATGGGACTGAGCCCTTAACCTACAAAATGTGATGCTAATCCTGGGTAGATAATGTCAGAATTGAGTTGAATTCTTGGACACCCTGCTAGTGTGTAAGAATTGCTTGGTGAGGGCACCTGGGTGGCTCAGTCGGTTAAGTGACTGCCTTTGGCTCAGGTCATGATCCCGGGGTCCTGGGATCGAGTCCCGCATTGGGCTCCCCGCTCGGCGGGGAGTCTGCTTCTCCCTCCAACCCTCCCCCCTCTCATGTGTGCTCTCTCTCTCTCATTCTCGCTCTCTCAAATAAATAAATAAAAATCTAAAAAAAAAAGAATTGCTTGGTGATGTGGAGAAAAACCTCCACACATTTGATGACCAGAAATATCAGAAATGAAGTGTTCTGTGTGATTAATAAAGGAGACACATGGGAAAGAAGCACACAGTGGGGAAGAACTGGTTTTTCCCTACACAGGAATTGGGAAAATTAGTTTTCATTTAGAGGTAGCGTACAATTTAAAAATACACACACACTCATGTATACTGAAAATAGAAGACAGACAGTGATGGGGCACCTAGGTGGCTCAGTCTGTTAAGCGTCCAACTCTTGATTTTGGCTCAGGTCATGATCTCAGGGTCATGAGATCAAGCCCTGCATGGGGCTCTGCACTCAGCTCCCAGGCAGTTTGTCCCTCTGCCCCTCCCTGGGGCTCATGCTCTCACTCATGCTCTCTTCTCTCTCTTTCTTAAATAAATAAAATAAATAAAATCTTTAAAAAAGAGAAAGAGACATTGAAACATAAATACTAATCAAGAGAAAAAATAAATAGACTATCATAATGCTGTAGGATTGCAGCCTTCTTGTCTCATGGAGTCAAAGAATGAATTTCATGGACACGAAAGGGTGAAGTGAAATAAAAGTTTATTAAGTGAAGGTAAGAGCAGAAAGGAAAGGTAAAGCTCTCTAGAGTGAGAGGGGTCATGAATGGGTTGCCACTTAGGGCCTTTAGTAGCAGTTTTTTATTGAGAACTGACTGAGGAGCTTGTGGTCTTGAGATTCTTGCACCATCTTGGTTTGTTCCCTTATGTCTTGTTCCTCTCTGTCTCAGTGTCTGCACCTGACAGGAATAGTTTCAGAGCCTAGTCAGGGCAGTCTGGGGCCTCCTGTCTCTCCTGCCCATACCTTAACTCCTTCCCTATTTATGAGACAGGACCTGTGGGCAGAAAGAGCTATACTGGGATTGTGAGGAGTGACTGATTGTACACTTTTTAATTCGTGGGGGTTAGGGAAGAGCACAAGTCTCCAAGGAATCTGGAAGCAAGGCTTTCAGGACCTTGAGAGGCAGCTGCTGCTGAGATAAGTTTACTTTTAAACATAAAGGTACTAAGGCAGCCTTGGGTTCCTTGAGGAAGGTCACATTCTGCATGTTTCAGGTATCTATCAGGGGGCTGCAAGCTGTAAGGAGATTTTAATTTAGGCTACATTCAGTTTGCCTTTGTTTCCCACATCAATAACATATCCAGAGACGATCAAGTTAGGAGAATAGGCCAACAAAGATATTAAACGAACTGGGGCGCTTGGGTGGCTCAGTTGGTTAAGCACTGGACTCATGATTTCGGCTTGGGTCATGATCTCAGGGTGGTGGGATGGAGCCCTGCATCGGGCTCTGCACTCAGCAGGGAGTCTGCTTGAGATTCACTCTCTCCCTCTGCCCTTCTCCCCACTCACATGCTCTCTCTCTCTCTATCGCTTTTTCTCTCTCTAAGATAAATCTTGAAAAAAATAAATAAAATAATATGCTAAGGAAAATAGAAGGAAAAACTAACAAAAGAGGGAGGGATGAAGAATTTCAATATTATTAAAATGTAAAATACCATAAAATTCTAGAATTCAAAATTACAGTGGGTGAAATGAATAACTAAAAGGAAAGTTTATAAGAAAATTAGACACAGACTAACATAGGACTTTCGATTGTAAATATCTAAGTAGCACAGAGTATAAAATAATATAAAAGCAGACTTAAGAGATATAATGGCTCAAAGAGACTAACCTATATGAAGAAAGAAAACTAAAATGGGAGGGTGAGAATAAAAACAATATATGAAGAGATAAAAGGTGAGAATTATCTGCAAGTAATGAAAAGCATCAACCCACACATTTAAGAAGCTCATTAAATAAAGTCCAATAGGTTAAACACAAGGAAAACCAAATCTGGACACATTAGTAAAGCTGCAGACAACCAAAGTCAAAAAGGAGAAATCTTCAAAATAGTCAGGTGTTTATATGTGGGGCAGGGGAACAAGGCCTTCAAGGGAAGAAAAAATGCAAAGGACAGCTAACTTTTTTAAAAGTTGAGGAAAATCAGGGCATAATGGAATGGCTTTGGCATGTGCTGGAAGAAAAAAAAAACTGTTAATGTTAAATTTTACACACAATGAAAATAACCTTCCAGAATCAAGTTGAAATACAGACTTTTTAGATAAATAAAACCAGAGGAATTTATTAGCAGCCAGCAGAAAAACCTATAAGGGTTTGCCAGGCAGAAGTAAAATAGATACGGTGTGTAACATAGAAATACTGGATGAAGAATGTTATAAATGGTAAAGATGTGAGTAAATATAAAAGTTTGGCTATAAAAATAATTTAATGTTTATAGAGTTTAAAATATATGTAGAACTAAAATAAATGAAATGTAGAAGAGGGAAATAGTTTATATATTCTAATATTTTAGCAATAGCAAGGAATTGCTAAAAGTAACCCTTTGCTTTGGATTATACTAAATCAAGGATGCTCCAAGGTATCTACTATAGGACTAGTAAGTGATAAAGGAAAAAGTAACTAACAAGTTAATAGAAAGAAAAAAATGTAGTAATTAAAAATTGGTTAGAAGTCATGAAAAAATAAAATAAATTAAAGCAGATGGTCAGATTGAATATTTGTAGTAGAATTGATTGTCAGAATGCATGAAAATACAGCTACATTGCTTAAGAGGAATATCTTAAATATAAGGACAAAGAAAAGTTTATATTTGGATAAAAACAGATATCATGCAAACACTAAAAGAAATCTGTGCCAATATATTTGACAATTTGAATAACTGTAAATAATTACAATTTGCAATAATTTTTTTTAGAAAAAGAAAACATGCCTGTGTGCATGCTAGAAAAACAAAACATTAAAGTTCTATATCTTTTGAATAAATTCAAAACTTTTCCCAGAGAAATTCCCAGGCCCAAATGACACCAAAGTGATTTTCCCCCCCAAATATTTAAAGAGAAAATTACATTAAATTCCAATAAACACTTCTCCAGAATAGAAAAGAAGAAAATTTTCTTTGGGCGAATTCTAATCTGAATTTCAAAACATGGCATAGACATTACAAGAAAGGAAAATTATAGATTAATTTCTCTCATGAATTTAAGTTCAGCAATTAAGTTATTCTGCTGTGCCATTTGTATATGCATATGTGTATGTTTATGGTTATGAGAGGTCTACATATTTAATCAGGGGGAAAGCATGCTATGACACCTATCAGTAAGTGTCTCATATAGCAGGGGAGAGTAATGGGACTAGAGGTGTCAGTACAACAGTTCACCAGCTTTATAAGTCTGACACCAATTCCAGGGTGTGGGTTTTTTCCCCTAACAGCACCAAGGAATTCTCAGATATCAGCCGAGTGTCCTATAATTCGCTTCAATTCTGACATTATATACCTAGAGATAACATCATATCCCACTGGTTAGGGGCTCATTCCTACAAGACTGTCCCCTGCCCCTCAGCCTCCAATAGCAGGTCCATGTGTTCAACTGTACTTCCAATTGATTGACTGTAGAGGTTTTCACGACCTTCTCTTCAGGTTCAATTAGTTTACTAGATTGACTCTCAGAAGTCAGAGAACATTTTACTTACTAGATTATAGGTTTATTATAAAAGAATATAACTCAGAAATAGCCAGATGGAAAGATTTAAAGGACCAGGTTTGGGGGAAGGGCCACAGAGCTTTCATGCCCTCTACAAACATGCTGCTCTCTCCAAATCTCTACATGTTCACCAACCTGGAAACTCTCTGAATCCCCTCCTTTTGGATTTTTATGGAAGTTTTATTACATAGTCACGATTGACTAAGTCATTGGCAATTGGCGATCAATTCAACCTCCAGCCTCTCTCCCTTCTCCAGAAGTCAGGGGGTGGGACTGGAAGTTCTAAACCTCTAATGATAACCTTGGGTCCCCCGGCAACCAGCCCCCATCTTTTGGTTACCTACAGGTTTTTCAAGTCAACCCACTAACATAACAAAAGATACCTTTCCTGCTCTCATCCCTTAGGAAATTCCAGTGGTTTTAGGGAGCTCTGTACCTGGAAGGGGAACAAAGACTAAATATATATTTATTAGAAATCACAATATCACAAACTTCATGGGTCATTTTTTATCTAAAATACTGTACGTTTTTGATAATTATTTATGTGAATTGTCAGAGTTTTAATTGCTAGTTGTGGTGGAGGACTTGGGGAGGGAATTTCAAGGAGCCTAGCACTTAGAAACCAATCATATATAATCCTTAAAGCCCTCAGATATTATATTATCATCTTATTTGGCCCTCAAATATTCCCAGGCAGGCAAACTAAAAGTGTTTTGTTCTAATAGGTAAAATAATACCCTAATGGTTGGGTGTGTTGGAGTGGCTTGCCCACACTAATAAATATTAGTAAAAGTCAGAGCTGGGTTAATGACGACCCATATCTACAGGCAACAGTCATTCCAAAGTGATGGGGTGAGGTGTCTTTTTGAGGACCAGACGGGCGTGAAATTTCTCTTATATATTCTTCTCCTTTCTCTCTTCTTTTCTTTCTTCTGTTTTTTTGGAAGTCAAATGAAATTGCCTATGCAGAAGCTCTTTGATCTTGGGAGGCCAGAAATACACTGGGCAAAGTCCAGGGAAAGGCTCATGAAATCAACAAATTAGGACTCTTTCCTAGCTATTTATTTATTTATTCATTTATTTATTTTTATTATTATTTTTTTAAGGTGAACCGTCTCTTTTTATACTCTGAGAATGGTAACAACTCGCCGACTAAGAAGCACATAACCAGGATTTGTGGAGATAGACTGGTTAGGAGTACTTGGTGTCTCATCCCTGTGGTAAGAAAGCAAGGTGGTTCACTAGAATCGTATTTTTGCCAAATGATCAAATATGGAAAGTATTCTTACCTCATAACAAAGGGATGCCTGCACTGGGAACAATAATAAACAAAGAGGAGATTCGGAGATAAGAGATCCTAGCCATCTGTTGAAAACTACCTTAATATAAAATCTCATTTGATCAATGTGGGAATTGGATTAGTTTCCTCAATAATTAAACAATCAATAAATCACTTAATGGTCCCTGGAGCAAAAGGTAATGAACAAATACTATAATGAACATCCTTAAATGACACATCGTTTATACAATGTACATTAATTTTTTTTAAGATTTTATTTATTTATTTGAGAGAGAGAGAATGAGAGATAGAAAGCACGAGAGGGAAGAGGGTCAGAGGGAGAAGCAGACTCCCTGCTGAGCAGGGAGCCCGATGTACATTAAATCCACATGCCAAATATTCTGCACCCGGTAGGTATTTCCTCAAAGTACCAATATTCATGCATCTCTTATGATTATCACTGTCATTGTGTGTCTGTCTCTTCCAAATAAACTAAAATTTTCTTGAGAATAAAGATCCAATTTGATTAATTTCTCCATTCCTCAACTATTCTTATTACATAATGAACATAGTAAAAGCTTAAAACATTTTCTTGAATTGTATTCATTAAGATAATCCAGACCCCGAACTAATGGAAATATTGTTCAGAAGCTTAAATTCTTTTTTTTTATAAGAAACTTTTTTTTTAAGATTTTATTTATTTATCAGAGAGAGAGAGAGAGACAGAGGCAGGCAGAGGGAGAAGCAGTTTCCTTGCTCAGCAAGGAGCCCGATGTGGGACTCAATCCCAGGACCCTGGGATCATGACCCAAGCCGAAGGCAGACGCTTAACCGACCGAGCCACCCAGGCGTCCCAGAAGCTTAACTTATTATATGTAAATAACTGTCAAACTTTTTGATGCACTATCCATTCATAGACTTAATTATTTATGTCTTGGGTAATTGGGATTAACCTTTTATGACACATGTAATTAGCAAAAATAAGCTGTAGAATACTATATAATTATTCCATAAACTTTTTCAAATTAATTTCAAAATAAATCTGTTCATGGTATATAAATGTGACCAGATGCATAATTTTAAACCTAAATCCCAGACTTTAAATTGGGATATAATAAATAAATAAGAGTACATTTTCTATAGGGATAATGTATTGTTGGTTGGGAGCATATCTAGAATAATAATAATTTTACCATTATAACTCAGCTACTATGTGTCAGACACACTTCTAAGTCCTTGATGAATATCATAATTAGTGTCAGGTCATATGCCCCTCTCTGGCCTACCCTCTTGAGGCTATCTTTCAAACTAGGAATGAATAGAGAGAAGTTTCTAAATTTTAGAGCGGAATTATCTACTCTGCCACCTGAACATCTGGTATCTAAACCATATTGATTATTTTAAATAAACAACCAAAACATTTGCATTTCAGACATGCATCAAAGGATTTAAGTATGAATTATTTACAATTAAGACTTTATAAATCTCACTTAAGACATAGAAAGAATCTATAATTATTTACCTGCCTACTTATTCTTCATATTTTCCAATCTACATACCTAGAACAAGCTAACATCCCTTACAGGCTCAGTCATATCCCAGATCCTGAAACAAATCTCTTTCTTAATCCTGGGAGATTTAATTTGTTCTACTTCAGATGACTGACATTTTTGCATTTGAAACTGGTGTTCTAATTTCCATTACTATATTAAGTTTTGTGAGAACAACAAAATCATTTTAATTCTCTGTAGAAATACTTTTGTTCAGTTGAATTAATCTTACATTTTCAGTATCTACATGCTTCCATTAAAGAAAATATACAATTGTTTTGTAAAACAAAATGGAAAACTTTGCCTGTTGTCTCCCTTGTGTCCCTTATATAAATTATGCCCTGTGTGTCCCTTATATAAGAATCTCATAGTACATTTTGCTGGTATTCTGAGCTGAATTGTGTATTTTATTTTATTGAATAATATAAGCAACATATAATAAGGTTTTTATGTTTCTCAATAACAAAGCATTTATGTCTCCTTATTCATTCATTGACGCTACAAACAATAGTTATTACACAGTAGTTCATACCATGTGCCAGGAACTGTGCTAATCACTGAGTAAAACAGTCAGAAAATAACAAATACAGACCATTTTCTCATAAATAAGGTGTGGTATAGTACATAAAAATAAACTGCAACTTTTATGAATGAAAATTCATAAAGCTATAAGCTCACAGAGCCTAAGAATCCCTAATAGTCTTGCTTGTTGAGGAAGACCACTTAATTAAATAATATAGAGCAGATATCTAAAGAAGGAAAATTAGTTAACTAGGAAAATGAGAGGGTAGGGAAAAAGAATAAAAGGGAAAAAGTCTTCTAAGTGGAAAAAATAGTATATAAAAAAAGCAACATAAAATTTTTGGAAGAATTTATAAAACATTATTGTCTTTTGAACTGTGGTATACAGGGGTTGCAAGTAGACCAATTAGAAGCACAGTCCATAGTAGGATAAGGGGTGGTTGGGATGGCTACTCGAACTAGTATTTTGACAGTAGAAAGGAAGTAAAGTTGATTTGGGTGACATTTTGGAGAGAAACAGATAGACTTAGTGATGAATAGGATACAGTATGTGAGGGCAAGTAAGTATGACTTCCCGGTATCTGCCACATTCATAAAGATGAACAGTGTTATCAATCACCAAGTTAGCAAACACTGGAAGAGACATAGTTAATTTTCTGTGGCAGGGAGAATATAGAGAAGAGATTTTGAATTTATTTGGAACATGTTCAGTTTGAGATAAATTTGGCCTTTATTTAACATATTTTTAATATTCCATTTTGTGCCAAGAAAAGTTTTAGTTCCTGTAATTAAGTGGTCATTTGGAGATATGAGTCTGGAGCTCAGGGAAGTTTAAATAAAAATTTGCAAATCATTGGCATATAGATGATCTATAGAAACGATGGAAGCTATTAATATGATTGAGATGAGATTGAGAAGAAGAAAGATACAGCACTGAGTCTTGAGGAGCTCCAGTGTTGAGAGGGGTAGAGGGGATGATCTAGAAGAAGACATCAAGAAGCTGAAGCCAGATACAACAGAAAATAGAGATTAATGATAAATCAAGCTTGGGTGGCAAAATCCAAGGAATGCTTTAAAAAGGAAGTAATCCAAAGAACAATTAAGAAAGCTAAAAATATGCTTCCAGTTAACCTCCAGGAGTTCCTGAGTAGAGGTAAGTGTTGTTTTGATGAAATGATTGGAGCACAAGACCGTTTGAATTGGGTTGAGGAGGGAAAAAACAAGTGAGGAGTAGAAAAAGCCTGTGTCAACCCCTCTAAAGAAATCTCACTGTGAAGAAGAGAATGACTTGTAGTTTATGCAGATTACACATGCTCCAATAGGTTATTTTAAAGATGATCTGACTTGAGCATGCTTCGTTGCCAATTGAAAGATTTTATTATAAAGTAAGGAGATGACAAAGTGGATGATGTGGGATTTTTGATAAGAAGGGTGGAGATGACCATTGTTAAGGTTACTGAACAGTAGGTATGGTGCTAATGCTCCCATAGGTTGAGTGCCACATGCAAGGACACATGACCTTTTTTAGAAATGAAGAAAGCAGATGATCAAGCTTTAGAATTACCTCTTGGGTACAATGAGAATAAAAATGTGAACAAGATTTAGGCTATTGGCATGAAAATTATTAGAATAATGAACGGAAGGCTGTGTTTGGGAGGGGGCAATGGGGAAGATGAGAACAATGAACGAAAATAGGGAAATATGGAGGAGTGGAGGTTCACATGAGGTCAAAGAGTTGTCAAATGGAAGTAATTCACAGGTGAGCTGAGAAGGTTGGTATAGAGAGCACTATGATTAGAAAAAAAAGTGAGTAGTGGGGTCACTCTATTGAGTGGAATGAGGTCTAGCTTATGATATAGGAGTATGTGGTGGAGGAAACAAGGAAAACATTGGAGGTGAGGAGATTAAAGAACAGAGTGGCTGAATGTGGGAATGGTCATCTTTATGGAAACTGGGGTCACCCAGGATGTCAGCAATAAATGGAGTAGAGAGAAATAACTGAAGTTAGATGCTGGCATGTTATAGATAATAGCAAGATGAGAAATGTTGAGTGATATAGCATATGCCTCAAAGTGCAGTTTCTACAAGATTGGTGAGTACAGGTCCAGTGTTTTAACAAGGAGTAAAAGGAACATCAAGCACAGTAAACAAAGTTGAGGTGTATGAAAGGAAATCTTTAAAATGCAGTTGGGAAACCCTGCAGGGGGAGCTCCACACAGATATCACTGGTTGCAGCCTAGGGAACCTGAGGAAGAGGGAAAATAAGAATTTTTACATAAGAATTTTATCTACTGTTTTTAAGAAAAAGAAGGGAGGTCCCTCTGGGGTCCCAGCAACAAAACACTAACTACAGCAGCCAGCCAATGAGAAGCCACCACAACTTTGAACTCTTGTTTTTCTCCAATGAACTTTTGTTCAAAACAAGCCTACTGTATTTCCTCCTAAAATCTAGCAGAAACTGGCTTTCTCTTTGTCTCTTCAGACTTGCCTATGGTTTGCCATAGTTTGCTTGTCCCAAATTGCAATTCCTCTGCTATTCCCAAATAAACTCATTTTGCTGGTAAATTATCTGGCCATTTTATTTTTAAGGTTGACGGGTGAAAGAATAGTCACAGGTTACAGGTAAAGTGATTCTCAAGGAAAGGGACAGGTTTCAGTTTAAGGCATAAAACACTCTAAGAACACACTGATACTGTTTAGGAAGTACAGTGCCAGAAGGAAGAGTGGACAGTATTCTAAAGTTTAGGTGAGGGACCATAAAGTTACTGAATTACCTTATTAAGATGAAGTTGCAGTAGACAATAGATTGCGAGGATAAGAGATGGGAAGGGTACGGGATTTTGAGTGAGGAAAAGAGGGCACTCTATCAGTGCAGACATTTGTTTTTATTATTTTGTAGGGTGCATAAACTTTAAATAGATGTTACCATCTGTTTTATGTTTCATTCCATTCTGTGGCTCAAAATCCGGCAAGGCCACAGGTTTACATCTCCCACCTAATCCTTTGACTTTGACAAAATATCAACTGTGGTGATCAGGCTTTGTTGTTTGTTTTTCTGCCTTAAGCTAACAGAGTTGAGGGTAATCGATCAACAAAGTAAAGACGATCTTTAACCACTATTTCCAAGCATACTTCCTTCTCCATTATTTCAAAAGTTGATTATTTTATGAATGCATCAGGTACTATGCTAGGATACTTTAAAGCAAGTTAAAACATGAATGAGTTCATCGGTGCATATTCATGATTATTTCTCATTATTGGAGGCTGCCCAGCACTATATTTTCAAAGACATCACCTCAAAACATTTGGCATTTGCATAAATAATGTTCATCATGAAAGCATTAACATTGTGTTAAAAGGTGAAATAAGTGCAATAAGTGCATCTGTTTTAACATCATCCTTCAACTCCTGTTAATTTCAAAAGACATAAAACAGTATTTTATGTATCTGAAAAATCTGTATAAGGTTGTAATTTTAATTTATCAGTACGGGTTTCTACATTAATTAAATATGCACAGGTTTTTAAAATAGAGATTAAAATATGAAAGAGATCAAGCTATTTACAATCTAATTAGCTCAAAATTGGATGAGTAATATAAGTGCATAATTAATCTGGTTTGACTATGACAAACTTGAAAGGAAGATTAAAGAATTATTAACAGAAAAAAGTCTCATTAAAAAAAAACAAAAAACCCACTCTGTAATTGAAGCCAAAGTAAGAGGAATTTCCTTAGACATCTTTACTTTAGTTTTTCCATACCCTATTTTCTGAAAAATTTCCTATCATATATTGAAAAATAAATGTAGGGTAAATCATGAAAATATCTTACGTCCAAAAGAATTCCTAAAAAGACCCCCCAAAAAACAAAAAACCTCTTGAAAAATATTATAAAGTATATAAATTATAACAAATTTACTTTTCTATTTTTATTTTTATTTGTAAATAATTTCAAATATAAAACTGTAAGTAATATGAAGAATATTCATTAACCTCTTTATCCATGTTGAAATATTATGAACATTTTACCTCACTTGATTCATCCTCTGCTTTCTCTCTCTTCCTCATCTTTGTCTTTCTCTCTGAACAATCTGAACAAAATTGTATATATTATTGCCCTTTATCCCTACTACTTCAGGTCATATTTTCTAAGAGTCAGGGTGTTCTTTGTAAAACCACAGAGCAATTATGAACAACAGTAAATTTAATATTGATATAATACTTTTATCTAAATTGTTCTCCATATTCCAGTTTGCCAATTAATTCAATAATGTTTTGTGTAGTAAACTTTTTCTTCAGTAAAGGATCCAATCTAGGATCATGTATCAGACTAAAGGCCTCCATAAGTCTGGAAAAATTTGTCAGCTTTTATTTGTACATTATTAATTGATATTATTGAAAATTACCATCCCTCTGTCAATTTAACCTTTCATTTCAAAACTAACCTATATTTGAGTTTGTCTGATGCTTCCCCATGATTAGATTCAGGTTTTGTATCCATAGGCTGAATATTCTATAAGTAAAATTGTGCCTTTCCCAGGGTATCACACCTAGATGCACACACTGTCTATTAAATCTCTTTATTAATAATGTTAATTTTTATCACACTGTCAAGGTGTTAACTGATATGTTCATTAGAAACATGATTCTCAAACTATGTGCCAATGTACCCTAAAGTTCCACAATGAACACATGGGGTTCGCAAGGATAATTTTAGTTTTTTTGAAACACAATAAAACTTGACATCTGCCCGAAACTGCAGCAACTATTAGCTTGAGGTAAGCTCACAGTTACATTAGATAATGCTAGGTGCTTTCAAAGATGTTGTAACATTACAAATCTAGGTAGTGTTCTCTGTGAAGAAAACAAGACCACACGAAAAAGTAGTGTAAAGGGTCACAATGCCCAATCCGATTGCAAATTTGGGAATTTGTTGCCACTAGGGGCATTAGTTTATTTAAGAATGAAAGAGAATGATTATTTGTTTCTTTCCACATATATGTATTTTTTCAGGTGGTTATTAAGTCTTTTGTATATAATAATTATTAAGTTGTTTGGATATAATTATTTAATAAACAGAACAGTTTGGTATCTCTTTTGGCCCAGTAGAATTATAAGATATTACTCATACACTATACTAAGTTTAGGAAACTTTTTCTCTATATTGTTACTAATTTGCCATTATAATTAATAGGCAATCAATGCTCAAACACTAAAATACTCACTTTAATTTCTAATCTTCAATATTTAAAATATGGTGAGACACTTTGAGATTCCCACCAGTACCCACCAGATTAATAATTTAGTGAACATCATCACCTGGTTCAATCTTTAATATGATGATTACCACATGATTATTTCTATCTCTTTCATTCCCTCTAAAATCAACAGTCCACACTTGGCCTTTTTACTGAAAGAGCCCACTTCTCTATCTGTCTATCATCTATCTCTCTATCTATCTATGTATCTATGTATCTATTTATCCAGCATTTGTTATCAGTTTGGTCTCATAAATGTACATCTTATTTCCAAGTTTATAGTTCATCACTCTCCTTGCTTATTTATTGATCGAATTGTCCCAGATTTGGTCACTGGAGACCTAAACAAGGTGGAACTTTGTGTGACATGCACTTTTTTTTTTTTTTTTTTTAGTGCTTCCTTACTTCCTGGCATGGCAACATGTTCTCGTCTCATCTTTACTTCCCTGAACCAGTGCTAGAATTAGCTATGGCTCCAAGGAACCTAACCTATGTATTTGTATATTTATACACATACCTATTTTAAAAATCATCACTCCATATCAACAACTCCAATTTCAATCTGCCAACATCTTCTTCCTTTAACCTTTTCAATATTTGAAATTATTTCTTCTAAAGTGAGGTCCCTGACTCCCAATATATCAAAATATTTACTCATTTTCTAAACAAACAAAAAATACTGCATACATAAGATTATTTCCATTTGGGTATCTTATTCATTTGAAATGCACTTGGGTCCATTTACTTCTGTTTGTTTCCATTTGTAGTATTTCCCCTTCCTATTATTACTGAAATTTTAAAAATATCAAGAATTCACATGATCCCAAAGTTAACATTATTTAACAAAAAAAAAATCACCTCAAGAAATGTCACTCACTCTTATCCACTTTTCCTAACCCCACCCCTTGTAAGTGGCTGACATCATTGCTGGGTGCTTTATCCTTTTTGTGTGTCTTTTCATAGAGACAAGCAAAACATGGTTATTATTTACCATTTATCTTTTATTAACCAAAATGTAGCATATTGTCTATTCTACTTTGCAATTGCTTTTTCACATAAAAATATCTCCTGGAAATCATTCTATTTCAGTTCACAGATATCTTCTTCACTCTTTTTTTTTACAGTTTTGTAACACTCCAATATGTTCAAATATCCTGGTTTATTCAACTATCCCTTATGTTTGGACATGTGCATAATCCTCAGTAGTATAATTAATAAATTTATGCATATGTGTTTTCATATTATTGGGGGTATATATTCAGGATATCATCCTAGAAGTGGGATTGTCAGGTTGAAGAGTAAATTTATACTTTTGTAGAATATTGTCAAATTCTACTGTATAGACATATCATTTGGCATCACTATCAGAGTATAAGACTATTTCCCAGCTTCTGAAGAACTACATTGCTGTCCATTTTCCTACTAAGTGTTGCATACATCTCAGTTTTTAGTCATTTTAATAATGTTCTAAATAACTCTTTTGTATACAGCATAAAGTTGTTTGGCATTCTGTTCTAATTTGAAATATCTTTCTTTTAACAGGTAAATTAAGCCTAGCCTCTTATTTACCCTTTAATTTTCAGTAGATTTTATTTTATATTGGGTGCTTCTGTGTCATTTGGTTTATGGTTATTTACAATTATTCCACCTTCATTTTGAAATGTAATTTTTTTAAAAGATTTTATTTATTTATTTGACAGAGAGAGACACAGCGAGAGAGGGAACACAAGCAGGGGGAGCGGGAGAGGGAGAAGCAGGCTTCCTGCTGAGCAGGGAGGCTGATGTGGGACTCATGCCAGGACACTGGGATCATGACCTGAGCAGAAGACAGACACTTAACGACTGAGCCACTCAGGCGCCCCATTGAAATGTAATTTTTAGCATTATACAGTGTCTTTCTTTTTCTTATTCATTGCTTTGGTTCTGAATTTTATCTGCTATCAGGATTTCAATCTTTATTTTATTTATTTATTTATTTATTTATTTTGCTGTAAATCTCTCAAAATAAATTGGCCTCAATTCTGTATCATATACTTTCACAGGGGTTAAGATAATAACGATACTGATTATAAAGTAAGATTAAAAGAAGAGAAACAAAAATCAGGTTTTCAAAAACAGATGAGGGAAACCTGCAAATATAAATAAAAAACCTTCAACAAATCTGAAAATAGTTAAGAAAAGAGGAAAAATGAAGTCTAGAGAGAATGGGAAATATTTATCCAGGGCTGGTTTAGTGGTCACAAACTTCTATAATTTTTATTTGTCTGAGACTCTTTATCTCTCCTTCTATTCTGAATGATAGCCTTGCTGGATAGAATATTCCTGGCTGCAGACTTTTCCCATTCAGCACTTTGAACATATCATGCCACTCTCTTCTGGCTTGCCAAGTTTCTGTTGAGAAATCTCCAGCTAATCTTATGGGTGTTCCTTTCTAAGTTAAGGACTTCTTTTGTCTTGCTGCTTTTAAGATTTTTTTCTTTATCCCTGTATTTTGCAAACTTAACTACAATATGTCTTGGTGTTGGCCTGCTTGGGCTGCTTCCATAATCTGGCTACTGTAAACAGTGCTGCTATAAACATAGGGATGCAAATACCCTTTTGAGTTGGTGTTTTTATATTTTTTGGGTAAATACCTAGTAGTGTGATTACTGGATCTTAAAGTAATTCTATTTTTAATTCTTTGAAGAACCTCCATACTCTTTTCCATAGTGACTGCACCAGTCCATTAAGGCAGATATGCTGATATTAACTGGGTCTTCTCACTTATGTAAAGCCAACTATCTCTTGCTTGACATAGGATGGCTTTGATTATAACATTTCTACTCCACAAGTAATATGTAGATTATCATAATACTATTATGAAATAGTGCCATTATTATCTCCATTTTACAGATGGAACAGCTGTAGCTGAAAGAAGCTAAGTAAACAGTACAAAGTCACACAATTCCTCAAAGTTACTAGGATTTGAACATAAGTAGTCCAAATGACTTCCCAATAAGAGTGTACCCGTGTATCTCTTTTTAATAAAAACAATAGCTTTTAAAATAATGAATGAAGATCATTATAAACAAATATTTCTAAAGGACCTTTTGATTATTTGAACCAACTGGTATGTTCACTGTGGTTTTAATTTTCATTTCCTGATGGCATATGATGTCAAGCATCTTTTCAAATGCTCACTTGCCACCTGTATATCTTCTTCAGTGAGGTGTCTGTTAAGGTGTTTAGAGCATTGTTTAATTGGGTTTTTGTTTTCTTATCATTGAGTTTTAAGAGTTCTTTGCATATTTTGAATAACAGTCCTTTATCAAATTTTATTTTTTTAGTCTGTGGTTTGGCTTCTTCTCTTGATATTGTCTTTCACAGAAATTAGAGGTTTTGTTGTTGTTATTGTTGTTTTAATTTTAATGAACTCTGGCTTATAATTATTCCTTCCATAGATCATGTCTTTGGTGCTGTATCTAAAAACTCATTGGTATATCCAAGTTCATCTAGGTGTTCTCCCGTTATCTTCTAGGAGTTCTATAGTTTTGCATTTACATTCAAAGTAATTATTGATAGATATGTGTTTATTGCCATTTTATTATTTTTTGTCATTGTTTCTGGATATTTTCTCTGATCCTTTCTTATCTTTGTCACTTTTGGTCTCTCCTTTGCATTTCATTTGGGATAAATGCCTCTGTCTTGGCATTTTGTCTGTCTCTGCCTTCTTCTCTGTGTTAGAAAAGCCAGGTATGTCTTCTGCTCCTGAAAGTAATGTCCTTATGTAGAAGAGGGCATGTAGAGTCCAGGGCTTGATGCTTCAGGGAGTGTCTCTGCATGAGCTCTCCTTGTTATGCTTTGGCTGCTCTACCCTTCAGGCCAGTTGTCTGCAGAGGTTCTCCTTGCCTGCTGTTGGCAGTATTTGGTCCCTGGTCTGAATGTGAAAAATATTAACTAGGTGTGCTGTGTTTTGCTTGTGAAATGAGACCTGACACCAACTCCACCAGGACTGAGGCCTTGCAGAACTCTCTGGTTAGGAGACATGGTGTGGGCAGGAGTTTATGCTGGTCTTTGGGGGCAAGGGCCTGCCGCCTTGGGACTGAGGCAAGATTGACTGAGAAGGGTTGTCCTGCCAGAGCAGAAGGGGGTGAGACTTAGTGTGAGCATGTTAGGCAGACAGTGTCCACATTTAGCTCCATCTGTCAGGTGGCTCTCCGTGTTTATGCTGAGGGACAGGGGAAGGAAATGTCACCAGCCAGCTCCTTTATTTCCAGAGAGGTGTCTCCATGAAAGCTGCCTCTCAGGGATGTGCTCCTAGAAGAGTGGATAACTGCTGCACTGTGTGCCCATAGGCATTCTTCAGATCGCTGTTTCCGTGTTATCTGCCCCTGGGTTGTTTGCCTGCCTTCTCTCCAAGAGCAGGGCTGTGTCCTCTGAGCTCTATCTCAGTTAAACCTTCTGACCTTTAAAACTCAGGTGTTAAGCCCCACTGGTGCAAGAACTCATGAAATTCAGCCCCTCTCATTCCCCAAGCCAATGGTTTTGGGGAAACTTTCCTTGTGCATTTTCTCGTGTGGTCTTCTTTCATACATGCCCTTCCCTGCAAGTGTGGCTCTCTCCCCTCAGCAGCATCCACAGTCCATTTCTCCTTTAAGCCATGTCTCTGCATTTCCTACTTTCTTTGATGTGGCCTCTTCTCTCCTGTTAGTTGTGAAGTTTGTTCTGTCAATCTTCAGGCCAATTTCTAGGGTATTTAGGAAGATTTGGTAGTTATCTAGTTCTGTTCATGGGACAAGAGGAGCCTAGAGTCCTCCTACTCCACTGTCATCTTTGATCTCTCAATATTAGCATTTAAAATGGTATATGTTGAAAATATTTTTAAATGTGTTACAAAGCTAAAAAAGTATATGAAAAGTTGAGATTTTATACCAACAAATTGTCAAACATTGTAGCAAGAACCCTCAAGCTATTCTCTATATGCTCTATGCTCTGATCAGCCTTTATTTCCTGCATGTAATGTACAAATGATGTTACTATTTAGCTTTTTATCCCCACAGACATCACTGGCTAGTAGCCTGTCTATATCCTGCATGCTAAAGACCTCATCAGGAACCATGGCACAACAATTATCAAACTGCTGGATGTAATAGTGGTATCTAATAGTAGCCCTGCCATAAGAAGAAAGAGTTAGTTAACTCTACTCATTTATGCCTCAGTGCAATTAATTTTATCAGCTAGTGTTTTCCATGCTGTCCTTAAAAGGTAAGTGCTTGATAATTCTGCAAAAAGTTGGGAAAAGAGGGTATATTGCTGGTAGGTATCCTATTTGACTACATGTAGTCAAAATAGTTAAAATGAGAACTTAGCATAGTGCACAGCCATTTCATATGCTATCAGCTTAGACCATGAAAGAACTTGAATATACAAAGCATTGATCTCCCAAATTCATCCCAGATTATTACTAATACTAATTATTAAATTAAAACATTTAAAAAAGGGGTCCCTGGATGGCTCAGTCATTGAGCGTCTGCCTTTGACTCAGGTCATGATCCCAGGGTCCTGGGATTGAGCCCCGCATCGGGCTCCCTGCTCAGCGGGAAGTCTGCTTCTCCCTCTCCCACTCCCCCTGCTTGTGTTCCCTCTCTTGCTGTGTCTCTCTCTGTCAAATAAATAAATAAAATCTTTAAAAAAAATAAAAAACAAAACATTAAAAAATAACATCAACCTTGTTAATCCCTACAGACTGATAGAACAAAAGGTATAAACAAAGACTGTTCTAGTCCAAGCAGAACATGTGGTCACCTAGTTAAGGAGAGCCTGACCAATGTCATGGGACTGAGACAGCTAAAACAGCTTCGTGTCAAATAGAAACATATTGGGAGAAGGTGAAACACCAGGATGGAATGACAGAAAATGCATTCTTTCCTACATGCAAATAGGTTCTAGGGTAATAACAGATCAAGATAATGTGCTGAGATACTAATGTGTTTCTTCTCCTCAAGATACCCTTTCTTCTCTCCTTTTCCAAGAAGTTTGCATGACTCAATAACATCCTCAGTGATTTTGGCATATCTAAGACCAGAAGTTGCCTGAAGATAACCACTTTGGGGGCATTTTTGAAAGTTGATACTTTTTATAGCAATTGTATCAGACGCTGGAGAGATGGGCATGGCATTGAGAAATAAATATGAAGAGAGGAATACTCTATTATTAGAAAGAGGATAAGGAATGCAGATCTGATAGGCAAATATTTCTTAGATAACAGAAAGAAATAATCATACAATTAAAGCATGGCAACGTACTTTTTATCAAAATAGAAAAGAACTTTGTTCATCAAAACACATCCTTAAAAACTTACCAGGCAAATCACAGTCTAGCGAAAATATCCGTAAAACCTATATTTGGCAAATTATTTATACTCAAAATACATAAAAAAATTCCTATAACTCAATAATAAGGAAAACATTTCAGTTATTTTAAAAAATGAGAAAAGACTTGATTAGATACTTCTGCAGGGGATCTATGAGTAGCCAATATAGATATCAAAAGATGTTCTACATAGTGATCATCAGGGAAGTGTAAGTTGATACCACATTGAGATACCACTATCCATCCCGTAGAATCACCAAAAAAAAATTTTAGCGTGAATACACAGTAGGATGACTGATGGTCCTGGTTTATACTGAGTTTCCAATACATGGGACTTGCAGTTCTAAAACCAGCACAATTCCAGGGAAACTAGGATGCTTGGTCACCTCAACAGACGTTATGTTGATGATGAAAGGCAGACACAAAAGAGTACATGTTGTACAATTCCATTTAATGAACTTATAAAATGTCACTTCCATGAAGTTCTAGAATAGTCAAAACTAATGTAATACATAAGAAAACACAAAACCCAGACCATTGGCTGTCTTAGTAGATTTGAGGGTGTTGATCAGGAAGAAAGAGTAGGAAATTTTGTGATAGATGAAAATGAAAGATAGTGGTATAGGTCAAAAGGGTGAATCTATTTCTTAAAATTTTATTTCTAAAAGTTCTGAATTTAAATACATGTAAATGATACCTCAAAATGGAACTGTAACCATCATCATCATCATCATCTTCATTTAGTGGTGGTCAGGGGTTGGTGGAGATATAGATAAATGAAGAATAGCAGAATATAATTTTTAAATCTGGCTTATGAGTATACAGATGTTAATTACACTATTCTGTTTTCACTTGTACATTTGAAATATCCATAATAAAATCCTTTTTTTCAAAAAGAAAAAAATTTGAAACACTTATTTCAAATTCTTAATTTTGTTTGTAAATTCTCAGCAGAAATATATCTTTACAAGTTAAAGGTGAGCTTGAGTGTGGTGCATGCCTTTGTCCTATATGGGTAAAAACAGAATTGCATAAAATTGCTAGGTGTCTGGATTTTTTATTTTTTTAATGGTAATTAAAAGATACAGTCCTGGAAAAATTATTCCGGTCAAATTTATATGTAATAATTAGTAAGAGCCAGTACTGCAAAATATTGTCTAAAATGCAATATTCTCTGAGGTAAAAATCAACTTTTCATTAGATGATTAATCCATTTGTCTATACTTTTAAGGAAAGATACTTGTTTACTTTTGCATATGTTAAAAATTATTATTATTATTATTATTATTATTATTATTGGCATATGTTAAAGATTAAATAATCCCTGTTATAAATCAGAATCTCAATGAACATGAAGTTATATATACATATAGATGTTATATTTTATACATATTACATATGACATATATAGAAACCAAATTCTAAATGCCTTGCTTGGGGGAGGGAGATTTATTGTTTGGCTTCTGGCAATTAATTACAAGACCAGAGTTGTTGTAGAGCTTAGGACAAGTGACAAATATACACAATCGTGTTTTTCATGTCTAATAATATATTTCCTCTTACTTTAATATGGAATGTAGAAAATGTTCTATCTCACCTATTTTTCCTGTGTTTTCCTTTTCTTCCTCAATTTTCCTCAGATATATCTGAATTAATATTTTTTATATTTCTTGAACTTTTGTTATTTATTAAGATAACTATTTTAAAAATAATCAATTCCAGATAACTCTAGTCCAATCTCCCTGGAAAGAATCACCTTAATATGTATCATCATGAGAATATTATTGCCCTGGACTATAAGCATTCCTGCTCAAGTATGAAGCCTTGAAAGACTCACTAATTTCAATGATATAAATTCGATCAGAATTTAGCAGGGCTTGTTGTTCATTCTCTGTACCTATGCATTTTGGTCAGAAATTCAAATATATTCATGTTTCTTAATTCTTTTACTGTGTACAATTCTGAACAGCCAAAATATTTAGTAAGCTAATCTTCACATATATGATGAAATGTATATTTCTTGTGATTAGCTTATACAACTGTTAATAATTGTGCATGTGTTGTAGGTAGAACTGTAGATATTACATGGTACTCAGTTTTTGACTATAGATATTTAATTTTACCAGGTATAATTTTAAGTGTGGTGACAACATAAACTAGATTTGTTTTAAATGGATTGTTTCATCATGGTTGTCATAAAGAAAGTTACTGACTTTTGTTATGGATGCCACATAAAAGATGGCTCTTCCAAATATCATTGGAGAAAACTCCAAGAGCAGTTTTGATATAAAAGATCCTATCATACTTTGTTATCTATGTATTAGAGCACTTTTGGGTTCCTATTTAAAACTGGATTTTCCAAACTGATATAAGTAATTAAAATAAAAATAAAATAAAATCAATCTAGGGTGGTTAATAGTTCTGATAATGATACAAAATTTTGGCAGGCAGTCCTAGTCATTTTAGACTCGGTAGATGGACCTTGCTATACTACCAAAAGAATGAAAGCTTCCTAATAATAGAATATATGCTGACATCAAACTTTTCAATATTTTACAAACTATAAAATTAAAAAGAGTTCTGTGTAGTTTCCAAGGTGTGAAGTGTCCACTTATCTATAAAATTTAGATTATATTTAGTTTTCTGTCTTTATCTATGATTTCCATGAACTGAGGATATTATTTGGCTAACAATGAATAGAAAAGAATTAGTAGGGTGCCTGGGTGGCTCAGATGGTTAAACGTCTGCCTTCGGCTCAAGTCATGGTCCCAGAGTCCTGGGATCGAGTCCCGCATCGGGCTCCCTGCTCCTTGGGAGCCTGCTTCTCCCTCTGTTTCTCTCTCTCTCTCTCTCTCCCCCTCTGTCTCTCATGAATAAATAAATAAAATCTTAAAAAAAAAGAAAAGAATGAGTAGACTAGTAGTGTCCTTTATAACTGAAGCAAAAAAAAAAAAAAAAAATCCTAAGTGGAATAGCAGAAAAATCTGAATACAAAAAAAGATCATAAATATGAATTCCAATCACAAATATACCCAGTATGCAAGTATTTAAAAATACTAGAATATGAATCTCTGTTTAATGTAGTTTTTAAAAACTGGCTTCACCTTACCATAATAAAGGCAAGGGAACCAATGAGAGGTCAATTAAAGTTGAACAACTAAGCCGCAGCCCAGCAATTTTAAGGAATCAGGGTTGTAGTTTACTACATATTAAAAGCAGTTCATTAAACAATTTATAGAGTAATGACTTGGAGTTCTGTTGGTAGCTATTAGTATTACTGACTGTGAAGCAGATGCTTGATTTAATTGGCAAACACTTGTTCTTTTCATTTACAAGCAAAATTAGCACCTACACTCTTGCCAATAAATTAGACATTGTACCTATTCTGAAATGAGAACCATTAGCTACTGATTGTAATTAGAGCAGATAACCTAGCACACTAGCTGCTTATCCTCACCCTAGAAAATAAAAGAAACTGATACATATTTGATATAGCAAGTTCTTTTGTAAATGTCACACTTTTTTTTCAGTAAACATCTGATGGAGTAATGCACCAAATAATCTCTTAGTTGTTGTGTATGTTGAATGGTGTTCCACCATGTGTAAAAGCATAGATATGCAATATAATTCAGTGGAACTTTGCTACCAAATTAGTTTTTCAAAGGTACAAGGAAGAGTTTTATTCATATGTCTGCCTTAAAATGTTTCAAGAACACAATTTTTGTTAATAGTGTACTTAATGTATTTTTTAAAAACCAAGATAAAAATAGTTGTATTTTGCTTAGGAACAAATTAGTAGATTTGGGTTTTTAAGATTTCTTGCTAGCAGTCTTCCTAACTTTTGCCCCACCCTCCACCCATCCATGTCCCCTCCCCACACACCTTTGGCAGAAAAAATTGACCTGGGGTATACCTAAGAAAACAGGATCACATTTAGAACAAATTTTCTAATAATCTAGCAGATTATTCTATCTAGAATTTAGTAGGTAGACTAGGTCGATATGATTTAGATTCATTATCTATCTATCTATCTATCTAGCAATCTCCAGAGTGATTCCTCAAACATATCCTAAAAATGAAGATGACAAAAGATTTTAGTGAGAATGTCTGAATCCAGACTCTGTAATAACTGCAACGAGACTACAATTCAAAGAGATATTCAGCTACCTAATTTACTTTTAAAAGTGAAATATAAATAATTATAATGAATCTCTGATTATGTAAGGTATGTTTAATTATCAATTTTCCATTCTTCCTCACCAAGCACACCCTAAACCAAGCACCTAGATTTTGATGTCTGTCAGACTAGTAAGTAGGACAAGGAGGACATTGAGTCGATCTAGATAAAAATTGAGCTGGGGTTGGGTTTTGTTACTCAGGTCACCTACAGTATATTTGTAATATTCTTGTTGTAGGATCCTGGGCCTAAGACAGTTGCTTGCCCAAAAGACAGTGTTGTTTGTTTTGTTTCTTCTTTTGTCCTATGAAAGAGGTATATATCCAGGCTGGACTGAGGCCATGTGCATTTCCTGAACCTGTAGGCAATCGCCCCTGCACACTTGCACCACTGAAGCAGACTCTCTGATCACCTGTTATTCCCTTTGACTTTCTTGTGAATACCATGGGCATGCATGAAAAAGAATCTGCAAATAGTTCTTTTGTGTGATGCTCTCAATGGTTCCAAATGTCATCTATGTCCCATACTTGGCCTTTAGCATTTTGTTTAAACTTCAGCTGATTTCTTCTTACGTACCTATATGGTGGCTTACACCACTATTTACCATGCTCTATATAGGTAAAGTAGTCGATACTTGAAAGGTTCTGTTTCTTTCTAGAATTCAGGCAAGCTGGGCTTTTTGATGGTTTCAAGAAAAATACTAACTTTATGTTATCCTGCTCTCTTTTGTTTTGAAGTGGAGAGTGATACTCTTTCCAATTTCCTACATCCTAGTCTATGCATTTTGATCATTTGATTCCACCCCACACACACACACCTTGAAAAGATTTCAAACTAAATTAGAATTTCATCTGTGGTTCCTATTAACATTACCCTTGTTTTGTTTATTAATCAATATAGTACTAAATAGTCCCATGGTGATTTTAATACTTATAGCAATTTGAACTCTAGCTTTATATATAAAGAGAAATTTTAAAATATATATGAAGAATTATGTGATTTTTATTAATTTTTCTATATATGTTGTTTTGCCTGGGAGCTGACACAAATCAGAAGAGTCACAAATGCCAGTTTCCATCCACTTGAGGAAAGAAAATAATCTTGACTGTTAACATTGCAATTTTTACTTCATAGTATTTTTACAAAAGTTTGTCGTTTGAAATGGAATGGCTTAGCTGAAATATTGATTTCTGATGTTACAAAATGACCAAGTCTTTACAATGAAAGCAATATTTTGCACGTTTGATGTAAAGAATTCACAACACTTCTGACAAACATTTTGATTAAGACGATTGCTCTTACCATCCATTTATTCATTGAACCAATTCAAGACTATTATAAGGCCCCGTATTACCAAATCATTCTTATTCCTCACAATTCCTCTCTATATGTTGAGAATTTTACCCAAAACATTTTTTTCTCTGAAATCCAAATACACCCTTATCATTTCTATTTTGTATCAGTTATGTTATACATTCTCTTCCTCATCCATCATTATTCTTTTCTTCTTTATTTTTTCTATATTTTCTTTCAGGATTTCTCTAAACTACCTATTTCATAAATCTTTTCCTGATTATTCCATTCCATGTCCTTCTCTAGCCCCTTAGTTAGAGAAACACTTTTGTTCTGTAGTTCATGGTTTCTAATGAGTGATCTAGTTTTGCATATGGTTCTCCAATTGTTGAGGTGTTAGTCTTGTCTCCTCCTGCAGAATGTTAGGCTCCTAGAGAGTAAGTAATACATACATTTTCATGAAATCTTACAATTCCCTAAAGAAACTGGTACAGTATTCAGCACCATTTATTAGCCAGTAATTAACTGACAATCATTGATTAATTATGTGGTGAAATTACATAAATATTTTAATTATGCCATGAAAAAAATCTGCTCCTGTGTACATAATAAATTCAGTCACTATAAAGATCAAAACCAATTCAGCAAAAAAAAAAAAAAAAAAAAAAAAACTAATTTGGAATAGTACTTATAAGACTCATATCATGTTCTGAATCATTATGTGTTTATTATTTTCAATCACTGATTCAGTGACATCCATATAACCATCATGTGTGAATAGGAAAAAAAAGTCATGACTGTTCTGTCTCTAGCTATTTCTATTCTTCAGCTCATTGAACTTTGTGCATGAGAACTAAAGTTCAAATATTAAATGCTCTAGAAGCCAAAGTAAGATTATAACAAGACATTAAAATAATGTAAGCAAACTTGATTTCGTTTTAAGAGGTAGTCATTGTTTTTTGAATTGATTACAGAAACTCCATTTAAGACATACTTAAATATTCACTTGTATATAAAACACTTGAATATAAAAGCAGAAATTATTTTACTGATTTTTACCAAATTTTACTTAATGTTTTACTAAACCCATTTCTATATATTTGAATATATTATTAGTTTCATTTGCTCATTCTTTTCATTTTTATAATTCTTTTTGTATTTTAGTATAGTTTTAGACTTTATAGAAGTTTTAAAAATAGTAGAGTCCCGAGTTTTTGAGGAAAAGATGGTGGAGGAGTAGGGGACCTTAATCCAACCGGTCCCTGGAATTGAGCTGGATATCTGCCAGACCACTCTGAACACCCATGAAATCAGCCTGAGATGTAAAAAGATATATCTAGATCTCCACAAACAGAATATCACAGGCGATTGATTTCGAGGTATGAAGTGGGGAGGCATGATTTCATGGGCGCATATCAGAAGATAAATGGAAGGGGAGGGAGCCATGGGGATCCTACACCACCAGTGAGCAACAGCCTCCTACGCTGGGGACGGCGCACAGACTCACAAACCGATAGCAGTGGGGAAAGGACTTTAGGGCAGCCCTCAGACTGAAACCTGGAGTGGTGGGACTACATGTGCGAACTGGGGGTGGCTGGCGGTTTTAGAAGCACAAAGGTCAGAGACGTGCCCTGACCTGGAGGCAAGGACTGGCAGCCCTGCTGAGGGGCACACAATCCAGGATGCTGTAGTTTTTAACAGCACAGACAGAAATGGAGATAGTGTGGCCTGGAGAGCTCACTGAAGAACAGACTGTGATCTCTCTGTTCTGAGTCAGAGGGTTGGAAATGATCTCTTCTGCTTTGAGTCTCAGAAGAGACGCGGAAAGCCACCAGGGAAAGCCGCCAGAGAGCAAAAGCCTCCCAAAACTGGGTTTCCCTGGGAGCCCATCCCCCCACACACACACAGTGGGCAGGGCAACTCTGCCCAAACAGGGTTGCTTGAGTAACAGTGCGGTAGGCCCCTCCCCCAGAAGACAGGCTGGGGAACAAGAAGCCAACAACCCTAAGGTCCCTATAAAACAGATGCATCTTGCTTGGGTTGTGGTCAAATAATTTGGACTCTGTACATTCCTTCAACCACCCTCAACAGAATGACTAGGAGGAGGAATCCCCAAAATAGGGAAGACTCAGAGTCTGTGACTTCTGCCACAGATTTATAAATGGATACAGATATAACCAAGATGTTGGGAATGGACTTCAGGATAACAGTTCTGAAGATGATAGTTAGAATGGAGAAACTGATTAATGGCAACATAGGGTCTCTAAGGGCAGAAATGAAAGCTGAACTGGCAGAACTTAAAAATCCTATCAATGAGATCCAATCTATTCTAGATAATCTAACAGCTAGGGTAAGTGAGGCAGAAGAACGAATTAGTGATCTAGAAGACCAATTGATAGAAAAGAAGGAAAAAGAGGAGGCAGGGAGAAACAATTCAAAATCCATGAAAACAGAATTGGAGAAATAAGTGACGCCATGAAACATTCCAATGTCAGAATTATTGGGATCCTGAGGGGGTAGAGAGATAGAGGACTAGAAGATATATTTGAGCAAATCATAGCTGAGAACTTACCTAATCTGGGGAATGAAACAAATATTCATGTCCTAGAGGCAGAGAGGATCCCTCCCAAGATCAAGGAAAACAGGCCAATGCCCCGGCATGTAATAGTAAAACTCGCAAATCTTAGAACCAAGGTAACCATCTTAAGGGCAGTTAGGGGGAAGAGATTACTTACATACAGACGGAGGAACATCAGAATGATGTCAGACCTATCCACAGAGACCTGGCAAGCCAGAAAGGGCTGGCAAGACATATTCAGCATACTATATGAAAAGAACATGCAGCCAAGAATACTTTATCAGGCAAGGCTGTCCTTGGATCTCCATTCTAAATGAGGATGCAGAGCTTCCAAGACCATCAAAAAATGAAAGAATATGTGACCACTAAGTCGGCCCTGCAAGAAATATTAAGGGGGGTTCTATAAAAGGAGAAAGACCCCAAGAGTGATATAGAACAAAAATTTACAGAGACAATCTACAGAAACAAAGTCTTCACAGGCAACATGATGACAATAAATTCATATCTTTTAATAATCACTCTCAATGTGAACGGCCTAATGTTCCCATAAAACAGCACAGGGTTGCAGATTGGATAAAAAGACAGGACCTGTTCATATGCTGTCTACAAGAGACTTATTCTGAACCTAAAGATGCATCCAGACTGAAAGTGAAGGGATGGAGACCCATCTTCCATGTCAATGGACCTCCAAAGAAAGCTAGGGTAGCAATTCTTATATCAGACAAATTAGATCTTAAGCTAAAGACTGTAGTTAGAGACACAGAAGGACACTATATCATTCTTAAAGGGTCTATCCAACAAGAAGATCTAACAATTGTGAATATCAAAGCCCCCAACATGGGAGCAGCCACCTACATAAGCCAACTGTTAACCAAAATAAAGAGTCATATTGATAATAATATGTTAATTGTAGGAGACCTCAGTATTCCACTCTCAGCAATAGAGAGATCATCTAAGCAGAAAATCAACAAAGAAATAAGAGCTTTGAATGACACACTAGACCAGATGGACCTCATAGATATACACAGAACATTCCACCCTAAAACAACAGAATACTCATTCTTCATCAGTGCATACAGAACTTTCTCCAGAATAAACCACATACTGGGTGACAAATCAGGTCTCAACCAATACCAGAAGACTGAGATTATTCCCTGCATACTCTCAGACCATAACGCCTTAAAACTGGAACTCAATCGCAAGAAATAAATTGGCAGAAATTCAAACACTTGGAAACTAAAGACCACTCTGCTCAAGAATGTTTGGGTCAACCAGGAAATCAAAGAACTTAAACAATTCATGGAAAGTAATGAGAACAACAACACATTGGTCCAAAACCTATGGGAAATGGCAAAGGCATTCCTAAGGGGGAAATAGATAGCCATCCAAGCCTCACTCAAAAAAATAGAAAAATCACAAATTCACCAACTTTACACCTTAAAGAACTAGAGAAAAAGCAACAAATGATACCTAAGCCACTCATTAGAAGAGAAATAATTAAGATTACAGCAGAGATGAATGAATTAGAAACCAGAAACACAGTAGATCAGATCAACGAAACTAGAAGTTGGTTCTTTGAAAGAATTAATAAGATTGATAAACCACTGGCCAGACTTACCCAAAAGAATAGAGAAAGGACCCAAATTAATAAAATTATGAATGTAAGGGGAGAGATCACGACTAACACCAAGGAAATAGAAACAATTATCAGAAATTATTATCAACAACTATATGCCAATAAATTAAGCAACCTGGAAGAAATGGTTAGGTCTTCCTGGAAACCAATAAACTGCCAAGACTGAAACAGGAAGAAATTGACAACCTGAATAGGCTAATAACCAGTAACGAGTTTGAAGCAGTGATCAAAAACCTCCCAAAAAACACGAGTCCAGGGCATGATGGATTCCCTAGGGAATTCTACCAAATAGTCAAAGAAGAAATAATACCTATTCTCCTGAAGCTGTTTCAAAAAACAGAAACAGAAGGAAAGCTTCCAGATTCATTCTATGTGGCGAGCATTACCTTAATTCCCAAACCAGGCAAAGACCCCATCAAAAAGGAGAATTTCAGACTGATATCCCTGATGATTATGGATTCCAACATTCTCAGCAAAATCCTAGCTAATAGGATCCAACAATACATTAAAAGGATCATCCACCATGACCAAGTGGGATTTATCCCCAGGATGCAAGGGTGATTCAACATTTGCAAATCAATCAGTGTAATAGAACACATTAATAAGAGGAGAGAGAAGAACCATATGGTCCTCTCATTGATGCAGAAAAAAACATCTGACAAAATACAGCATCCTTTCCTGATTAAAACTCTTTAGAGTATAGGGATAGAGGGAACATTCCTCAAGTTCATAAAATCCATCTATGAAAAACCCACAGCAAATATCATCCTCAATGGGGAAAAGATGAGAGCCTTTCCCTTAAGATCAGGAACATGTAAAGGATGCCTTCTCTCGCCACTATTGTTCAACATAGTACTAGAAGTCTTAGCAACAGCAATCAGACAACAAAAATAAATAAAAGGTATTCAAATTGGCAAAGAAGAAGTCAAACTCTCTCTCTTTAGAGATGACATGATACTTTATGTGGAAAATCCAAAAGACTCCACCCCCAAGTTACTAGAACTCATCCAACAATTTAGTAATGTGGCAGGATACAAAATCAATGCGCAGAAATCAGTTGCTTTCTTATACACTAACAATGCAACTGTAGAAAGAGAAATTAGAGAAATGATTCCATTTACAATAGAACCAAAAGCCATAAGATACCTCAGAATAAACTTAACCAAAGACGTAAAGGATCTATACTCTGGGAAATACAGAACACTCATGAAAGAAATTGAAGAAGACACAAAAAGATGGAAAAGCCTTCCATGCTCATGAATCTGAAGAATAAACATTGTTAAAATGTCTATGCTACCCAGAGCAATCTATACCTTCAATGCCATCCAGATCAAAATTCTAATGACAGTTTTCAAAGTGCTGGAACAAACAATCCTAAAATTTGTATGGAGTCAGAAAAGCCCCCAAATCATCAAGGAAATGTTGAAAAAGAAAAACAAAGCTGGGGGCATCACGTTGCCTGATTTCAAGCTATATTACAAAGCAGTGATCACTAAGACAGCATGGTACTGGCACAAAAACAGACATAAAGACCAATGGAACAGAACAGAGAGCCCAGATATGGACCCTCAACTCTATGGTCAAATAATCTTTGACAAAACAGGAAAAAACATGCAATGGAAAAAAGCAGTCTCTTCAATAAATGGTGCTGGGAAAATTGGACAGCTATATACAGAAGAATGAAACTCAACCATTCTCTAATACCATACACAAAGATAAACTCAAACTGGATGAAAGACCTCAATGTGAGACAGGAATTCATCAAAATAGTAAAGGAGAACATAGGCAGTAACCTCTTCGACATCGGCCACAGCAACTTCTTTCAAGATACAACTCCAAAGGCTAGTGAAACAAAATAAAAAATGAACTTTTGGGACTTCATCAAGATAAAAACATCTGCACAGCAAAGGAAACAGTCAACAAAACAAAGAGGCAACCCACAAAATGGGAGAAGATATTTGCAAATGACACTACAGACAAAGCGCTGATTTCCAAGATCTACAAAGAACTTTTCAAACCCAATGCCCCAAAAAACAAATAATCAAGTAAAAAAATGGGCAGAAGACATGAACAGACACTTCTCCAAAGAAGACATACAAATGGCTAACAGACACAGGAAAAAATATTCATCATCATTAGCCATCAGGGAAATTCAAATTAAAACCACATTGAGATACCACCTTACACCAGTTAGAATGGCAAAAATTGACAAGACAAGAAACAACGAATGTTGGAGAAGTTGTGGAGAAAGGGGAACCCTCTTACACTGTTGGTGGGAATGCAAGTTGGTACAGCCACTTTGGAAAACGGTGTGGAGGTGCCTCAAAAAATTAAAAATAGAGCTATCCTATGACCCAGCAATTGCACTACTGGGTATTTACCTCAAAGACACAGACGTAGTGAAAAGAAGGGCCATATGCACCCCAATGTTCATAGCAGCAATGTCTGCAAGAGCTAAACTGTGGAAAGTGCCGAGATGCCCTTCAAAAAATGAATGGATAAAGAAGATGTGGTCCATATATACAATGGAATATTACTCAGCCATCAGAAAGGATGAATACCCAACTTTTACATCAACATGGATGGGACTGGAGGAGATTATGCTAAGTGAAATAAGTCAAGCAGAGAAAGTCACTTATCATATGGTTTCACTTATTTGTGGAACATAAGGAATAGCGTGGAGGACATTAGGAGAAGGAAGGGAAAAATGAAGGGGGGGAATCGGAGGGAGAGATGAACCATGAGAGACTATGGACTCTGAGAAACAAACTGAGGGTTCTAGAGGGTAAGGGGTGGGGGGATGGGTAAGCCCAGGGATGGGTAATAAGGAGGGCATGTACTGCATGGAGCACTGGATGTTATACAAAAAAAAAAAAAAAAAAATGAATCATGGATCACTACATCAGAAACTAATGATGTACGGTGACTAACATAATATAATAAAATAAAATTAAAAAAATAGTAGAGTCCCCTTATATCTCAAACCCAGTTTGCTTTATTTTAGCATCTTACATAAGTATAAAGCATTTCTTTAATGTTTTTAAAAACACATTTATCCCAAAATGTCCAAATCATACAAGTAATTGTATGTTTGGGAACTATCTTTGCCTTAACATTTTTTTCATATTTTAAAATGTTGCCTTAGTGTATATTTCATGATGTTCAGTTGTTATTACATTACAATAATCTTAAAATTAGAGAAGATTCCCTGGCTGAGGGAGGTAGAGGAAGGTCAAAGACACAATATTGTGGCTTTTTGAAGATAGAAGAAGAAGTCTGAGCCAAAGAATGCAGGAAACCTCTAGAGGCTGGACAATTCAAAGAAGTAGATTCTTCCCTATACCCTCTTGAAAGAGACACAACCCTGAGAACACTTTAATTTTAGATCAGTGAACTGGCGAACAATAAGGTAATAAATTTGTCATTTTAAGCTTCTCAGTAGTAATTTGTTATAACAGCATTATAAAACTAATATACTTCCTCATTTAATAAACTGCCTCCGATCATCCAAAAGTTGAAGTGGACAAGAGAGTGAAATAAAGTACAAGAAAGATTCTAGTTGGCGGCCTGTCTTGGCATGTGAGAGCTGTTGAGATTCATTTCATGGATTCAGGAGAAAACAGCCCCTCCATTACAGGAGAGCTCACTGTTTCATTGGGTGAATATACTTTTCACCTGCTTGGTCATTATGAAACTCTTTGGATAGGCAGTACTGCCCTTCTATCTTTATCTCCTGAGTTTTCCTTTTTGCTTCAGGCAAACTTGCACCTGATGAGAGGTAACAGTAGGCCATCTCTTAATCATGAGCACACAGTTAATTAGTAGGAGCAATCTTTACGAGATTATGAGAGAATATGGAGTTCACAGTAACTTGATAGTTTGCTCAAAAATCATTTTGTTGCAGAGTTCTTGTCTCAAAGAGTCAAAGAATGAATCTGAATCCCGGGGACACAAAAGGGTGAAGTGAAATGAAAGTTTATTAAGTGAAAGTTTATTAAGTGAAAGTGAGAACTTGGAAAGAAAAAACCTCTCTAGAGTGGGAGGGGTCCGGAATGAGGTGCCACTGAGGGCTTTTATGGTTAGTCTTTTATAGAAAACTGACCAGGGAACTTAGTAAATATCTTGTCTATGACATTTAAGACAAACAAGGTGCATATGTAAATATCATGAAAATATCCCATCTATATTTAGAACAAACAGGGTGGATTTGTTATGTTCCCTTTTCTCTGGTTAATATCTCATCCATAACATTTCTCCACATCTGGGATTTCTGTGAGCCTGGTTATATAGCTCCCTACCTATCTCTCCCTACCTAGCCTCTCCTGTCCCTTACTCAATTTGATCCTCTACTCAAGCCTACTGTATACTCTATCATGTATGCTTCTTTGCCAGTCCTGCAGAATGGTCATTTTGGATTATGAAGAAAATTCTTATCTATTGTTTTCAGGTTGAAATATATCAGTTAGGAATGATTTGGGTTACAAATTAATAGACTCTTTACAATTGTAGTTATTAAAAGCACTTAATTGTTTTACATAATTTGAGATTAGAGATAGGAAATGTCATATTTGACACAGTGCCACAACGTTATTAAGAACCTAGCTTTCTTAATTATTTCATTCTACTGTATGTTGCTTTTGTTTTATCTTTTAAATTGCCCATCTCAAGGAAAAGTAACATAGCTTCACAAAATAAGCAGGAAGAATAGGTGAAAATGCATGGAAACTGGAATATTTTTATGCATCTGCCTGTGTTACCAGAAAACTGAATATACTCCAGAAATCTTTTTTTGTCCCATGAGATTTCCTTTTGGGACTCATTGACAATAACTACACTATATGACCGTTTTATCAGAAAATGAATGAATAGTTTAAACTTTTGACAGTGAGCTAAAGTTTATGCCTATATAATGGTTAATTGTAAGTGAATATGAAAGAATAAAAATATAAAAGAGGAATAATTTTGGTGAATTATTACCTCTCATCATTAAATTGTGTGAAAGGTGTAAAACATAATGATTCAAAATATGTGATATATGGATTAGACAGACCAAGTACTCCATTAGGAATAGCTCCCAAAAAAAGTAGAAAAAAACATAAATCACATGTTCCTATTTTTAAGATACTATAAAAAGCTAAGACCAAAATTCATTATTCATGGATTTTTACATATTCAAAACACTGTCATTATTATTTTGGATGAATAGACTAACAGTTATACCATCAAGGGCACATAGAAAATGCCTTTCTCCAAATTAGCTTTTATCAAGTTGACTATAGCTCCAAGACATACATTAGTTTAGGAGGAGATGATTTATATAGACTCCAATAATAGTCTCACTGTCCTGGATACCAATCAATAGAGACTTTTTCTTATATTATTCACTTGACTTTGTCATTTATGCTGACATATAGACAAAGATCACTGTACAAGTTTATGAAGACATAGAGTTTGGCATGTTAAAATAATGCTTTTTAAAGGAACTTCCAACTTCAGCAAAGTATATTTTAATGACCTGATAGAACCAAGGAACAATGTTTTAAATAACAGCAAGACATTTATCTCCTTTACCTCCTTGTTTTAAATATTCCCCTTTCAAGAGTCTTCCTCATTAATTCTTTGCCAGTTTGAACTGGTTATCTACTGAATACAATTGAAGGCAGATTTTAAATTTCTTCTAGATTTTGGTAGTAATGATAATATAAATAATTTGGGCTTACTCTATATGGAGACAGAATAGGAAAAAGTGTGGAAAATAATCCATATATATTAGTTACTGACATGATTTTATTTATTCATTTTTAAAAGATTTTATTTATTTATATGACAAAGAGAGGGAGAGAGACAAAGAGAGAGGGAACACAAGCAGGGGGAGTGGGAGCGGGAGAAGCAGGCTCCCCGCCGAGCAAGGAGTCTGATGTGGGGCTCAATCCCAGGACCCTGGGACCATGACCTGAGCCGAAGGCAGATGCTTAATGACTGAGCCACCCAGGCACCCCCTGACATGATTTTAAACAATAATTTAAAGTTTAGCATTTTTCTTCTGAGATTCAAAATATCCCAGGCTCTTCCATATAACTCTAGGTTTACTTATGAAAAAAAAGTCTCTAAAATGGCTATTTTAAAGATCCTATTAATCAAAGTAATAACTTTATGTAAACTATACACATTTAATTAACATAAAATAATATAAAAATCATTTTCATAAAAAGCAATACAGTAGAAATAAAATAAATGAAACAAAAACAAATGAACAAATGAAATAAGTAATAACCTCTATGTGTGGAAGTATGAAATACTGGAAATTATTTCATACAGTAACTCCCACATATCTTGGGAAATACAAATTAGTGCAAAAAAAAGAGTGTATACCCCCCTGTGGCTTTGGAATAGAGTCACCATAAACTCCTGCCTTAAGCCAAAAACAACTATAAAAGATAACGTAATGACGTATTCAAATGCAGATTGGAAAGAGACGGGGCATTTTTACTATAGTAGAATTGACTTCATCCCATTGCAGTTGAAAACCTGAAGTCGTTTGACAGCACAATTAGCATTATCAGGAAGGGAAATCAGTATAATGACATCTACTACAAAAGAAGCCACAGAATAATTGAGATATCTCTCTTCCTCCTTCATACACACACTCTTTTATGACTTCATGAGTTGCTCAAAAATATTTTTTTTTAAAGATTTTATTTGTTTATTTGACAGAGAGAGAGATAGCGAGAGCAGGAACACAAGCAGGGGATGTGGGAGAGGGAGAAGCAGGCTTCCTGTGGAGCAGGTAGCCCGATGCAGGGCTCGATCCGGGGACTCCAGGGTCATGACCTGAGCCGAAGGCAGACACTTAAGGACTGAGCCACCCAGGCGCCCCTCAAAAATATTTTTGATGCATGTGCAGAAACTCTGGCTTCTTCCTAGGGATAATGACACTGATAGATCCCATTTTAAATTAGTGAGTAGATGTCTCATAGTCCAGAATCTTAAATATATTCCTGACAAGACTGTTTTACTTCCAGCATATTCACTTCCCCACAGTCCCAAATGACTATGTTGAATCTTTTATCCTCAATATTCCAACGCACCTGAAATTCTCCTCTCTCTTACCCGATGCCTTTACCTCATAATTAATTGAGAAAATATAAACCAGCATTTAATAATTGTCTCATCATCCATCCTTTCACCACCAAATCTATCAACAAACCAGCATCCATATGTGGGGGCAGGGTATATGTGGGAAGTCTTTGTACATTCATTTTAATTTTTTTTTGTTGTTAATCTAAAACTGCTTTAAAAGAAGGTCTTTAGGAAAAAATCACAAGTCTGTATAAAGACAGTATTTCAGCTGATTAACAACTGGCTATATTCTTTCACTCCCCCCCATTTCTTCTTATGCTTTTAAGGGCTAATTGCTAATATTTGCATGCTTTATATAATCTTAAAGAAAAGGCATGTAGAATGTGTGTACTGAGAATTTTATAAGTACAACATCTAACTTCACCTTCTGTTTCACTCTTAACTCCAATAGCCGATGGGATGCTCAAAAGATGTCATTCACTCAACAATATGGACCTCTGCACTCATTCTCTCTTAACAGTTTGTCATTTTATTCCTTTATCAATCCCTTTCTTCCCAAAGTCCTGACAGACTCATGTTAACCCAAACCTTATTGAAGCCACCACTTACTAATTTTCAAACCTACCTTATGTTCCTAATATGATTCCATCTCAACACTATAGTCTCTCTCCTGCAAATCCTCCAAATGAAGGTATATATATATATATATATATATATATAATGAAGAACATGTGAGCTAGCTCTCCTACCAGGGATCTCTGGGGTTATAAACACCAGCCTCCAAGATGTGACTGAAGACCAGGACTGGTGCCAAGGAAACCACATCCTATTCCAGGCTCTGCCATTTTATAAACTAACCAGATGGTGCCATTTCAGTGCTCAATTTTCTTCATCCATGAAATAAAAATAAAAATTTTATTTTTAAAAAAAGCATAACCACAGAAAAGAGACTCTTAAAATGTGACTCAGAAACTGGATCTTTCATAAATCAGATGGAAACTAGCTTATTGTCTGTGAAATGGTGGAAATACCTATACCTAGCACACAGTATAGCATCACCTGTGATAGATTGGAATGAGCCACAGATGGAAAGGGAAACAGTGGCTTATGCAGAAGCTCTAGAAATTTAATGGTATGAAGGCAATGTTTAAGTCAGTGTGTACATTTGACTAATCTTTGTTAGAAGTCTTGAGAGAGAATGATATGCTCAAGATAGCCAACTAACCTTCACAACATTCTTTGAAAGCTGAAGAGCTGATATGGCAGCTATAATATAAACATATGCTCATTTCCTACAACCGCACAGCAGACTATGTTGAAAATCAGGCACAAAACTTTTCATGAGAGTGGCAGAGTTGCAAAGTAAACTGGATTTTACAGCTCAAGTGTCCTCCAATGGTAAAGTATGAGTACTTACATTTGGACACTTAAAAGCAGAATGAAATGATCTGAGTGGTTAGATGTTAACATTGGTATCTATATTTCAATTTGTAGATTAGCACCAGATGAATGTAAAAAATTGGGCATGGGATTATTTGAAATACTGAAGACATGATTGATGGATAGTAATGACGATTGGTGCTAGAGGTTATGGAGAAAGACTAACATTTTTTGAAAACCGACACGTGCCAAAATTGTTGCAATCTCCATGCAATAGTGTCATTATAATACCCATTTCAGGGATGGGAACTTAAATAAAATCCCTAAAATTTAGAAATCTTGGAGTCAAGATTTTAACCTCAATACACTGACGTTACGGAACCGTATAAGAAAAAGATGCTTTGTGTAATATAAATGAACTTAGACTTTGCCTTAAGGACTGTTGAAGCCTTCAAATATTTGCAGCAGCTTTGATTTAGAAATTTGGAATTTATTTTAATATTCAGAAAGAGAAGAGATATTGTCCTGCTTTAGAATATTTATGTGAATATTTATGTGAAGATAGAGAGAAATAGACATTTGCAGGGAGACTTACGAGGTAGAAATTATAGTTCTTGGAGAGTGATTAGATATGGAGTGAAATGCAATCAAGTATAATATTCATAGTATTCAAAAACCAACACAGCATAAGTACCAATCAATCAGATTGGATGTCAGAGCAATCAGAACAGACAGCAGCAGCTTTACATTAGCAGTGTGTCCTGGCTCATTATCAGCTCTGGGTAAACGGGGAGGCAGAAAGTGTAGTGCATGTTTCTGACTTAAGTGAATGGGCGGATGGTGATGCTGGTCTTTAGGCTGTGACATATTTTCGTATTGAATTATAACATACTTATTTTATTCACAAAGCAGTTTTTGTGTTAACTTCTTATAAATCTACTATGAAGCTCAAATGAAATACAACACCGTGGCTGTCGGTTGCTAGAAAAATATGGATCATAAACGTCATTTGAATAGTTTTGTGTGTGGAAAATAGATATTTAATGCTCTTTTAAGTTTTTTATTGATTATATACTTAAACATATATAGCAGGAAATAGACACACAAGATAACTTTTACTTAGAACCAATGCAGTTATTAATAATATCAATATACATTAAATTAGGCATAACTTCAATGCACAAATATAGTGTATTTTAACAAATTATGATAAATTAAGATGTTGCTATGTACAAATACTTATTGCTAGAATTGTAAAATATATGCACCCACAGATAAAAAAGAAGCACATACATTCTTTTTGTAGGAATTAGTGTGTGTGTTAATTATATTACAGGTGGTCTTGCCCCAGCCACCTCTCTTCAATAAATGATCTAACATAGACATTCCACAGGGAACCATGAAGGAACAATAGAAATAGAAGGAAAATTAATATTGTACAACTTCCTAGGTCTTTGACTTCAAATGTTAGGATAATAGATTGATACAACTTATTTCAGGATAATTTGCCAAAGCAAAAATTTAAGTGTACATCCATATGTATTCAGATATCTGTTCATTACAGATATCTCATGCTCATTATATCTTGATTTTTAATAGTACAAAATATTAACATCAGCTTAGGTACACAATAGGCAATATAAGTTTTGTATGCCTTATCCCAATGCAAAAAAAATCCAAAGCAGCATTTGGAATTAACAAGTTAAATATAATTGCTGACCTGAAGATATATTCATGATATACTGTCAAGTGAAACAAACGGAATTTTTTAGTATTTAATAGTATGAATAATTCCTTTGGTGAAATTGAAAAATGAATTCTATTCTCATGACTCCAAGACTGCTCTGTGTTCCACTATATTCTGATGCCTTCCAGTCATATTAACAAAAATTAGCATAAATATAATCCTTGTGCCTTAGATTCCCCTGATACAGGGAACCTCTGATTAATTTCAGATTGGGGCATGGGTGCCTGGCAATATAGATCATCCTTAATTTGATGTAAGCCTCTGCTCAATCCCCAGGAGAATAAAATAAAACAATGAACTTGTTTACCCTGGCAACTGCATTCTTAAGCATTTATAAGGAAATGCTTATAGTGCAATTAAGAAGGAACGCTAATTACAGAAAAACAACATCATTAAATATTCTACTTATAATGGAATATTGTGATAGTCTTCTAAATAGATATGTGAGGAAATATTAGAGAAGGAGGGAAGGAGGAATGAATGAAGAGAGAAAGGAGATAAGCAGTGAATGAGGGACTAAGTTAATTTTATTTTCAAAATCTTCAATAAATGACTTTCATATACATTTTCTAGTTTATAACTCTCCCATGCTTTTTAAGCAGGTCATAAAACAATTAAGTGAATTGCTTGTTTTTCTCTATAAAAGCTTTCAAGTTTCTGTTTCCCAACTTTGCTAATCCTATACCCTCAAAAGAAATGTCCTTTTCTAAAACTTACCTGACTTTGAAGGGCAATTCAATGGCCACCCAGTTTACACAACCTTTCTTGATTAATCTCTATCCCAGCCAAACCCTCACTAGCATAATATATGAACATATATAATCATATTTTATCTGAAACTTTTAATAACATGTAACCTGTTCAGGTGATATATATATATATAATTTTGCTTTGCTTCTAAATAAATGATAGTCTCCAATTTTCATTATGGAGATATTAATGTTATTTTTTTTAAAGATTTATTTATTTATTTTAGAGAGATAGAGAGTGAGAGCTGGGGGGAGGGAGGGGCAGGAAGAGAGGGAGAGAGGGAAGTTCCAGGAGACTCTGAGCTGAACACAGAGCCCCATACGGGGCTCGATCCCACTACCCTGAGATCACTACCTGAGCCAAGAGTCAGATGCTTAGCTGATTGCACCACCCAGGTGCCCCTTGTTATTTTTCTTGTATATTTTTGCTATTAAAAGTTTATTACATTTGAAGCATGCTTGCCTTTTCTTTGGAGTTTTAATGTATCATCTGAAACTTCATAAATTTTCCTTTGAAGTTTTTACAGAGCTATAACTAAGTAAATTTTGATTGTTGCTTATTAAAACAATGGCTTTATGGTATCATATGCATATTAGATTAAAATAAACTCTATTTTGTTTTCAGTACCATCATCACTGCTTAAAAGATATTTCCACATAATATTTTAACTTGATCTCATTTATTCCATAAATGTCAAATCTCTGCAAGCTGCTCACTGAAATTCTGCCTTTAGGAATTCTAAAGCCTTAATATAGGCACAAATCAAAGTTATCCTGTTTATTATATATATATTATTACAGGAAATGGGTTCTGAAGCTGCCTCTGAACATCAAACAGCTTGACCTAATTAATACATATATATAATATTATATTATACATTATTATTATATATTTGTATAGTAATATGTGGGTATAATTACTTAAAGAAACAGCTAACTGAAATTAGTGATAATTTCATGTCATGCATTTACTTTTGGCATGTATAGATGTAGAATTATTTTTTCTGAGGTCTTATAAGACACCAGATCAAGTCTATTTGAAGCAGTGAGGTTTTCATGATATTAAAGTGTTCACCTATTTATTACACCAGATAATAATATGACTAGGTGATGGTACATTTAAATATCCATAAAAGTGGGGGCTCCTGGGTGGCTCAGTTGGTTTAGGTTAAGCATGTGCTTTCAGCTCAGGTCATAATCTCAGAGTTCTGGTTCCAGCCTGGCCTTAAGGCTCCCTGCTCAGCGGGGAGTCTGCTTCTCCCTCTGCCTCTCCCCCTGCTTGTGCTCTCTCTCTCTCAAATAAATAAATACAATCTTAAAAACAATATATCCATAAAAGTGTTATAGATTATATTTGGTAGAGAAAATTTGCTTATTATTCCTCCATTTCATTGTATCTGGCAACATAGGGTTACTATTATTAATGCCCCTCCACAAAATTTAGAGCTACCCCAGTGGTCACCATCATACCCTGTGCTCCATTACAGGGCCTTTAGCATCTGACCCTTGACCTCCTAATCTTATTTATACTGTTATCTTTCAGTCCTGTTTCTTCACCACACTAGCATTCCTATCCCTTAAACCTGCTGAGCTCCTTCATTTGTTAAGGGGTTTGCAAAAAAAAAAAAAAAAAAAAAAAAAAAAAAACTTTTCTACATATTAAACTGTTTTCTTTGGCTTATATGACACAACTATCACCTCCCAGGGTTTCCCTGAAGACCCCATATAATAATCCTTACCCTTCAGGTTATTTTTATTCCATTTTCAATAAGTGCTGTTTCTTTCTTTTTTTTTTTACAGGGCTTGATACTGAAATCTCATTAGTAATTTAGGTAACTTGGTGAATCTTTTCCAACTCCATCAGAATGCAAGTTCCTTTGAAATAGGACCTCATGGGGCACTTGGGTGGCTCAGTCCGTTAAGTGTCTGCCTTCAGCTCAGGTCATGAGACCCAGGGTCCTGGGATTGAGCCCCGTGTTGGGTTTCCTGCTCAGCGCGGAGTCGCTTGTCTTTCCCTCTGCTGCTCCCCCAGCTTGTGATTTCTCTTTCTCTCTCTCAAGTAAATAAATAAAATCTTTAAAAAAAATAGAACTTCATGTTCAGTGTTGAAGTCCCACAACCTGGAATAGGATCTGGCACATAGTTGCTGTCCAATGAATAAATTAATTAATGCAGCACGGCTATATATATGGAAAAGTTGTAGTGGTTTTGGTATCACTGAGGGTGAGGAGGTGTTGTGAGGCAGACATAACAGCTCCACATGTCAAATATTTTTTAAAAAAAGTTTAAAATAATAATGAATACTTCTTCCTTTAAAACTTAAATTACCCTATTCTAAAGACAGCAGAAAATAATTTTAGATTGTTATACACAGATACTCTTTGATCAGGAGAGAGCAACATAATTATTTCAATAGAGAATGCTGTTGCTACATTTGCTGCCCACTGAGAAATGGCTACCATAGATCATACAGCTTTGCATACAACCTGGAAGGAAGGGCACCATTTGGATCATCCCACAGACAAGAAAAAACAGTTACTGCTCTGTAATGATGGAGCAGCTGCTGTAGGAGATTTAATTGTTGCTAGTTCCTGCAGCTTTTCCAACTTAAATAGGACTCTGAAAGAAAGCTAGAGGGGACAGTAAGAGAACGAGAGGAAAAGAGAGATTACAAATTACATGTAATAAATTCTAAGCCTGGAATATATAAATCCAAACAGGAATGGTGGTGGGTTGGGGGAGGGAGAAAAAGAAGACACAGACATTATGTAGAAACACATAGATATTTACTGATGTATGTGTGTATGTGTTTATCAGACGTGTGAAGAGACAAAAGAGAAATTTACTAAAAACTCATGTCTCTTTTTTGAATAGGCATAGCAGAGGAGAGGAAAATAGACCCTGAAATCAAAATTAAGTACGATTACTGCCAGCTGTGTCAGGTGGTTTGCCCAGTTTTTGAGTGATTAAAAGGAAAGTTACAAACCACAATACTTCACCTGTTTATTCATACGGGACTTTGATATTGGAACACACTACCTGTTTCAGCGTTGATGAAATACACAAGTTTACCTCATTAAGCTCTTCAGGGAAATTTTAATCTTAATTACATGATCTTTTAAAATTAAAGCATGAGAAATATATTGAATAAATATATTTCACTTATAATAAAAAATTCTATCCAGAAACCACTCTTGAACACATGTAGTTGTAGTAAATATGGCAAAAGATAAAATGTTGATCTAAAGTATTCATTAAGATGATAATCAAGATACAAATGGATGAACCATTTTGTTAATGAGAGCAACTGTGTGGCTAAAAAAAATCTATTTAGTTTATATAATACCAATTTTAGCATTATTTTTCAGTTGCCATCTTTTTATAAATATATGTGTGATCTCTTTTCACACTATATGTGTAGAGTGTTTGCTCATGTATTACCAAGCCGTTTCATTAGTTGGATACTTCTAAAAAACTAAAAACATGAATTTAATCACCAAAATGGCTCTCATCTGTTTTTACTTAGCAAATAGTAATTAGAACTACTAAATCTGTAGGTTATCAGCAAATTTTCAACTACCAAATTTTTAAGTCTAACATTACTAAGATAAATGCTTATTTATCTTAAATTTTGAGGTGTTTCTTAATTTTTTTTAATGGCCAAAATTCTTCTATTGATAAGAAGCCAGGGGAATAAAAAGGATCCTTATATTCCAGGCTTCTGGGCTTTGCCTTGCATTTAAAATAAATCCTTATTGGAGTGCATTTCACTTGTGTGTAGCATCAAAATTGATGGCATCAATATTTTTTACCAGCTCAAGTTTATGAGGGAAGTAGTAGATATTAACTTAGTTTTAAAAATATTATTTTCTCTATCCATTCCTCTGTTGATGGACATCTTGGCTCTTTCCACAGTTTGGCTATTGTGGACATTGCTGCTATAAACATTGGGGTGCATGTACCCCTTCGGATCACTACATTTGTATATTTGGGGTAAATACCCAGTAGTACAAGTGCTGGGTCATAGGGTAGCTCTATTTTCAACTTTTTGAGGAACCCCCATACTGTTTTCCAGAGTGGCTGCACCAGCTTGCATTCCCACCAACAGTGTAGGAGGGTTCCCCTTTCTCCGCATCCCTGCCAACATTTGTCGTTTCCTGACTTGTTAATTTTAGCCATTCTGACTGGTGTGAGGTGGTATCTCATTGAGGTTTTGATTTGGATTTCCCTGATGCCGAGCAATGTCGAGCACTTTTCCATGTGTCTGTTGGCCATTTGGATGTCTTCTTTGGAAAAATGTCTGCTCACGTCTTCTGCCCATTTCTTGATTGGATCATTTGTTCTTTGGGTGTTGAGTTTGATAAGTTCTTTATAGATTTTGGATACTAGCCCTTTATCTGATATGTCATTTGCAAATATCTTCTCTCAATCTGCTGGTTGTCTTTTGGTTTTGTTGACTGTTTCCTTTGCTGTGCAAAAGCTTTTTTATCTTGATGAAGTCCCAATAGTTCATTTTTGCCCTTGCTTCCTTTGTCTTTGGCGATGTTTCTAGGAAGAAGTTGCTGAGGCTGAGGTCGAAGAGGTTGCTGCCCGTGTTCTCCTCTAGGATTTTGATGGACTCCTGTCTCACATTTAGGTCTTTCATCCATTTTGAGTTTATTTTTGTGTGTGGTGTAAGGAAATGGTCCAATTTCATTCTTCTGCATGTGGCTATTTTCCTTGCCATTTGCAATGATGTGGATGGAATTAGAGAGTATTATGCTAAGCCAAATAAGTCAATCAGAGAAAGACATGTATCATATGATCTCACTGATATGAGGAATTCTTAATCTCAGGAAACAAACTGAGGGTTGCTGGAGTGGTGGGGGGGTGGGAAGGATGGGGTAGCTGGATGATGGACATCGAGGAGTGTAGGTGCTATGGTGAGCGCTGTGAATTGTGTAAGACTGATGAATTACAGACCTGTACCTCTGAAAAAAATAATATATGTTTAAAAAAAAGAAAAGAGAAAAGATAGTAGGAAGGGAAAAATGAAGGGGGGGAATTCGGACTGGGAGACGAACCATGAGAGACTATGGACTCTAAGAAACAAACAGAGTGTTTTAGAGGGGGAGGGGGTGGGGGGATGGGTTAGCTCAATGATGGGTATTAAGGAGGGCACTTATTGAATGGAGCACTGGGTGTTATATGCAAACAATGAATCATGGAACACTACATCAAAAACTAATGATGTAATGTATGGTGATTAACATAACATAATAAAATAAAAAAAGACAAAAAATATTATTTTCTCTTCCATTTCTCATTTTGGTTTTTGAATCTTCTCTCTTTTTCTTAGTTAATGTAGCTAAAGCATTGCTAATTTTATTTATTTTTTGGAAAAACTGGTCATTACTTTCAATGTTATGTTATTATTCATTCTGGTCTCTTATTTATTTCTGATTTTTCTTTGTTATTTCCTTCCTCCACTAAATTTCAGCTAAGTTTCTTCTTTTTCTAGTGTCTTGTGGTGTAATTGTTTATTTGAACTTTTTTTTTCTGAATACATGCATTTGTAGCATAAATTTCACTCTAATGTCGACTTTTGCTGCCTCCCATAGGTTTTGGAATATTGTGTTTTCTTTTTCTTTTGTTTTGAGACATATTTTGATTTGCCATTTGATTTTGTAATTTGGCCCATTGCTTGTGCAGTAGTGTATTGTTTAATATTTACATATTAGGGGCACATGGTTGGCTCAGTTGGTTAAGCCTCTATCTTCGGCTCAGGTCATGATCCCAGGGTCCTGGGTTGGAGCCCACATTGGACCCCCTGCTGAGCAGAGAGTCTGCTTCTCCTCTTCCTCTGCCACTCCCTCTGCTTGTGGTCTCTCTCTGTGTCAAATAAATACATAAAATCTTTACAAAAATATTTACATATTAAATCTTAATATTTACACTGTAGATTTTCCAGCTTTGTTTTATTGTTGATATTTAGTTTTGTACCAGTATGATTGGAAAACATACTTGGTGTGATTTCAGTCTTCCTAAATTTGTAATATCTGTTATATATTTTTATGTGATTTAACCAGGGGATTCCTCTGTGGGAACTTGAATAACATGTATATTCTATTTTTCTTGGATGGAATATTTTATACATATCTTTTAGAACCATGTATTCTGAAGTATACTTCAAGTAAAAATGTTACTATTGAAAAAGAAAAAAAAAACAATAACTTTAAGTGAGGGTATTCATTTAAAATAAAATATATCAGAGAGGAGGTAGGTTGGGGGATGGATGAAATTGGTGAAGGGAATTAAGAGTACACTTATCATGATGAGCACTGAGTAATGATGTATAGAATTATTGAATCACTATATTGTATCCCTGAAACTAATATAAGACTGTATGTTAACTGTACTGAAATTAAAATAAAAAACTTAATAAAAATGCTAATTTTAAAAGAAAAAAATGTTTAATGAATATTTAATTACTGAATTTCCATTTCTCAGGAATATTAGCAGTTGATGATGTATGTGCAATCTGCAAAATTAATGGAACATAGGGCTTCATCACTGACTATATACAAACCAGAAGAAACAAATCTGTAGAAGATACATTAACCACTACTTTAAAGTTAATCTTTATTTTAGAGATTTTGTGCCTAGAGAGGACAGTTTAACATGTTCAGTTGCAGAACTGCATTAACCCATTATTCTATGAACTATGGCTTTTAATTTGAATCAAAATACACCTCTAAAATAGCATCACTCATTTTCAAGTCCACATTTTCAACTGCAAATACTGAAAGTGAAACAATATTTTTGCTATGTCAACCCCTTGTAGAGAAGAATACACAAATGTTAAATGATGTCCAATTTATGTCAGTGTCATCAGACGTCTCAAATAAAAAATAAGTTTCAAGATGATTTGAGATTTCCACCTACATCACAGATTCAAAGAAAAGGATTTGGAAGTTCATTCTATCAATATGTAACGCCTGAAATTATTGTCAATGTGATTATAAATTTAATTAATAGTATACTAGATAGAAAATAAAATATTTTATTTTTGCACAAAAATAAAACATTAAAAGTCAAATATTTTATTTTTGCACTATAATATAAAAATATTTTGATGAAAACATAAAGAAACATGGAACAGGAATGTAATTGGTATATACAAAATTCATATTATTTCTAAAGAAGCAGTAGTTATATACCACTAGTGATAGAATACATTATTATCAAAATGTGTATATATATATATATATATATGTAAACAGAATAAATGAACTATACATTTTTGTGTGAAATATGTTATCAAATATAAAACGTATTTTTAAACATGACAGTAAATTGCTTGCTATTTTTCTGAACAATCATTAACTTAGAAATATTTGATTTTTTATTAAAAAACAATTACAAAATGAAAACAAAACAAAGCAAAACCAGTATCCAACTATTATATTTGGCATTTTGTAAACAATTCCACTAAATTTTGCCTAAATTTACTTTTTAAGATTTTATTTATTTTTTTGACAGAGAGAAAGACAATGAGAGAGGGAACACAAGCAGGGGGAGTGGGAAAGGGAGAAGCAGGCTTCCCACTGAGCAGGGAGCCTGATGCAGGGCTCAATCCCAGGATCCTGGGATCATGACCTGAGCCGAAGGCAGTAGCTTAACCAACTGAGCCATCCAGGCATCCCTGTCTGTATTTTTTTCTAAACTACTTGTAAACTTTTAATCTAATAATCAAATAATGGAACAACAGAAAGATTTTCAATTTTAGAGGATGTGTTGATATGCAATTATTAAGACCAATGCTACAGGAACGTGTTAGAACACACATGTGAACAAGAAAGGGAGGAAGGAAACAAATTATGGAGAAAAATTATCTGGAGAAGGTTTTTTTACTTGGAATTCTATAAACCAAACTTGATAATTCTCAACTTCCCAGAGTGATATTTTGATGAAGCTCCTATATTTTAACGGATTAATGTTTTATTCATAGTAGATTAACATGAAATAAAATTTAGAAAGCTTTTATTTTTATAATAAAAATTTAATAAAATATCCTAAAGAATCATAGACATGTTATATGACAAATTTTATTGTAATACTTGTTCAAGAAAACTACCTGAAATGAGGCAAAAGTGTATGTGTGAAAATAATTTGTTTGGAAATATATGTAAATTTCAATATAAAAATGGAATTGAGAATACTTTTTATTTTCAGAATTTTCTCTAAATTTACCAGAGACCTCAGCCACTATAGAGTGCGGTTCAGATAAAATAGTATTATGTATAGAGTCCTGAAATGGCCAAGAATATTAAATTTATTATTCAGTAAGTAGAACTTCAGAGAGATTGTGGGTAATTTTGACAAAATTGAAAAATAATAAGACAATACAAAAAGATGTCATTTCTAGAGAAAAATACAAATGATAAAATGTTAAATGCAGATACGGTGAAGAAAGGGTATCTAGTACTGGGATATATACAAGAAAATTTTCCTACTAAGTTACTTTTAATGGAGAAATGATTGCACAATTATTTTTCATATTGATAAATCATTCTATTAATAAAATAATTTAAATAGACATATTTTGTATGTCCATCAGTAAAATAAAACCTACATATTGGCCAATAAATAAATACATTAAATATTAGTCATTAGTTTATTCTTAGTATACCCTTTGCCTCTCAAAAGTATTCAAATTCGCCTGTATGTATCTTATACAAAGCTTTTGGGCTAATCATTTCCTCATGCTTTTCAAGAAGGAAAAAATGAAACTTCTTCCGAATTTTGAGAGACAATACAGCTTAGAGTGTATTTTCCTCTAGAAATGAGTTCAACCATCTAAGATTCTAAACATTGGACAGATTTCACTCTGAGTACCCATAGATAATGTATGTACTTCTCAACTTTGAAATGAGCCTGAGTGTACCCCTGTGGAATTTCCATGTGGGTAAGTAATGTGAATTGGCTTTCCAATTCATCCGCATCAGTGTCCACTTGATACTTCAAGTCATCACTTTTTCAGTCTCAGGTTTCCACAGATTGATGTTTCTGGTTCTGTTCATATTCTCAAGACCAGCAATATTAAAGGGAAAAATATTTTGACACTTGTTAAAATAGTAAGGAAGATTTTATTAAGGACTGTTGTGTTAGGTTTCAAGACTCCTCCCAGAATAGGAGAGAGATTAGGCTCAACTCTGAATACAGCAATGACAGGTGGGAATTTACAACCAATGAACAAAGTGAGAAAGTCAAGGGGATGGAAAATTAGACATCAAAGGTAAGGGGGAGTCTTGCTAAACCAACTTAAGAGAATTCTTGCTAAAGAATGGCCAAGGACTCATACATCAAAGGTGAGGGATAAGGAATTTGATCAGATATCAAAGGTGGAAGTTTTTTTAAACTGACTCAGCAAAATTTTTGCTACAGCTGGGCTGGACAGGACAAAGACAGGACAGGGGCTAACTGGAGGCCTATTTAAGAAGAGGGCCAAGAGGAGCTTGACTAATGTTTGATCAAGGAGAGAGTCTTTGTTAGAAGTGGTCAACATGTTGATGTTTCATTTTTGGCCTTCATTGGACCTTCCTCATTTTAGGATACTGCCTCAGCGAGGTGACAAGATGGCCACAGGGCCCAATGCATGCACTAGCTGAAGTTTCTTTGGTTTTCTGAGACCACCTCCTGGCCTTCAACTAGACTGCCTGAGCTTCTGATTTACTGTCTGGGGATGTTCATGTTGGCATTCTTTTTTAAATGTTGGTTTTTCTTAAGAGACACTAATAAAAGAGAGCATTGCCTCTGCAATCTCTTCTTGGCAGTCTCAAGAAACTCTTCTGCTCCTACAGTGCCTAGTCCCATTCTCCAAAGATCATTTGCCATGTATGCTTCTGGATACTCCATCAACAGCATGCCAAAGACAGACTACAATTTGTGGTGGGCATAAAAGACTCTTAGGGCAGCCTGCAGTTGATGAATCATGAAAGGAGTTCTAACATCTTGCTTTTCAAAAGTCTGCAGGTAGCATATTGGAGTATCTGTGATTTACTAGGAGACATTTTTCTTCTCTTGTCACTATGACCTCACCTGCCATGTGAAGCAAACTGTTTTGTTTTGTTTTGTTTTGTTTGTTTTCTGATTGTCCTCATTGTATTGAGAAAACAGCCACTTTTTTTCATACCTCTCTTATTTTTGTACTGAAGTTTTACAGATTCAGTAGTTAGGAGAATTCCAGAAAGGAAATGAGAGCGGTCATTTGGAGCATGTATCAGAAGTTTTCCATTCCTATTTTGATGGAGGCAAAATTATAATTTATGAATTGGAAATTCCTCAGTCCAATGCTATAGCATCAGAATCTATAACTAAATTTCAAATGCCAACACTTTGTAATCAGTCTTCCTTTAATCTATATTAGTTTTGGTTGCTGTGTCATTTATGATATTTTCAGATGCAAGTTAACAGTAAATCCAAAGGAAAAGTTTTCTAAAATCTTAAAGAATTTATTTTTTCACATAAAAAAATCCAGGTGTAGGACAGTGTAGCAGATAGACTCTAGAGAGGCCTCTGTGATCCTTGCTACCTGGTGTTCATACCCTGCATGAACCCCTTCCCTAAGTATGGACAGAAACTGTCACTTACTTCTAATCTATAGCATAAGGCAAAGGTGATGCATGAATGTGATTATATGTACATGATTGCATGACCTAAAAGATTGTAAATCACCTAGCTAGAAGATTATCTTTTTAACGATTTTGAGGAAGGAAATGGTCAGGCAAAGAAATGAGATGGGCCTCCAGCTAAGAGCCAGTAGGGAAATGAGGCCCTCAGTTTGACAGCCCAAAAGGAACTCAATTCCTCCAACAACCATGTGAGCCTGAAACACATCCTGCCCCAGTCAAACTTCAGATGAGACCACAGTTCTGGCCCATATCTTGATTGCAGCATTATGAGACCCTGAAACAGAGGACCCAGATATGCTGTGTGCAGATTCCTGAACCACATAAATTGTGAAGTAATAAATGTGTGTTATTTAAGGTGCTAAGTTCATGGTAATATTGTTATGTAGCAGTATATAATTAGTACAACTAGCTTGAAATTTAGTTGATTGCATATTTAAAAAATACTGCTTTAGGTCTGTGTAGAAGTTATTGCTGCAAAACCAACCACCTCAAACTTTAGTGGCTTAAAACAACAGTTATTATGCTCATGATCTGTGAATCAGGTATTTGGATAAGGCTGAGTTGTGAGATTCTTCTGATCCATATGTCACAGTGATATTTAGCTCATGATTGGTTTGGTCTGGTTGGTTATCATTTAACCATGATTGGTTAAAAAGACTTCCTTCACATGCCTCATACCTTGGCAAGGATGTCTGGAAGGCTGGAAGCCTGGGATTAGCTAGGCCATTTTCCTCCCTCTCCATATAGTTGCAAGTTCTCTCCATATGGTCTCCCCAGCAGGTCACTGGACTTTGCACATAGAATCTAAGGGCTCTAAGAGCAAGTGGTCCAAGACACAAGAGCTGCCAGTCTCTGAAAGATCCATATTGGTCAAAGCAATCAGAGAGCCCACTCAAATCCAAAATAAGGTGATCATTGGAGGTGAGTCCTTCATTATGGCCTTAATGTTTATATCCCTCCAAAATCATATTTTGAAATCATAACCCCCAGTGTGATGATATTAGGAAATAGGCCTTTGACAGGTAATTAGATCATGAAGGTGGAGCTCTCATGAAGGGATTAGTGATCTTGTCAGAAGAGACACAAGAGAATTGCTTCCTCTCTCTTTCTCCTCCATGTGAGGATACAGCAATAAGACTGCTATCCAAAAGCCAGGAAAGTGGGCTCTCATCAGAATTCAGTCATGCAGGCACCCTGAGCTTGGACTTCCTGCATCCAGAACTATAAGAAATAAATATTTGTCATTTAAATCACCTAGTTGAAAGTATTTTTGTTATCACAACTTAAACTAAGATAACCTCTCAGTGGTATGACTGCTAAAGAAATTTTGGCCATCTTTAATTCACCACAGTAGGCATCTCAGCTATTCTTTCAATGTCAAAACTGCCCTCCCAGTGCCTTCTTATTATGCAATTACAGGCAAAGTTAAGAAGAGAAAACTCATGTTTTCTGTTTCTTACAAAGATGGAGGTAAGTGTTCCCCGAAGTAGGCACTAAGTTGTATGATATGCTCAGAACTATAGCAATTGCTGGTAACATTTGGCTTGGACAAGCTAAGGCCATATATGAATATTATTTAACTTTTGTAATATCTGAGTTAGGAACTATTATTATATTAATGTTATAATTTTATTCCTTTTAAGTGTGCTGATTCCTAAAAGTCTACAATAACAGTTATATTAGCCAATCTTTGTCAGTGTTCTAGACAGTTACTATCTAAAATGATGGGAAGGTAATAACAAAGCATATATTGCTCTTATACAGCTTACATCTTTATTTATCAATAAATAAATTATTATATGTTAAAAACTGTGGAAAAAAGCAAGGAGACAAAGAACACATTAAAGGACAGATCATATATATTGTTGATGCTTGCCAGAACCAAAGACAAAACAGTTATGAATAAATAAATTTTAAAATATGAAATTATTTTTGGGATACTTCATCAGTGGTAGATATAAAAAATACATAGAATGTGCTCCTTTCCTAAGAAATGATATAAACTTTAAAAAGGCAAACATTTCAAATCATTGAATTTATGATTCAGAAATATTTAGAAATCTATCATTACAAGAAATATGATTTAAGAAATCATATGATTTAAGATAGAGATATGTACAAGAAATATCATTTAAAGAAAACTATACACATGTCTATTTCTAATTAAGGCACTAAATAATTATGTGTTGGTGCCCACATTTTTCAAAATCATATGCAAAAATTTGTGTATTTTGCAATGCCCAAATATACATCAGTGAGAAAATGTTATTTTCATCTTTTAGTGCTAAATTAATAAACTAGTATTTTTTCCTGTTTAATTTTGAAGACAGTGTACTTGTTATAGAAGAATTTCAGCATTTTAAATTGAAGCGATGAGAGACCTTTATTATTATCAATCTTCAGGCATAAGAACTTCAGTATCATAATGACATGCCCCACAATCTGCCTCCAAGTGGCGCACTGCATTCATGACATGCCATTTGATAAGGGTTGATACAAGGACATAAGACAGGCATAAAAAACAGCTGTTCATGCTAATATCCCATCAAATTCATGGAAAACAACATTTGACTACATCAAATGTATTTTTCCATTTCCACTGTTGCCATGAGGTGCAGTGTTCCCTTTTCCTTTTCTTTCTTTCTTCCCCTACCCCCCACCCATTTTTTGGTTATTATTGTATGGCTTTTTATAAAAAACATAGATAAGCAGTAAGATAAAATATATCTCCCACTTATTTCCCTTCTCAAATACATCCTTTTTTTCCCTTTACAAGTATACTTAAAATGTTAATCAATATAATTTATAAATTTAACAAAATATTATGGATGTAACACACAAGATTACCCTTTATGTAGATAAAATTAAATCTCCTTTGAAAGTGATATCCATGCGGCGTCTGAGTGGTTCAGTAGGTTAAGTGTTTGACTCTTGATTTTGGCTCAGGTCATGATCTCAGGTTTGTGAGATCGAGCTCTGCCTTGGGCTCAGCACTGGATATGGAGCCTGCTTAAGATCTTCTCTCTCCCTCTCCCTCTGCCCCTCCCCCTCCCCCCTCTCTGTCTCTCTCTCTCTCTCTCTTTAAATAATAAAAAAAAAAAGAAAGAAAGAAAAGGAAGTGATATCCACTCTGTCTATCTCTACCTTGCCTTGGATTTAGATGAGATTAGCATTTACGATTTCTAGAAGTTTCACCCAAGGAAAGCATGTATAATGGAGGTAAAACAACCCTGAAACAAATAAAGATTATTATTACTTTCAATTTTTACAGTATCTAAATGCAAATCTGCTCTTCATAGAGTTTGTAAATTCACTTACATTAAGGTATGAATGACTAATCAGTATAAATTTTTCCTGTCGCCCATGGTAGCTACATTTAATGAGCCCAGAATTCTTTCCAAAAATTGTTCACAGAACATGAGGCATTGATGAATAGGGTGAATAGATTTATGATGCTTTTTTTGCAGATTGCAAATAGGAGTCTTTTGGGGGCCTTTGAAATCACATTATGCACACAGTTATCTATTCATAATACTGACAGTGTCTAGAAATGGAACAACTGCTTTCCTAATGGAATTGGCATAGGAAAATACATTCAATATTAATATTTGTCTTTTATGTCAGTATAAAATATTTTCCAGGTAACCATATTTGGAATTTTGTATCTCCTTTCTGGCAAAGTGAATCTTTTTACAATACTCCTTTGAAGTGTGTAATAGTCAAAGGAGAAATGAATCCTTAGATGTTAATAAATTTTATGTTTTCTGTAGATTTTGATATTTGTAGCATCCAGTTGCTTAACAGGGCTAAAACAAAGATATTCATAGACAGATAAAGCAAAAATTATTCTGTCATTAATATTGACCATTATTATAAGGGCTGAATTAGTGTATTTTAAAGAAATTAAGAAAATACTCCCATTTGATTTCTTTTTTACTTCATTTAACTCTTTAGCTAATAAGAATACTTATTAAAATAAAAACTTATTCTATGTTACAACTTTCTACTTTTTATGTGCAATGTGAAATAGAAATTTGAAGATATTTCAACCCAACTACTTCTATTATTCCTCTATCCTTCTGGGATATTTGATGATTTCTATCTCCCTTAGGGATTTGAATGTCTAGGTAAGATTTCACCCAAAGGCATAAAAGCCTTTTAAAAATTTAATTTTAGAGCGATTGGTCATGGCCTTTTTCTGACATACTATCAATTTTAACATCTCAGATGTACTTGTAAATCCAATGTTTCCAACTACTGAATCCAAATCACTAAGAGGTCTTACTGTTTTAATTCAGGGAGATCTGCTACCTCACAATAGGAGGTCAACAAAAATGACCACTGTAGGCGGTTGGCAGGTGTTGTGAAGAGACTGGGAAGCAGGAGCCCCACACTTAATGGTGACTTTGAAAATAAAAGAAAGAGGGTTGGTATGGGAGAAACCAACCAGGTCTTCCAGATGCCATCACAAGAACTGCTTCATATTTGTTCCTGACACTGGTTCAGTTCTCACTTAATCATCAACTTGTTCCCGATCTAGTCAGCAAATTCATATTTGTTTTTCTTCTGTTCACCACTTTATTCACTAATTATTTATTTTATGAAACATCATTACTCTGATTTGATGAGCATGGCATTATTGCACAGTTTTAATATAAGGATTATCCTATGGGATTTCTACACAAATCATTTAATAATGCATGCTATTTTCTAGTTGCATTCCTCACTGAAGAATTAATTCATCCCATTTAAAACCTGATGGCAAATTTCCTTTGCTTTTTGGCAGGCCAGCAGGCAGTGAAAGTAACGTGAATGAACATTTATGTGGTGCCTATGGTTCGTTAGAATTTAGCACTGTGAGTAGTAGGATTCTAAATGCTCTATGATGCTGTTTTACCAAAGCTGATTACAACTGAGAGTTTTACACACTTGTCTTCAATGTTATACCAAGGAATGAGTATAAAATGCATCAATATTGCCTAGTGTTACAAAAAAATAAGGAACAGGATTTGTGTTTTAAGCTAAGGCAGTAAACTAGAGGGTTTGCTTTGTAATCCAGATGATAGCTTGTAAACTATTGTATCAATTTGTGAAACCAAAAGTACAATGCTCTATTTTCTAATTTAGATAAATATTACAATGTTCAGCTGATATCTTCTTAGCTTTCAATAATACCATATGATTAAAACATTATTTTTCATGATTGTTCAACTTAGAGTATTTTCAGCAATATATCTTTTGCTAATCAGTTGTAAATGGTGATATAACTAATAGATACAGTAGACACTGACACATTCATGAATATAGCTTTAATCTCATACATAAAAATCAGGTATGAATATCACAACATGTATTATACAGACTGAACAGGGTTATCAAGTCTGGAACACTTTCTTTTGGTTTGAAGGCATTTGTATGTTACATGTGCTTTATAACAGTGGTTATCATAGTGTTTCTGAGGCCCCATAGGGGTTCTCAAACCCTTATGTGGTTCAGTGCTGCCAAAACTATTATTTTCATAATAATACCGTGATAATATTCGCCTTTTTCACTCTCAATTCTCTTACAACTGTTTATTTTCAGACGCTACATCATACGTAGTATCATAGTGGTTTGGATGCAAAAGTGAAGATGAGTATTCAGCTGTCTTCTCTCCCTTTTTTTTTTTAAGATTTTATTTATTTATTTGACAGAGAGATCCAGTCATTAAAGATGTGCAAAACTGTAAGGCCGTATCTTTCTTCACATCTTTTTTTATTGTCTAGGATGTTATAGTTATTTTTCATTAACTTGTAGTAGGTTTATTATTGTTGTTTTTAATGCTATTGATTAATAAATAAGTGATTTTAAATGTCTCAGTTTTAGTTACCAGTATAGCAAATATTAGCTACATAAAGAAAGCCCCTTGGTACCTCGATAGTTTTAAGAGAGAAAAAAGCTCTTGGGACCAAAATGTTTCAAAGAAGCCAATCTAGAAGGCACCAGTGGAAAAGGATTATTTTTAACTTTCAATTTTCTTTTAATACCTAAAAACTGCCAATACTACTAACAAAAGTAACAACAACCTGCTCTTTATCTGTCTGCCTTATTCAGTCACTTTATCTCATTGAATTTTTCTTTCACATAGTAACTTTTGTATTGAGAAACACCTATTTTACAACCCTTGCACATGATTCCATGGCAGTTTGTGAATATTTTTTCTTGCTTATCCCAGGATTTGACTGAGTCAGGACGCACGTGGAGGGCTGCCTCATGGATTTGAGGTCGGCTGGGGAAATCATTTGACAAGTGTTGCAAAAATGAAGTCTAGTCTGTGACAAATTTCCACAGCAACTTTCTTTATCATGAACATGAGAATTCAATCTTTTCTGTTATATTAATATTTCCACTATTAAGTATTTTTCTGTTTAAAGAATAAAAGATGGCTTCAATTTTTAAGAAGTGCTTCTATATAATTAGCAAACTTCAAATATAGTATATGACAGTAGATGCAGAAAGTGACCTAAGTATTCTGATTATATTTTACAAGTTTAAAATGTAAAATATTCACTACTGATTATTCATACGTAGCAGAAATACTTGCTACTCACACATATACTATAAATGACATGTTACCAGGATTTTGAATTTCCTTATTTTGTGACTAATTAAAAGTAATTGTAAGTCATTAAATAAGCAATTGATTCTGCTGACAACCTCCTGTGGAATTTCATTTTTTACTGGCCCTTTCAAATTAGAGTAGTAAAATTCAAGAGTAATTGGTTATGAGAGCTATAATCTAAGTACTTTTTCTTAATGCATTAATAATTTCAATTAAAATAGAGTTTATTGTCTTTGAAATGTTTAACATTAAAAAAGCCTAGGTGAAACGAAGAAAAGACAGCTGGGCATATGATTACACAGCAAGAGCAGTAGGTGTGAGGGACATCTGGAGTTGGTAAGTGATGCATGAATTCTTTTTTTGTGACATTCTCCACAGCCATTCTGGGAATTCAGAAAAAGTGTTGAATATGCCTGAAAAAAAAACAACAAAAAAACATGAAATTGCATTTTATATGACTAGTTCATTCACTCACAATTTGATTTTAAAGGCGATAATGTAGGAATATTGCTTGAGATAAAGAATGCTGGTTGATAAAAATGGAATATAAATAAACATTTTATAAATACTGTATTGATTAGCTAAATATGTAAGTTGTGTTTAACAGATAATATTTATTAAAATTTTATTATATTTATTTATATTTATTACTATCAAACACATGCATATACCCATGAACATATAGATACTCATTAAAATTGAATTCCAGGAGGGGCGCCGGGGTGGCTCGGACGGTTAAGCACCTGCCTTCAGCTCAGGTCATGATCCCAGGGTCCTGGGATCGAGCACTGCGTCCAGCTCTTGGCTCAGCAGGAAGCCTGCTTCTCCCTTTCCTTCTACTGCTCCCCCTGCTTGTGCTCTCTCGCTCTCTTGCTCTCTCTGTCAAATAAATAAATAAAATCTTTAAAAAAAATTGAATTCCAATGAGTTTAGTTTTAGGGACTTGATCATTTCTTTTCCCCTTAAGTATGTAAAATGCTGAAGTGTGATTTAAAAACTTAAAACTTTCTTTTGCAAAATTTTCACATTTTTTATAACAATCATAATTTATACCTGAAAAATAACCATCCTAGTAAAATTTCTTTTTTAAAAAATTTTATTTATTTATTTGACGGAGAGAGACACAGCGAGAGAGGGAACACAAGCAGCGGGAGTGGGAGAGGGAGAAGCAGGCTTCCCGCGGAGCGGGGAGCCCGTTCTGGGATTGGATCCCAGGACCCGGGGATCATGACCTGAGCTGAAGGCAGACGCTTAAAGACTGAGCCACCCAGGCGCCCCAAACCTAGTAAAATTTCTTATAATGTTCTTTCAATTTTCCTTACTGCAGCCGCAATAGCTTTACTATCATAAGTGCGAAAATAGAGAAAGAAATTATAGAATTCATCACTTTCTAGCATCTCTTGTATCCTATTTGATAATTCTCTTTTAAGTAAAGCAGTTTACAGAAATTACATTTACATGTGGATCAGAAAAGAGACACAAACTTCTGACTTCACAGATGGCTGTTTTTCTTAATTATATGGATAACAGTTTAGAAATAACTAATTGGTCATGCCTGACAAGTAGTAGCAGTTTTTCCAAGATAAACAAATGTTCACATTTTTCATACTTAATCAGAGACTTTTATGTGCAAAAATGACCAAATGTATCATCTATTCTAAGCCTCCTGTGTTGTTTTGTAATAAACGACCATCTGTACTTTGATTTGACTGAGTTTGTCTGTGATGACCAGAGAATCTGATTACATGGCAGATGGTTTGGGGAAAAAAATTTGTCTTTTTTAGAAGTATGCAGACAATCACTTTTCAATATTTTTGTCCATGCTTTCCTAACTTGCATCTGCTACTTTTGACGTAAAGGTAAGAGCGAAGATACCAGTACCTGAACGTCGTCTTTTTGCTTTCCTAAAATCATACGAAATGTGAGGGCACGCCCACCGTCACAGGCATGTGCGTGTTAGAACGTCAGGCTTATTAATAAGGGAAACAAAAATAGGCTTCCATGTCCATGGGCTTGGTATTATTAATGTGGGGGCTTCTAACTCTGCCTCTCAGCAACAAGGTAATACTTTGCATTCTCTTAGGTATTCACACTGTTGGTGCCGTTTTCCCTCTCCATGTCAGACGCTCTCAGATGCAAGACTTGATAGAATAAAAAATTGTTCAGTAAGATAAAAATATATTCATTTAATAAATAATATACACGTTGGCACAATATCTTGACATATTTAAAACTGATTTATATAATTGTTTTTTTATCTTCCTAGTTATCCTATCCAGAAAGTACAGACTCTATCCCTACATTTTACAAGATGCTGAGAATTTGAAGAGATTGAGCTGTTTACCAAAAGGCCATCATTTATTAACCAGCAGGGCTGTAACTCCACCTCAGGATAAAAAGAACTATTATTTTTTATATGTGCCTCCTCCCATGACTAAATGACCACCTTTTTGATGAAATAATTGGTGGTGTGCACTCTGTTAGTTTCAATTCCTGTTAGTTTCACAAAAGCAAAAAATAAAACCATGTTTTATTAATTTTCCAAAAGTGGTATTTTTACCTTCATTTATCTTCACATGTTTTTTTAAGTTTCCTTTTTGATTTCTTGGTTGAACCATTCATTGTTCAGTAGCCTCCATCTATTTGTGTTCTTTCCAGATTGTGTGTGTGTGTGTGTATGTGTAATTGATTTCTAGTTTCATACTGTTGTGGTCAGAAAATATGCATGAAATGATTTCAAATTTTTGTATTTGTTGAGACTTGTTTTGTGGTCTAACAGGTGTTCTATTCTGGAGAATATTCCATGATTGAAAAGATTGAAAAGAATGTATATTCCTCTCTTTTGGGATGGAGTGTTCTGAATGTATCTATTAGGTCCATCTGGTCGAGTGTACCATTCAAAGCCACTGTTTTTGTGTTGATTTTCAGTCTGGATTATTTTTCCATTGAGGTAGGTGGGGTGTTAAAGTCCCCTACTATTATATTATTATTACCAAATTCTTTGTTAATAATTGTTTTATGTATTTAGGTGTTCCCATGTTAGGTGCATGGATATTTATGATTGTTATATCTTTTTGTTGGATTGTTCCCTTTATGATTATGTGGTGCCCTTCTTTGTCTCTTGTTATAGTTTTGTTTTACAATCTCTTTTGTCCAAAAGAAGCATCACTACCTCAGCTTTCTTTTCACTTTCATTTGTGTGGTAAATGTTTTTCTAGAAATTAGGGTGCTTGCTGCTGCGGTCCCTTAGTTCTCTTGATCAAACATATAAAAATATAAGTTATAAGATAAAATTGAGAAAACATTTAATAGAAATTTTAGAAAACTACGACATAGAAACAAGAGGAAAGGGGGCCACTATAGAAACAAAGACAATTACTCTGAGCTGAAGAAAATCTTAAGGTTTTAGATGAAAGTGTTCCGCTGGGTATTAAGTAAGGATATTAAAGGAGAAGGAAAAAATGGATGCATAGATAAGTAAAAACAGCCACTTGAATATGCTGTTTTGGCAAAGTGACCATAACAGGAATTACAAAGGAGATAGCCATATTAATGAAACTATCATGTTCTATATCTATAGCACTTACATTAACTAAAGAACTGACAGACTGTAAAATGCATACTCATGAACTCCAATATATCAGTGCCCATTAATCCGACTCAGTTTGAAGGATATTATGTTTAATTACAAACTTATTAATTTTGAAATCTAGATGAATGGAATTTTGAGGGAATAAATGAATTATGCAAATATGTATAAAATTGTCTTAGAAGGACTAAATTGATCAATAGATGTGTAACAGCAAAAAAAGCTAAACAAACAGAAAAACTAAAATGTCCAAGCTCTCTTACTGTCTTAACCCGCAAATCCATCTGCATGAAGATTTTCTGTAAAAATTGAAGTAAAATCAAGGACAAAACTATTTCTTTGCTCCAAGAAACTCCCAATGCTGAAATAAAAGTTACAAAATTTCCCAGTCCATTCTCTCTTAGTGTTATATAAAGATAGTCTATATCCAACAGAAAATCCTGAACCAATCTGATTTATCAGCTTAGAAACAACAGTTCTAAATAAAATAATTGTGAAATCATGGCAGTGTGCCATTGCAATAATTAATACAGTGTCCTCTTAGATGTAGTTAACTGATTTTACACTGTATTTTCTTTTCTTTCCAAGTTAACCACTTGGATCAATTTCTCACTATTCTATTTTTTCTCCTACTTCCTAAGGGTAGTGTACATCAATATTCAGTCATTAGAGTTTTTTCCTTGGTTGATCTATATTTTCTCCACAGTTAAAATCTAATGTCCTGACTTCCCATGTTTATCTCCGGAGTCGCTATTCTTCTTAAAATTCATTCTCCACTGTCTACTTTGTTCCTGACCTCTTTTCCCATGTAAAATTCATTTGACGTATTGCAAACAGATATGTCATTCTAGAAAATTTCTTGACTATGACACCTTTCCAGATCAAATGATGTCTACATCTTCCAATTGTTTAAAATCAAAATAAAAAACCTAGAGTTCTTAGCTTCACACTCAAAATCACTTTCAATGTGGCCTGTGTCAGGATATGCACATTTATCTTTCCATATTATTTGCAAAAAATATTTATTCATTCAAGCTGATTTATTCCTATTCCTCAAATTTATCTCACTCATTTACCACTCTCGTCCTTTGTCTCCACTTTCCTTCTCACTTGATATCTGCCTGCCACACTTCATTTTATAACCTCAACTTCAAGTCCTAATTCATAGTTGATTCCTTCTGAAATCTTTGCAAGTTACCAACTTCTTTATGACATTCTCTTATTTCTTTCATAATTAACATACAAATATAGATAACTTCTGAACCATAAATATGTCTAATAAATAGTTGTTGAATGCATGTATACAAGATTTTGAAGACATAAAATTAGCCTTCATCCATAAAATGACTGAAGTAAAAGTAAAGGAAAAATATAAGCAAAGGCAGGGTACAGAAATGTTCTGGTTTTCATAGCAATAAATACTTAGGGAGCAGTGGCTTAAGAAGTATACTTCTTAATAAATCAAAGAGGGGTGGGGAAGAATAATTAAAATAAACACAACCTATTTGGAAGGAACTTTTATGCATGCAAGTGCCATTTAGACCTTAGGAAGCAGTTTTGTATACAGCATTCTGTCATTAGTATGATAATAATTCTTGGGCATCCAAATACACACCATTTACCTTCATTTCATTGCTCTAAAGTAATTATCTCAGCAATATTGATATTTTGGGTGGATGGTTCTTTGTTGGTAGGGGACTTTCATGTGCTTTATGGAATGGTGTGTACCTTCCATGTCCTCTACCTGCTAGATGCCAACAGCACCATCCCTCACCTCTTCCCAACACTCCCACCACAGCTGTGACAGCCAAGCACGTCTTCTGATATTGCCAAATGTTTCTTGGGGGAAAAAAAAAGACCTATTTGAAAAATATTGCGTTAAAGCCTCTTTAGGATGGAATGCCTAGGTGGCTGAGTCAGTTAAGCGTCTGCCTTCCGCTTGGGTCATGACTGGGGTCCTGGGATCGAGCCCTGCATCAGGCTCCTTGCTTGGCCGCGAACCTGTTTCTCCCTCTTCCTCTCAGCCTCTGCCTGCTGCTCTCCCTGATTGTGCCTGCTCTCTCTCCCTGACAAATAAATGAATAAAATCTTTAAAAAAAATAAATAAAGCCTCTTTAGGCGTAAAGTACACAAAGAGGATTTCTTTCTAAAATCCCTGTGCTTCATTTGCCTGGGTAATAACTATTACTGTAATAAAAGTTGTGCAAGACATTCTTTAATGCTTTTTTAATCATTTTAAGGAAGAATAAATTTAAACTATCAAAAATCAAGTAACAAAATTTGTATCATATTTTAATATGATCATGTGTTTACTACACAAATTGGAAGAAATGTTTTTTCTACATTTTTAAAGTCATACTCTTGCTTGGATATTGAGTATCAGTGATCTACATTTAACTTTTTCATTGCTCTGTTTTGCATATAAATCCATTCCTATGTACGGTTTGAACTCAAAACTAAATTTATATATCTGAGAATCAGTTCCTATAAGAAAATGAATGGAGTGTATTGCATTGTGTATCATCTCATAGATGGGGAAAAATTACTTCAAAAGTTAGGAATAGCTTTTGCATTCACGGGGCTTAACAGAGCAAATCTCCCTTTGACACTAAACCCAGAAGAACTCTCCTCTATTCTTATTTTCCAAGTCTAAACAGCTATTTCAGGAGACATCAAAAAGATATACTATTGGCAAGTAGGGATGTTTAGCCCATTGGGGGTAATTTGGGTTGTATTAAGGTACACTAACTTCAGTTGAGAGTCCCGTTTCTTCCTGTGGTGAAAAAAATGCTAAGAAGAAATTTTTTATATTTATACCAAAGGAAACTAAGAAACATAATCTGGAGAAAAATCTCAGTTTTAAGACTCCATATTAATCTCAGTTTTTAGACTCCATATTAATACACTGAATCTCACACTACTAACATCAGACATAGCTAACCTGAGGGTTAGCAGCAATGCCCTTCACTTCTATGCTATTTCAAGTCCAATTATATCCAAAGATCCAGTGATTATAGCATAATTCCTGTATGCTTATGAAGAAGTTCCCCTCAAAATCAAAATTGTGAAGAAGCTAAAAAATGCATTTTCTTTCCTTTCCCAATTTACCTTTATTTTTTGGTTATAATTTTTACTAGAACTCTATTTTTTTTCCTCCTAATTCCAGAAACCCAGTTTTCCAGCAAAATTTTTCTACCCCTAAACTGTCTATAATTCTATGCCATTAGGCCTGGCAAGCTTAAATTCCTTCTCCCCTTGATGTAATACATGTTCATTTGTGCATCAAAAGAAGCATTTTGAAAATAATAAACTACAAATATGGTGAAACTAGACTGATAGTTAAATTCAGACCAAGTGCCCAGTGTGCCTCTAGATTTTGGAGGCAACATATTCCTCATTAAGTATGCTACTCTGACCCAATACAAAGTGGCCTGAAGAGCTGCTACTTTAGACTAGAGTCCAGAAGAGAAGGCTCTGTGACAGTGGCAAGCTTCCATGTATGCTGATCTGCCCCTTGGGCCGTATGATCCACAAGAAACAATGGTGCTTTAAATGTCAGTGGTAGATGGATATGCTGATTCAAGCCTTTGACAGGCACTTAACAAGTGAATCACAGAGAAGATCCTTAGGATTTTGGAGGAAAACACTGTGATCTTCCACAGATAACTACCCTCCTTTTGAAAAACATCTCTTGAGTTATTCCTGGACTTTAATAAAGACTGAACTTTTAACCCTCAGCCACCAATTACAATGCAACCTGAGCTGCCAATCACCAACTGGGTATTTTCTGACCCACTAAGCAATAAAGTTGGGTGTCCTCAACAGTACTTGTAAGTAGAACTTAGAATAATAATAATAATAATAATGAAGAAGGAGGAGGAGGAATAGGGAGGAGGAAGCAGGAAAAAAGAAGGAAGAAGGAAGAAGAAAGAAGAAAGAAGAAGAAGGAGAAATAACTTGTAGGGAGTACTTGTAAGTGGAAGTGATACCCATGATATCAGAAAACAGCAAGTCCTGAAGACACAAGCAACTTACAGGAGGAAGTGGCCCAAATGCTCCCAGCCCCCACTCTTGCTTTATTACCTTCTCTTTCTCAGCCCACACATACGGCTTCCTAGGTAGTTTTCTATGATTAGTTGACTGAACAGAGAAAACTCAGGCATGATTTACAGAGGGCCTTGCCTAACGTGCAGGCACCATCAGAAAGTGGACAGCTATAGCACTTTAGGCCCTTCCCAAGACATCTCTGAAGGACAGAAGTAAAGGGAAATCCTCTCAGTTAGTGGAACTTCAAATAGTACATCTGGTTCTGCATTTTTCTTGGAAGGAACATTTGCCAGAGGTATGAGTATATATTGATTTATGGGCTGTGGTCGGTGCTTTGACAAATAGTAAGGGACTTGGAAGGAAGTTAATAGGAAAATTGGTGACAGGGAGATCTTGGGAAGATATATGTATATGGATTTATGGAATGAGCAAAGACTGTGAACAGAGTTGTTATCCATGTGAATGTTCATCAACAAGTGATCCCAGCAGAGGAGAATTTTAATAATAAAATGGATAGGATGACATATCAGTGGATATTAGTCAGCTTTTTTTTCTCAGTCACTCCTATCATTGCTCAGTGGGTTCATGAACAAAGTGGACATAGTGGCATGGATGGAGGTAATTAATGGGCTCAGCAACATGGACTTCAACTCACCAAAGATAACTGGTTACAGCCACTCCTGAGTGCCCAATCTGCCAGCAGCACAGACCAAAAATGAATCCCTAATATAGCACCATTCCCCAGGGTGATCAGTCAGCTACCTACTGGCAAATTGATTACATGAGCCATCTCTATAATGGCAGAAGCAGCACTATGTTCTGTATGACACTTATCTGGATGTGGATTTATCTGTTCTGCACACAATGGTTCTATCAAAACTACCATCTATGGACTTACAGAATGTCTATCCACCATCATGGTATTCCAGAGAACATTGTTTCTGATCAATGAAGCAATGATCACTTCTTAAATAGCAGATTAAGATTAGCAGTGTGCCTGTGCCTGTTGAATTTACCAGTTTCATCATGTTTCCCATCATTCAGTATCAGCTGCCTTGATAGAACAGAGCTGCGGCCCTTTGAAGACTCCCTTACAGTGGCAGTCTTCTCCATGAGGCTCTATATATTTTAAATTAGTAACAAGAAATAGTACTGTTTTCCCTATAGCCAGTATTCATGCCTAGGAATCAAGAGGTAGGAAATGAGAGTGGTAACACTCACTACTGCCACTAGGAAAAATTTTACTTCTGTCCCTGTGACTTTATTCTCTGCTCATTTAGAAGTCTTAGTCCAAAGGGAGGAAGGCTTCCACCACTAGGCACAACAATGATCCCATTGAACTAGAAGCTGAGAGTGTCACTGGCTACTTTGGTCTCATATCTTTGAATCAGCAGGCAAATGAGTTCCTACACGAACTGGGATGACTGATCCTGACCATCAAGGGGAAATAGGTTTGTACAGTTTCCACTACACAATTTCCATTACACAGTAGAAGTAAGGAAGAGTACGACAGGAATACAGGAGATTCCTTAATTCATTTTCTAGTATCGCCATGTCTTGTGACTAAAGTAATGAAAAGATACAACAACCCAACTAAGGCAGGAGTGCTAATGGCCCAGACCCATCAGGAATCAAGATTAGGTCACCTCACCAGACAAAGAAATGCGACCAGCTAAGGTGCTGGAATGATAGTGGAAATGTGGTTATAAATATAAGCTATGAACTCATGACCAGTTTCAGAAACAGGAATTGTAATAACTTTGAGAATGTATTTCTTATATATACATATAGACAGATAGATAGATGATAGACAGACAGATTAAGCAGTTTTGTTCCATTTTGTTCTCAGTCATCCCTTTATCATCTAACATAAGAAGTATTTTTTTTTAAGATTTTATTTATTTATTTGACAGAGAAAGCGAGAGAGCACAAGCAGGGGGAACAGTAGAGGGAGCGGGAGAAGCAGGCTCCCCGCCAAGCAGGGAGCCCGATGCAGGGCTCGATCCCTGGACCCTGGGATCATGACCTGAGCCGAAGGCAGACGCTTAACCATCGGAGCCACCCAGGCGCCCCATATAAGAAGTATTAATAACAGTTAACTTTACATTACAGTACCTAAGTTATAGGATACTAAAGGAAATAGCAAACATCACACAAAACTGTGCATTCTCCTCCAGGGAAGTAACTAGTGCATTTTTGGTTGTGCACAGGATAGTCATACCACATTAGATAGAAAGTATAACTTTGTTATTGTTTTTATCTGGAGTAAACAGAGTTTAAGGAGATGTGTGTGGGTGCCAAGTGGACAAATCCTGGATTTTAATGGTCAGTTTGGCTAGGCTATAGTACCAGTTATTTGATCAAATATGAATCTATATGTTTCTATTAAGATTTTTATAGCTGTGATTATATTCATAATCAGTTGACTTTAAGCAAAGAAGATTATTTTAGATAGTCTGTGTGGGCCTGATTTTTTTTTCTTTTGTCGAGTTTTTATTCAACAAATTTTATTTTATTTAATTTTATTAAATATAAAAATTTTATTAAATTTTATTAAATTCCAGTTAGTTAAGATAGAATGTACTACTAGTTTCGGATGTAAGAATTTAGTGATTCGCCACTTAAATACAACATCGAGTGCTCATCACTACAGTGCCCTCCTTAATACCTGTCATCCATTTCACCACCTCTCATCCAGCAACCTTCAGTTTGTTCTCTATAGTTAAGAATCTTTTTCCTAGTTTGCCTCTCTCATTTTTCTCCCATATGTTCATCTGTTTTGTTTCTTAAATTCCACATATGAGTGAAATCATATGGTATTTGTCTTTCTTTAACCGACTTATTTTGCTTAGCATAATACTCTTTAGATCCATATCCATGTCTTTGGAAATGGCAGGATTTCATTTTTTTTGGCTGAGTAATATTCCATTGTATTATAATATTCCACACAGACATATACATATACTTCTGATATATATATATCACTTCTTTATCCATTCATCAGTCCATGGATACTTGGCTATTTCCATAATTTGGCTATAAACATCAGGGTGCATATATCCCTCAAATCAGTATTTTGTGTCCTTGGGTAAATACCTAATAGTGCACTACCCTAGTAGTATAAGGTAGTTAGTTCTATTTTTAACTTTTTGAGTTACTCCTCCATACTGTTTTCCAGAGTGACTGCACAAGTTTGCACTCCCACCAGCAGTATAAGAGGGTTCCCCTTTCTCAGCATCCTTGTCAACACTTGTTGTTTGCTGTGTTGTTAATTTTAGCCATTCTCACTGGTGTGAGGTGATATCTCATTGTAGTTTTGATTTGTATTTCCCTGATGATGAGTGATGTTGAGAACCTTTTCATGTGTCTGTTAGCCTCTGTACATCTTCTTTGGAAAAATGTCTATTCATGTCTTCTGCCCATCTTTAAACTAGGTTATTTGTTTTGTGGGTGTTGAGTTTGATAAGTTTTTTATACATCACGTATACTAACTGTTTATCAGATATGTTATTTGCAAATATGTTCCCCCATTCTATAGGTTGCCTTTTAGTTTTGTTCATTGTTTCCTTCACTGTTTTTATTTTTATGTAGTCCCAATAGTTTATTTTTGCTTTTGTTTTTTTTGACTCAGGAGACATTATCTAGTAAGAAGTTGCTATGGCCAATGTCAAAGAGATTACAAAGTCATTTAGGATTTTGATGATTTCCTGTCTCACATTAAGATCTTTCATCCATTTCGAATTTATTTTTGGTCCAGTTTCATTCTTCTGCATGTGGCGGTCCAATCTTCCCAAAACCATTTGTTGAAGAGACTATCTTTTCTCCATTGGATATTCTTCCCTACTTCATCAAATATTAGTTGACTGTATAGTTGTGGGTTCATTTCTGGGTTTTCTATTCTGTTCCATTGATCTATGTGTCTGCTTTTGTGCCAGTGCCATATTGTCTTGATCACTACAGCTTTGTAATATAAGGTGAAATCTGGAATTATGATGCCTCCAGCTTTGCTTTTCTCTTTCAAGGTTGCTTGGGCTATTTAGGGTCTTTTGTGGTTCCACACAAATTTTAGGATAGTTTGTTCAAGCTCTATGAAAAATGCCATTGGTATTTTGATAGGGTTTGCATTAAATACGTAGATTGCCTTGGGTAGTATAGGGATATAAAATGGGTAGCATTTTAACACTATTTGTTCTTCCAATCTATGAGCATGGAATGTTTTTCCATTTGTTTGTTTCATCTTATTCTCTCATAAATGTTGTATAGTTTTCAGAGTCTAGATCTTTTACCGCTTTGGTTACGTTTATTTCTAGGTATCTTATGGTTTTGGTGCAATTGTAAATGGGACTGATTCTTTCATTTCTCTTGCTGCTGCTTCAGTATTGATGTATAGAACTGCAAAATATTTCTGTATCTTGATTTTGTATGCTGCGTCTTTACTAATTTCATGTATCAGCTCTAGCAATGTTTTGGTGGAGTTTTTTGGGTTTCCTACACAGAGCATGATGTCATCTGAAAATAGTGAAATTTTGACTTCTTTGCTGATTTGGATGCCTTTTATTTCTGTTCGTTATCTGATTGCTGAGGCTAGGACTTCCAGTACAATGTCAAATAACAGTGGTGAGAGTGGATATCCCTGTCTTTTTCCTGACCTTAGAGGAAAAGCTCTCACTTTTTCTCATTGAGGATAATATTAGCTGTGGGTTTTCTGTATATGGCCTTTATTATGTTGAGGTATCTTCTCTCTATCCCTACTTCGTTAAGGATTTTTATCATGAATGGATGTTGTACTTTGTCAGGTGTTTTTTCTGCATCTACTGAGAGGATCATATAATTGTTATCCTTTATTTTATTAGTATGGTGTATCACTTTGATTGATTTGCAAATATAAAACAACACTTGCAACCCAGGAATAAATCCCCTTGATAGTGGTGACTGATTCTTTTAATGTACTGTTGGATTCAATTTGATAGCATTTTGTTGAGAATTTTTGTATCCATGTTCATCAGGAATTTTGCTGGTAATTCTCTTTTTTAGTGGAGTCTTTGTCTGGTTTTGGAATCAGGGTAATGCTGGCCTCATAGAATGAATTTGGAAGTTTTCCTTCCATTTCTATTTTTTGGAATAGTTTGAGAAGAATAGGTACTAACTCTTCTTTAAATGTGTAGCAGAACTCCCCTGTGAAGCCATCTGGTGCTGGACTTTTGTTTGTCGGGAGATTTTTGATTACTGATTCAATTTCCTTGCAGGTTATCAGTCTGTTCAAGTTTTCTATTTCTTCCTGTTTCAGTTTTGGTAGTTTATGTTTCTAGGCATTTATCCATTTCTTCCAGGTTGTCCAATTTGTTGGCATAATTTTTCATGATATTCTTTTATAATTTGTATTTCTTTGGTATTGAGTGTGATTTCTCCTCTCTCATTTGTGATTTTATTTATTTGGGGCCTTTCTCTTTTCTTTTTGATAAGTCTGGCTAGGAGTTTACCAATTTTATTAATTTTTGCAAAGAACCAACTCCTGGTTTCATTCATCTGTTATACTGCTTTTTTTAGTTTCTCTATCATTTATTTCTGCTCTAATCTTTTATTTTCCTTCTTCTGCTAGCTTTAGGCTTCCTTTATTATTCTTTTCTAGCTCCTTTAGATGTAAGTTTAGTTGTATATTTGAGATTTTTCTTGCTTCTTGAAGTAGGCCTGTACTGCTATATATTTCTTTCTTAGGACCGATTTTGCTGTATCTTAAAGGTTTTGGACCCTCGTGTTTTCATTTTTATTTGCTTCCAAGTATTTTTTTTTATTTCTCTTTGATTTCCTGGCTGACCCATTTATCCTTTAGTAGTATGTTGTTTAACTTCCATTTGTGGTCTTTCCAAATTTTTTCTTGTGGTTGACTTCAAGTTTCATAGTGTTGTGGTCAGAAAATATGCATGGTATGATCTCAATCTTTTTGTACTTGTTGAGACCTGATTTGTGGCCTAGTATATGATCTATTCTGAGGAATATCCCATGTACACTCAAAAATAATGTGTATTATTTTGCTTGAGGATGAAATGTTCTAAATATATATGTTAAGTTCATCTGGTCCAGTGTGTCATTCCAACGCACTATTTCCTTGCTGTTTTTCTGCTTCTTTTATCTGTCCTTTGATGTAAGTGAGGAGTTAAATCCCCTACTGTTATTGTATTATTATCAATGAGTTCTTTTGTGTTTGTTATTGTTTTATAAATGGGTGCTCCCAAGTTGAAGGCATAAATATTTACAATTGTTATATCTTCTTGTTGGATTGCCTCCTTTATTATGATATTTCTTCATCTCTTGTTACAGTCTTTGGTTTAAAATCTAGTTTGTCTGATATAAGTTTTGTAACTCTGGTTTTCTTTTGAGTTCCATATGCATGATAAATATTTCTCCACCCTCACTTTCAAGCTGCAGATGTCTGTAGGTCTAAAATAAGTCTGTTGCAAGCAGTATATAGATGGATTTTTTTCATCCATTCTTACACCCTATGCTTTTGATTGGAGTATTTTATCCACTTACAGTTAGAGTAATTCTTGTTAGATGTATTTAGCAACATTTTATTATTTGTTTTTTCATTGTTTCTGAGATCTTCTCTGTTCCTTTCTAGTTTTTGTCACTTTTGGTCTTTCCTTCCCACTCAAAGAATCCCCTTTAATATTTCTTGCAGGGCTGGTTTTGTGGTCATGAACACCTTTAGTTTTTGTTTGTCTGGAAAATTCTTTATCTATCCTTTAATTCTGAATGATAGCCTTGCTGGATAGAGTGTTCTTGGCTGTATATTTTCTGGTTCAGCATGTGGGATGTATCATTTCACACTTTTGGCTTGCTAAGTTTCTGTGGAGAGATCTACTGCTAACCTTATTGGTCTTCCTTTTTAAGTTAGGGACATCTTTTTTCTTGCTGCTTTTAGGATTTTTTTTTAATCATTATATGTTGCAAATTTAACTACAATATGTCTTGGTATTGGTCTGCTTTTATTGATTTTGATGGGAGTTCTCTGTGCTCCCTAGATCTGGATATCTGTTACCTTTCCTGAATTAAAGAAGTTTTCTAGTATTATTTCTTGAAATAAATATTCTGTCCCTTTACTCTCTCTTCCTCTTCAGGGATTCCTATGATACAAATGTTATTACATTTGATGGAGCCACTGAGTTCCCTAAATCTATTCTCATGGTCTATAGTTTTCCTTCTCTTTTTTGTTCAGTTTCCTTATTTTCCATAATTCTGTCTTCTATATCACTTACTCCTTCCTCTACTTCTTCCATCTCTGTGGTCATTACATCCAGTCTGTTTCAAATCTCAGCTATTATATTTTTCATTTCCACCTGCTTTTTTGGTCAACTCTTTTACCTCTGTGGTAAGGGTCTCCCTGATGTCTTCTATGCTTTTCTCAAGCCCAACCAGTATCCTTATGATCATTGCTTTAAATTCGCCATCAAGCATATCACTTATATCTGTTTCACTAAGATCCCTGGCCATGACTTTTTCTTGTTCTTTCTTTTGGGATGAGTTCCTCCATCTTGGCATTTTGTCTAGGTTTGTGTCTTCTCTGTGCTAGGAAAGCCTGTTATGGGGGCGCTTGGATGGCTCAGTCTATTAGGCGTCTGCATTCAGCTCAGGTCATGATTGGGGGTCCTGGGATTGAGCTCCATGTTGGGCTCCTTGCTCAGTAAGGAGCCTGCTTCTCCCTCTCCATCCCCACCCACACCCGCCTGCCACTGTCCCTGCTTGTGCTCCTCTTTCTGTCAAATTAATAAATAAAATCTTTTTAAAAAAGCTGTTTATGTTTTCTGCTCCTGAGCGTGATGGCTTTATGAAGAAGAGGGCATATAGTGTCCAGAGTCTGACACTTCAGGGAATGTCTCTGGTGTGTGTTGCATGCACTCTTCTCCTGTGTTTTGGCTCCTTTATCCCTCAAGTCAGTCCTCTTCAGAGGCTCTCTTGCCTGCAGTGGGCAGTGTTTATGTCTTAGCCAGAGTGGGGCAAGTTTTAACCAGGCATGCTGAGGTCTCTTGTTAAATGTGACCTGACGTTACTTCCACTAGAACTGAAGACTTGCAGAACTGTATGGTCAACAGATGTGGTATGTCCAGAGGTTTCTGCTGGCCTTCTGGGAAGGAACCCATTGGGCTGGTCCTTAGGCACACTTGCTGGAGAAAAGCAGCACCAACAGAGCACAGGCGGCAGGACTTGGTGTAAGCAGTTTAGACAGCTAGTGTGGGCACTATGCTGGTTACCAATGGTGGTTCTGTGCTTATGCTGGGGGTGGGAGAGAGAAATGGTGCCAGCCATTTCCTTTGTCTGGAGTGGGGTCTCAGTGCTGGTTGTTCTCAGAGAAGCACTCCCAGAAGAGCAAATAATTTATCTTTTTGAGTCCCAGGCACTTTTCAGATTGCTGTTTTCATGCTGTCTCTCTCAGGGTTGCTTGCCTGCCAGTAGCAGTGCAGTGCACTTTGGGCTGTGCCCCAGCCATGCCTGCTGACTTTTAAAACTCCAAACTTTAGGGACATGTTATGGCAGGGGCCTGGCCTGGTCTTCTGGGGCATAGTCTTGCCATGCTGGGACTGATGCAGGTTTGACTGAGAAAGATAGTCATGCCAGAGTGCAGGGGCATGGGATTGTCCCCAGAGAGGCAACTCTGTGAAGGTCACCTCTCACAGATATGCTCAAAGAAGAGCAAACAGCTTCTCCCTGTGTACTTTATGTAATCCTAAGATTGGACCATCTGCCCTGGGTTGCTTGCCTAACTTCTCTTCAGGAGTCGGGCAGCACCCTAAGGGCTCTCTTCCAGCCCAAGCTGGTGACATCTAAAACTCCAGTCTTTGAGCCCCACTTGTTGCAAAAATACATGATAATCAGCCTCTCTCATTTTCCATGTCAATGCTTTGGGGAAGTGTTTTCCTTGTGTATACCCCTCTCTCCTGTCTCTGTGACTACAGCTCCCTCTACTCTACAGCACTGGCAATTTGTTTCTCCTCCAAATCATATCTCTGTTCTTCCTACCTTCTTCGATGTTGCTCCTTCACTTCCTCTAGTTGTGCCGGTTGTTCTTTCAGTCCTCAGGTGGATTTCTTGATTATTCAAAATGATCTGATTTATCTAGCTGTGTTCAAGGAATGAGGCAAGCCTAGGGTCCTCCTATTATGTCATCATCTTAGCTTACTCCACCTTGTGTGGACCTGATTCAGTTAGTTCATAGCCCTTGGAACAGAACTAAGGATTCCTGGAAAAAGAAATTCTGTGTATTGCATCGTTGACTAATGCCTGAGAGTTTTACTCATCCCTTCCTGACAATTTACCCTACAGATTTTGGGTTTGACTAGGACGTAATACCACAAGGGTAGAAGAAGCAGAGGAATGAATAAGTGTATCCAAGAATATTTCATAGACTAAATATTAGAATGAGTTATATAGATAATATATACCACATCTGAGATTAAAAAAAAGACATAACAAGAGAATAAAAATTAGAACTAAAAAGAAGAATAATACAAACAACATTGCAAGTATCTACAGAACTTTCATTAACAAAAGAACTTATGGGGTAAAATATATATGTTCACGAGGTCTCATAGATTGACGCTCATTAATCTCACTTTAAGGGTATCAAACAAGAGCATCTTGAGAAAAAAATGCTAATCTCCTGACAGTCAATCTCTACATTTTTTGGAATTTATATATGAATCAACAGAGGATTTTGCAAAATGCAATTCCATCTGCTTTTCTGATCATAATTCAATATGGAAATAAAAAAAAGAAAAAGAAAAGAATATAAGGAAATTGAACTAGAATAATAAATAGAAAGAAAGCAGGTATCATCCTCAGAAACAATAAATACATCTTGAAAAGCAATATGCTAATTCTTTGTATACAACATACATTTTTCCTTTAAAAACTGTGAAAGCCAAATCAAATGATTTGCTTTGTGCACCTGGCACCAGACACAATTAGTCATTTCTGAGTATCCTTAGCAAAGCACAGCTTTTCTCATGGATGTAAATGCTTTCGGCTCATTTCAATGAAAGACATTTCTGTCCTGCGGCATCCCTTTTTGAGACAGTGGATTTGGAGCATTTAGATAAAAACAAACTCCCTATGCTCAGAATGTGATTACAGTCACTGTGTGGGCAGAGAACAGAGGGGCCCTAGACATCAATCTGAGTCTTGTGATATGCTTTCAGTTAACAAGGGGAAGACCAGGTGATGCTTCTACATTTCACAGGCCAGTTGGTAAAGATGAGAATCACTCAACAAAATGGGCCTGGCTTCATTCTTAAAGTCAGTTCTAACTATGGCATGAGGCTGCAGACCCAAGTACATTGAATTATTAATTAAGTTAGTGGCATATGGAAATTTCAGCAACCTCAGTTGTATGCACTAAAATAGAAAAATCTTATGAATGCACAGGAGGGTTTGGTTTAGCCATCTCTCAAAATGATGCAATTAGATTTTCTTTTTGTCTTTGCCTGCCTCTGAATTATGAAAATAGCATTCTCAACTTTGCACATTTTCTCTTCAGCTACCATCAAAAATGTGGTGCATTTTACTCAAGTTCCTTGTCTTTAGCAATACCTTGAAGCAACTGGAAATTTTGGCTGTTTTGCTTTTTTTTATTTGTGTTTACCTAAAATGTAACACTCTTCAGAGGAAAGTATTCTTTGAACTCTAAGATAATATTCAAATAGACAAGCTGTTTCTACTTTTTCCATAGTTAAGTATAATATTACAATCAATAAAACAAGAGGTGGTTAGTGCCTGATTGCCATAGGAAAAGTGATGTGTTAGCTGTGCATATATCACAATATAAATCTTGTAACACTTTATTAATCTAAGGCAAAACAGGGGAGGGTATAAAGTATAATGTAAAACAGTCATGGAGGGGAAGTAAAATGAAAAGGGAATGTGTTAAAATATTTGAAATTCAGAAGTAACAGGGCAGATCCTCCCAAACTGTATTCTCAAAATTACACCGGAATGCATACCTTAATCTTTCTCCTAGCCTTTCCCAAGGGGATCTGTAAATATTTACCAGGGTGACTGTGCATTGGAGAAAGGAAATTAATCAGATTTTTCCAGTGTTCCCCTCCCTCCACAAAAAAAGGATATCTCCAAATACAACATTCAAAATCACCAGACTCACAATATCCAATAGCTTATTGGCTCTGATAGGTCCTGAATAAAAATATGAAGTAAAGCAACAAACTGTCAACCAAACTTTGTGTCACTTGGGCTAAGTCTCAAACTTGAGACTTAGTCTCAACCATTGATACCTCTTTATAGAAACCTATTTTCATTTCATCAAACAAAATATTGTTTTGAGCATGTGTTTGGGGAAAGCTGCCCTGGACTCTTCATACTCTCAATTTATTTCTTAAAAATCAGTTGTTGTTGTTGTTTTTCAAATGAGGTTTGTTGCTGTTTTTTCTTTTTTAATTGTTATCATGTTTATTTGGAGACCCCATCAAATCCAATACAGTTGTTGCTCTCAGCCTTCTACAGATTTATTCCCTAATCATATAGATTAGTTTGTATAGAAGTTCACATTTGTATAGTCACACTGCTCATCATTCCTCAAAAGACTATGTTGCACCTTTTTTCTTTCTCCTAACACCTTTCCTTTCTCTCTTAATGCTGGTGACTTTTTTTTTTCCACTGAGAAAATAGAAGAAATAAAAACAGACCTGCTCATCTTTCCATGAACAAATATGTCAATGTATCTGCACTCACATATCTTGCTTTTCCACATTACAATCAGGTCTATAGAAATGTTTCCAACTTACACTAACAAAAACCTCTTTGATACACTGAGCCCTCACATAACTGGCTGCTACCACCTTCACATCTGCCTGGCCTTTTTTTGACACAAATACTAATTTTGACTGAGAAGTTAAATACTAGTAAGAAATTACTATTGTTAATGTTACCAGAACCTTCCTGGCCAACCACATTGATTAATGTTAACCAACAAACATGATGTTAAGAATCATTTTATACGATACACTATTCTCTCTTTCATGAAAACTTTTCTTTTGTGGATTCCCAAATAAAAACCTCTACCGGCTTTTTTCCTTCTTAATGAATCTATTCAGTCTAATTAATGACTTAGTCTCCAATTCCCAAAATTTATGTGCTCACTCTCAGATCTTTTCTTCTCTCTTTTGAGTTGACTGTACATATTCGCATGGATTTGAATTTGTTTTATACACTGACAACCCTCAAATGTATATATTGAGTTCATAATTTGATATTTCCACCTCTAAACATCTTAATATAAGTGTGATTTTGGCATGTCAAGCTTAACATAGTCAAAATTGACTTCCTGACTCAAAAGCCTACTCCTCTAATATTCTCTGTATCAGTGGGTGATACCAAAGCCCCCGGATTTATCCTTGTCTCAATCTCTGAAATTGCACATGCAGTCTATCAACCAGTTAGTTGCTCAGCCATCTGTGAGCTGGTTGCTTACTGTTTGTAAGCTTAGCCATAAACTTTCAAATATGACTTCTAATTATTGCTACTGCTACTAGTCTAAACATTATCATCTCTTTTCCAAATTACTTTTAAAACCTGTTAACAAACTGGTCTTTGAAATGTCACCTGATTTACTACCTATGTCTTACACAGAATCCAAAGTAATCTTTTGGAAACATAAATCAAATCCTATCTCTACCTTGTTCAAAACCATTCAGTGGCTTTCTATCACAGAGCAAATTCCAGGTTCTCTAGGTTATAAGGCTCTATTTAATATGACCTCTGCCAAAGTTCCTGACCCTATCTCCTACCTTTTGTTTGCCTCCTGATTCTGATTCACTTCCTCTGGCCTTACTATCCTTGAACCCACAAAGGTCATTCCTGTTCACAGATCTTTGCAATTGTTGTTTTTAATAAGGAGTGGTTTTTCCCTAATCTCTATATGGCTGGTTCCTTTATATTATTCTTGTCACTTTTCCTTTGTTATCATCTCAGAAAGGTGAAATCATCCCCCAGCACTCCTGCTACCTTATCTCTCCCTTCCCCTCACTCTGCATTCTTGCAGCTGTCTTTAATTTTGTGTATGCCATTTAGCGTTAACCTGAAACTATAACTTAAGTATGTGTTTATCTACTGTATCTTCTGCTGGAATATGAAGTATAAACAATAACACATAATCTGCCAGTTTATTTCTCTATTCCCCTATCTTTGGGCAAGACCTGTCACAAAATAGATTCTCAAAAATGTTTGTTGAATAAAATAATCATATGCTTCCTATGTCATATGTGCTGTGCTTATGTGATTGATGAATGACATATGGTCCCTGAAGGAGCTCACACCTAGCAGGATATCCTGATGCAAAGCAATTGACTGTATACTTTTTTATTGTACTTAAAATTTTAGCCTAGGGGCGCCTGGGTGGCTCAGTCGGTTAAGCGGCTGCCTTCGGCTCAGGTCATGATCCTGGGGTCCTGGGATCAAGCCCCGCGTCAGGCTCCCTGCTCAGCAGAGAGCCTGCTTCTCCCTCTCTGCCTGCCTCTCTGCTTACTTGTGCTCTCTATCTCTCTGTCAAATAAAATAAAATCTTTAAAAAAAAAAATTTAGCCTAGTAAAACACTGTCAAGTTGTTTCAGTTTTTCTTTAAAAATGTTTAAAATTAGGGTGCCTGGGTGGCTCAGATGGTTAAACGTCTGCCTTCAGTTCAGGTCATGAGCCCCATGTCGGGCTCCCAGCTCGGCCAGGAGTCCGCTTCTCCCTCTTCTTCTGCCTCTCCCCCTGCTTGTGCTCTCTCTGTCTCTCTCTCTCGAATGAATAAATAAAATCTTCTAAAAAATAAAAAAAATTAAGAATTATTTTGTATATAATGAATTATTAAGTCAAATAGGATTAAGACAATTGCTAAAAGTCCTAATTTATGTGGTTATTATAATTATTTTTAATGGATTTTCCCAATATTCTTATTTTAAGATTCTTCTCTATTTCAAGACCTCTGCTTCATAGTCTTACAAAAATATTATAAGGATGCTCTGAACTTAGTGTTTTATGAAGAAAAAAGGCATTTAGAACATATGCATATAATTAACTAGAATTTAAATAAAAATTTGGAGAAAAAATAAAATGCATAAAATAACAAATTCTATAATATGTTTTTGGTACAGTGTGACATAAAATAAGAAAGCAAATAATAATGCTGCCTGTGGAAGTGAAGTTGAGTTTCACATATTAGATAGTGGGGCTCTGGAATGGAAGTTAGGAATTAATATTACAACTGGCTGTCTACTAGCAAACATTCTCTGTGCTTGATCAGTGCCCATGTAGTAATAGTTGTTGTATACTTCAAATATGTCACTTTGTTACAGGAAATGTGTGGATATTTCCAAGTACGTTCAAGTCTGATAAACATGGCCCATGGATGTTGGTGTGGACTTATCTATATCAAATGTATCTAGAGAAACACTATTAAGTTCTGAATTCAGATATTAAAATCTACAGTCTTGTAGCATCTGGTGAAACAGCTCTGTCTTTGGACCGCTATCAACTCTCTTGGTGTTCTCATCCAATCTTCTAGCTGTAAATGTCACCTACGCACTGTGATTTTCTTCTTTTTTGTCTCCAGTGCAGACATCTATCTCCCTTGCACTCCTCAGCTTATGTGTTCTGTGGCTTATTTGAGCTCTCCACTTGAATGTCCAAACTTAGTACCTTAGTCCCTCCAAATTCTTCTTAATGTTCGGTTTCCTTGATCTCAATTACAGCAACTCTTTCTTTCTAGTTGTTTATCCCCAAAACCATCACTCCTATCTCTTCTCTTTCTCTTACATTTAATATTCCATTTGTCAGGAAATGCCATGGCTATATATTCCAAGAATGTCCAAAAGCCTTTGATTTCTCACCACTTCAACCACTCCCACCCTAGTCCAAGACACCATCACCTGTTGTGGAGTTTTTGCAATATTCTCTGTGATGTTTTTCTTCTTCTAGGCCCATGATAAGATTGTTCTTCCCTATTCCTTTTGAACTTAAACATGGCAGTGTGACTTGCTTTGGCTAGTAAAATGTAAATGGCAGTGACACAAGAATGTTTGATAACTGATGCATGTTTTGCCACATACCCTTTTCTATCTTATATCCTGTAGAAGCCACCAAGATAGAGCTCCTTCTGGTGTGAGCTTCTTAATGGCCATGATGAGCAGAGGACCCCTGTGAACCTGTGTTGGGCATAAATGTGTGAGAAGTAAAATTTACTGGGGTGCTTTAGTGAAGTTACAGGATTCTTTGGTACATCAGCATAACCTAGACTATTGTAACTAGTATGAACTCCTAAGTGGAACCCATGCCTCCACCCGGTCTATTCTTAAAAGTGTAGTCAGAGCAGCTTGATATAAGGGAAACCAAGTCTTGTCACTCCTCTGACCAAAACCCATCTAGACTTCTCATTTTTTTCCGAATAAAAGATAAATTTCTTACTATGACAATCAAGGCCCAATGTGATCTGACCTCCATTACCCCTCTTATCTTATTGCTTTCTACTATTTGTCTAGCTCACTCTACTCCAGCTATAGTCCTCTCCTTTTTTGTTGTTATTGTGACATGGCAGGCATGCTCCCAACTCTGAGGCTTTGTACTGGCTCATTCCTCTACCTGAAGCTCTCTTATGTCAGACATTCCTTATGGATCACTCCCACTGTTATTTTAAACCTTTGCTTAAATGTTACCTTCTCAATGAAGGTTTTTTTCTGTCTAATTCTTTTCAAGTTGCAATTTCTCTCTAAAACACATTATGCTCATAAATCTGATCCAGTTTTCCTGGCACTATCACTTTATGCACATAATTTGTTAATTTATTATGTTTATGGTTCTCTATCTGACATTAAACACTAGAATGTGAGCTTCACTAGGGCAAGGGATATTTTGTCTGTTTTGCTTAGTGGTGAATCACAAAGGCTAGAACAGAGCTTGACACCATTGAATGTATTACTGATTAAATGATGAATGAATACAATTGTGGAAGTGTTTATTTTTAGCTCATTCTATTTTACATGTCCTATTGAATATCTTATTAAGTAGAATATTGTTGGAACATTGACAGAGCCCTGATTCTCAAACAGGAAAAGTAATGTAAGCATATCTGTTTCTGTGATTTTCTGCTTTTTAAAGGGATATGTATTTAGGGGTGGTCCAAGATGGTGCTGTAGGAAGATCCTGAAATATATCTCCTTCCACAGAAACACCAAATCTTCAGCTACATATGGAATAATTCCTTGTGAAAAGGACCTGAAAACCAGCTGAATACCTCCTTCACAACAAATGGTTAGAGGGCCACAATGGAGGAGCCAAAATGTGGTCTTGACAAAAACCTCATACTTGGCATGGCAACCCACAATCAGGAGAGATCTCACAAATACAGAGCTTCTCCCGGAGGAGTGAGAGGTTGATGCCCTCATCAGGCACTGCAGCACTAGAGATCTGCAATGGAGAGATGAGCCACCAAAATATCTGGCTTGGAAGACCAATGAGGTTCATGAAACCTAAAGGGCTGGAGGGAACTGAGATACTTCTTTTGAAGGGCTCACTGGCAGACTCACTCCTCCTGGAGACGGTCTCAAAAGCAGCAGTTTGAAAAGCACCTAGACTATAGCGAAGGAGATTCATTTGATAATTTTTTTTTAAAGATTTTATTTATTTGAGAGAGCGAGAATGAGAGAGAGAGAGAGCACATGAGAGGGGGGAGGGTCAGAGGGAGAAGCAGACTCCCCGCTGAGCGGGGAGCCTGATGCGGGACTCGATCCCGGGACTCCAGGATCATGACCTGAGCTGAAGGCAGTTGCTTAACCAACCGAGCCACCCAGGCGCCCCTCATTTGATAATCTTAAAGCATCTGCTGGAGGGGCAGGTGCCTGTTAGGTGTCTCCAGGAACAGAGTTGTGGGCAGGGGTTCTTTTTGTACTTTTCACCTACCTTGAGAATGCTTTCAGACAAACCCTGGTCCTGCACTCTCCCATGACTCCACAAAAGCCAGTGGGCACACTCCAACTCTGTGCTCTCCACTTCCTTGTGAAAGCCTATGGGAGAGTGCAGTCCATACAGAGGACATTCCTTGATTGCCTGGCTGTAGTAGCCATGGAGCTTGTATACCTGGATCCCATAGAACTGTAACTTATCAGAAAAATAGTTTTTGACAAACTACCAACCTCAGGGCACTATAAAGACTGAAACATACTCCCAATCTTTCTGTGAAAAAAGCCTATTTACTTGCCCTGGAGCTTTAGCCTGAGGGGCAGACATCAGGTTTGCCATATATCTAGAGGCCTCAGAGGTCCTTAGGGAACATAGACTAGGGGAACGCCATTTTTGCTCCATCCCTCAGCATCACTATAATTTGTCGGTACCTTCCAGAAGCGAGCTTAACACTCATCTGAAGCCCCAGTAATTGCAATTGTTACCCAGGAGACACCTCTAGATTGTCTGGTCTGGAGACTAGCAAAGTTTAAGACATGTTTTTATACATAGAAAGCCCTAAAAATTCCACCAAAACTTGTTAGAACTAATAAATGAATTCGGCAAAGTTGTAAGGTACAAAATTAACATACAAAAATCTGTTACATTTCTATATACTGACAGTGAGCTATCAGAAAGAGAAATTAAGAAAACAAAATAATTTATAATTACATCAAAAAGAATAAAACGTCTAGAAATAAATTTAACCAAGGATGTGAAAGACCTGTACACTGAAAATTATGACAGTGATGAAAGAAATTAGACCAAAATAAATGAAAAGATATTCCATGTTTATGGATTAGAAGAATTAATATTTTTGAAATGTTCATACTAGAGATTCAATGTAATCTCTATCAAAATCCCAATAGTATTTTTTACAGAAAAATAAATAATTCTAACATCGGTATGGAAACACAGAAGACCCCAAATACCCAAAACAATCTTGAGAAAGAAGAACAAAAATTAGAGGCATCACTCTCCCTCATTCCAAAGTATATTATAAAGTTATAGTAATCAAAACAGTATGGTATTAGTATAAAAACAGACACATAAATAAGTGGAACAGAATAGAGAGCCCAGGGATAAATCAATGTATATGTGGTTAATTAATTTATGACATAGGAGGCAAGGATATACAATGGGAAAAGGACAGTCTTTTTAATAAATGATACTGTCAAAAATGAATAGTCACATGCAAAAGAATAAAACTGGAACACTATCTTACACCATATACAAAAACTAATTCAAAATGTATTAAATACTAAAACACATGAGCATAAGGGAAAGGGGAAAAAAGAAAGAGGGAGACAAACTATAAGAGACTCTTAACTATAGAGAACAGAGAGTTGATGGCAGGAGATGGGCTAGATGGGTGATAGGTATTAAGGAGGGCACTTGTGATGAGCACCGGGTGCTGTATGCAAATGATGAATCACTAAATTTCACTCCTGAAACCAATATTATTGTATATATTAACTAACTAGAATCTAAATATAAACTTGAAACAAAAAAAAAATGATTAAGTACTGGAATGTAAGACCTGAAACTGTAGTATTTCTAGAAGAAAACAGGTGGTAAACTCCTTGACACTGGTCTTAGTGATGATTTTTTTTGGATCTGACTCCAAAAGCAAAAATAACAGAAGCAAAAATAATCAAGCAGGACTATATCAAACAAAAGCCTTCTGCATGGCAAAGGAAACTTTCAACAAAATGAAAAGACAATCCACTGAGTGGGAGAAAATATTTGCAAATAATATAACTGTTAAGGGCTTAGCATCCAAAATCTATGAAGGACTCATACCACGCAATAGCAAAACAAACAAAAAAACCCCAATCTGATTAAAAAATGGGCAGAAAATCTAAATAGACATACCTCATTTTTTAACTGGGTTATTTGTTTTTTGGGTGTTGAGTTTGATAAGTTCTTCATAGATTTTGGATATTAACCCTTTATCAGATATGTTTTTGCAAATATGTTCTCCCATTCCATAGGCTGCCTTTTAGTCTTATTGATTGTTTCCTTTGCTGTGCAAATGTTTTTTATGTCGATGAAGTCTCAATAGTTCATTTTTGCTTTGTTCCCCCTGCCTGTGCTGATGTGCTACTAAGAAGTTGCTATGGCCGAGGTCAAAGAGGTTTCTGCCTGTGTTCTCCTCCAAGATTTTGATGGTTTCCTGTCTTACATTAAGGTCTTTCATCCATTTTGAATTTATTTTTGAGTATGGTGTAAGAAAGTGGTCCAGTTTCATTCTTCTGCAGGTTGTTGTCCAGTTTTCCCAACACCATTTGTTCAAGAGACTGTCTTTCTTTTCCATTGGATATTCTTTCCTGCTTTGTCGAAGATTAGTTGACCATATAGTTGTGGGTCCATTCCTGGGTTCTTTATTCTGTTCCATTGTTCTATGTGTCTGTTTTTGTGCCAGTATCATACTTTCTTGGTGAGTACAGCTTTTGATATAGTTAGAAATCCAAAATTGTGATGCCTCCATATATTTTTTTTTTTCTTTTTCAGAATTGCTTTGGCTATTCAGGGTCTTTTGTGGTTCCACACAAATTTTAGGATTGTTTGTTCTAGCTCTGTGAAAAATGCTGGTACTCTTATAATGGGGATTGCATCAAATGTGCAGATTGCTTTGGGTAATATAAGCATTTTAACAATGTTTGTTCTTCCAATCCATGAGCATGGAATGCTTTTCCATTTCTTTGTGTCCTCTTCAATTTCTATCATAAGTGTTCTATAGTCTTCAGAGTATAGACCTTTTACTTCTTTAGTTAGATTTATTCCTATATATCTTATTGTTTTTGGTGCAATTGCAAATGCGATCGATTCCTTGATTTCTTTTTCTGCGGCTTCATTATTGGTATATAGAAATGCAAGAGATTTCTACACATTGGTTTTATAGCCTGCAACTTTGCTGAATTTATGTATGGTTATAGCAATTTTTTGGTGGAGTCTTTCAGGTTTTCTTCATAGAGTGCCATGTTGTCTGCAAATAGTGAAAGTTTGACATCTTCCTTGCCAATTTGGATGCATTTTATTTCTTTTTGTGATCTGATTGTTGAGACTAGAACTTCCAGTTCTATGTTAAATAGTAGTGGGGACAGTGGACCTTCTTGTCATGTTCTTGACCTTAGGGAAAAGGCTCTCAGTTTTACCCCATTGAGGATGTTATTAGCTGTGGGTCTTTCGTATATGGCCTTTATGATGTTGAGGTGTGTTCCAACTATCCCTACTTTGTTGAGGGTTTTTTTTTCAGGAAAGGATGCTGTATTTTATCAAAAGTTTTTTCTGCATCTATTGGCAGGATTATGTAGTTCTTATCCTTTCTTTTATTAATATGGTGTATCACATTTATTGATTTGTGAATATTGAGCCATCCCTGTAGCCCAGGAATAAATCTCACTTGAGCATGGTGAATAATTCTTTTTTTTTACCACTTATTTTTTTAATTTAAATTCAATTAATTAACATATAATGTATTATTTGTTTCAGGAGTACAGGTCTGATTCATCAGTCTTATATAATACCCAGTGCTCATTACAACACATACCGTCCCCAATGTCCATAAGGTACTGGAAAGAAGACGTGAATAGACCCCAGAAAAGACATCCAGATGGCTAACAGACGCATGAAAAGATGCTCAACATTCCTCATCATCAGGGATATACAAATCGAAACCATTATGAGATACCATCTCACACATCAGGATGGCTAAAATTAACAACCGCAAGAAACAACGTGTGTTGGCAAGGATACAGAGAAAGGAAAATCCTCTTGCACCGTTGGTGGGAATGCAAACTGGGGCAGCCACTCTGGAGAACAGTATGGAGGTTCCTCAAAAAGTTAAAAACAGAGTTACTTTATGACCCAGAAATTGCACTACTAGGTATTTACCCACAGGACACAAAAATACAGATTCAGAGGGATACACACACCCTGATGTTTATAGCACCATTATCAATAATAGCCAAACTATGGAGAGAGCCCGAATGTCCATTGACTGATGAATGGATAAAAAAGATGTGGTATATATATATATACACAATGGGATATTACTAGCCATCAAAAAGAATGAATCTTGCCATTTGTAATGAATGGATGGAATTGGAGTGTGTTATACTAAGTGAAATAAATTAGAGAAAGACAAATACCATATGATCTCACTCATATGTGGAATTTAAGAAAGAAAACAGATGAACATATGGGAAGGGGGAAAAGACAAAAAAAGGAGAGAGGGAAACAAACCATAAGAGACTGTTAATGATAGAGAACAAACTGAGAGTTGCTGGAGGGGAGGTAGGTGGGCATTGGGCTAAATGGGTGATGAGTATTAAAGAGGGCATTTGTTATGATAATCACTGGGTGTTGTATGTAAGTGATGAATCACTGAATTCTACTCCAGAAATGAATATTGCACTGTATGTTAACTACTAAAATTTAAATTAAAAAAATAAATAGACATTGTTCCATAGAAGATATATACAGGTGGCCAACAGGCACATGAATACATATTCATAGCTATCATCAATGTATCTATCTATCTATCTATCATCTATCTATCTATCTATCTATCTATCTATCTATCTATCTATCATCATTATCTATCTATCTATATAATGGAATATTACTCAGCCATAAAAAAGAATGGAATCTTGGCATTTGCAACAACAGGGATGGACCTTGATAATATTATTTAAGTGAAATAAATCAGACAGAGAAAGACAAATACCATACGATCTCACTTATATATGGGATCTTAAAAGAAAACAAAGCAAATGAACAAACTAAAACAAAATAAACATAGGTACAGAGAATAAAATAGTGATTGCCAGTGGGGAAGAAGGTTGGGGAGTTGGTAAAATGAGTGAAAGTGGTCAAGAGGTACAAACTTCCAGTTATAAAATAAATTACTTATAGAAATATAATGTATAGCATGCTGACTCTAGTCAATAATACTGTAGTTCATATTTGAAAATGGCCAAGGGGTAAATCTTAAAAATTCTCATCATAAGAAAAAAAACTGTAATTCTGTATGGTAACAGATGGTAATTAGACTTATTGTGGTGATCGTTTTGCAGTGTATACAAATATTGAGTCATTCTATTATATACCTGAAACTAATATAATGTTATATGTCAATTATAACTCAAAAAAGGGAAATATGTTAAAAGATAATTTAGATTTTTTTTTTTTGCTCATATTGAGTGATACTAAAAATCAGATTTTATCATGGGAGTATTGAGGATGTTATGCATGGTCTGAAAAAATGATCGAGAAAAAGTCATGTTGAAAAGATGGGATAAGGAATGAAGATTGACACACAAATAGACAAAGTAGAATAAGCGTTGCCTATCTTATCAATTTTTAACCTCATTAATTAATATTAATCATGTTTAATCAAAATTAATTATTTCTAATTCTATATAGCTAAAATTTTTTCCTGATCCTTTGTTACTGCTGACTCTACCCTTATTATAGTCTATGGAAATAAAGAAAACACCTTTAAATATTTATGTGATTGTTCTTCAAATTCTTTATTATCCTCAGTTTCTCCCTTCTTTTGAGAGGAAGTTTATAGTTACAGGAAAAACTACTGGCAAGCACATCAAATGGTAAGCTGAAATAATAACCCATCCTTAGGTGAAACATGACATTCAATTCCTATGGGTCTTTTGGTGTTTCTCAGTATAAGGAATATATAATGAGGACAGGAAAAAAGGGATAGTCCCCTTTTCATTCATAAAATCAAAATTATTTCCTAAAAAATTATGGTAGTCCATGGTATGGACTGATTTTTTGTACATCTACCCCCATCAGATTCATATGTTGAAATTCTAACCTCCAGTGTGACAGTAGAAGAAGATGGGGCCTTTGGGATATAATTAGGTTGACACTGGAGCCCTCAGGAATGGGATTGTGCCCTTATAAGAAGAGATCCCAGAGAGCTACCTCACGCATTTGGATGTGTGAGGACACAGTGGTGAGAAGATAGCCATTTAAGAGCCTGGAGACAGTCTCTCACCAGACACCGAATCAGCCAGTGTCAAGATCTTGGGTTTCCCAGCCTCCAGAACTATAAGAAATAAATTTCTTATGAGTTACTTTGTTTATGGTATTTTTGTTATAATAGCTTGAATGGACAGACACCTTCAAAAAATTAATGTGAAGTATTCAATTTCCATAAATAAACTGACTTTTTAAAAATAGTTCCATGTTGTAATCATTTTGTAACAGATGAACAATCTGAGAGCCAATCGGAAAATTAATTACTGATGGTGATGACACCTAATGTCAATGTCAAAGTTATGGACTTCTAGTGGACAGTTTACTATGTTATATTGGCTCTTAAGAGTTATTAGCTAAAAATAGCATGTGATTTTTTTATGACACATATTATTATTTTTACTAACACTGTTACTAGTCATCTTTCAAAAACCAAGTTTATTGATATTTAATAGAATTTTAGAGCTGAATGTGATTTTTGAAAGCATCCAGATGAATGCACATAGGGGCGCCTGGGTGGCTCAGTCATTAAGCGTCTGCCTTCGGCTCAGGTCATGATCCTGGGGTCCTGGGATCGAGTCCCACATGGGGCTCCCTGCTCCACGGGAAGCCTGCTTCTCCCTCTCCCTCTGCCCTTGCTTCTGTTCCCTCTCTCGCTGTGTCTCTCTCTGTCAAATAAATAAGTAAAATCTTTTAAAAAAAAAGAATAAAAAAAAAGATGAATGCACATAACCTTAGAAACTACTTAGACAAATAATCATCGTACAGTGGACAATTAAATTTTAAGATATGTATTTCCAAATCTAATCCTTGGAACCACTTCAGTAAACCTTTAAGCCTGCTTCCCGCTCTCCCTCTGCCTGCCACTCTGCCTGCTTGTGCTCTTTCTCTATCTCTCTGTCAAATAAATAAATAAAATCTTTAAAAAAAAGAAAATGAAGACATTCACTTACCAGTTTCTACAAATCACACAATTGTTCGGAGCTAGGATTTGATTTAGAAATTTATTACTAAACCATGAAAAATGACATCTTCATCTTATTTTTATAGTTGATTATTAAAATTTTAGTTAAACGCATTAAAGTTAAGTGAATAACTAGCAACCACATTTGGATGTTTTGAAGATGGAAGTAGAATTAAACCAAAATTACTTGAGGAAAAAAATCATGATGCATCTGTGAATTTGACTAGTCTCATATAAATTAGTAGACCTGGTGGACTTATTTTGAGTTTTTTACTTTTTTATATTAATTGTGTTTATAGAAAAACATGCCAGTAATTATATTTCAAAATAAAAGTAACTTAACTTATGTTAAATAGAACCATGGTAAAGAACACTTTTTTCTTCATATAAAATAATCAAAAATAGGCAAAATTCAAGATAATACATGTAAATTGTCAGTTTATGACAGTTTTATGACTTTCATTTTAGCAAGAGAAACAGAAATTAAAAAGGAAGTTCTAGAGATATATTAATAGTTTGTTATACATTCTTGCACACTTAAAATATTATATTTTGTTTTTTAGCAAAGTTGCAGGTTTACAGAAATATTGAGCATAAAATACAGTTCCCATATAATCACTACCCTTTTCCACTACTCATTTCCCTTATTAACATTATGCAGAAGTATGTTACATTTGTTATACCTAATGAACAAATACTGATACATAATTATTAAATAAAGTTTCAAGATTATATTAAGATTCACTCTTTGTGTTGTACAGTTCTGTGGGTTTGCTGAATGCATAATGTCATGTATCCACCATTAGAGATTCACAATGAAGAGTTTTCACTGGCCTGAAAATCCTCTGTGCTTCACCTATTCATCCTTCTTCCTTCCCCCACAACTCCTGAAAATGATCCTTTTACTCTCTCAATAGAGACAAGAAAAAAACCATATTTTTAAATTAATTGCCTTTATTTTTGTTTCTTTCGTTGTTCTTTCATTCATTTTTAATTGAATATTTTATATTATTCCATTTTCCTCTTCTCTTAACATATCTATTATACTTCTTAAAAAAAAAAAGGATAATGGTTGTCCTAACATTTGCAATATACATTTTTGACTAATCCAAGTCCACTTTCAAATAAGACCATACCAATTCACAAGTAGTGCAGATGTCTTAGAGCATGTCAAATTTCTCCCTCTCATCCCTTACAATCTTGCTGTTACTTATTTCACTTGTCCATAAGCTATAATTGTCAGATACATTGCTCCTATTATTTTTGAACAAACTGCTATCTCTTCAATTAATTTTCAGAAAAATAAAGGATTTTATTTTACCTTTATTTATCCTGTCTATAGCTCTTCCTTTCTTAATATAGATCTGAGTTTCAGACCTTTATCGTTTTCTTTCTCTCTGTAGAACGTTTTTAAATATTTCTTGCCAGGGAGGTTTAATGGTAACAAATTCCCTCAATTTTTGCTTGTCTGAAAGTCCTTATTTCTTCAGTTTTGAAGGATAACTCTACTGAATACAGAATTCTAGATTGGTGAAATTTTTGGTGTTTTTTTTTTTCTCTAAGCTCTAAATATTTCATTGTGCTCACTTCTTGCATGTTTTCTGAAAAGAAATCGATGTAATTCTTCTCCTTGTTCCTCTAAAGAAGTTTTATTTCTTTCAAAATTTTCCCTGTCTTTGATTTTTTTTTTGCAATTTAAATACATTTAAATATATTTGCCTAGCTGTAGGTATTTTGCTTGGTGCTTTCTGAGCTTCCTAATTCTATGGTTTGCTGTCTATCATATCCCTGTCTTTCTTCTCTTTTTGCTATTCATATCACCTGTATTTATAACCTTTTTATAATTTCCCACAAGTCTTGGATATTATGTCTTTTTCATTATTTTTTCTCTTTGCATTTTAGTTTTGGAAGTCTCTATTAATATATCTTAGTGCTCACTGATTCTTTAATCTGCTATGTCCAGTATACTGATGAACCCATCAAAAGCATTCTTCATTTCTACTACAGCATTTTTTATTTCTGGTATTTCCTTTTTTTTTTACATTTCCATCCTTCTGTTTACCTTACCCATATGTTCTTGCATATTGTCTACTTTATCCATTAGAGGCTGTAGAATATTAATCACAGTTCTTTTAAGTTCCTGGTCTGCTAATTCCAGAGTTTTTGTCATTATCTGCATCTGGTGTTGATACTTGGTTTGTCACCTCAGACTATGATTATTGCCTTTTAGCATGCCTTATAATTTTTTGTTGAAAGCCAGACATAGATTAGGTAGATAGGCCTTTGGTGTGATGTTTTATGTTTATTGGGCTAGGAATTCCACTGTGGTTACTGTTTGCTGTTGCTGTTGTGTCAAAGGCTAAAATTTCCTCTAGTGTCTTTGTGTCCCTTATCCCTACCATTGTTTTTAGTTGTCCTTGGCTACTCCTTAAATAGGATTTGGGGCTTGAAGTTCTTTTAGCTGTCATTCCTTTTGTCATCAGAGAGGCTTATTGATAGTGATAGTGATGTGGGGGTGAGGGAAGGGAAGCATTCTCTAATCCTGTGAATAGGGCTTAGTCTTCCACCTGTTCTATGCTCATTACGACTCCTTAAACCCTCTCACTGGTGTTCACTGGTATTCTTGGATACTAGGTATGTGCTGCATTATAGTAGCAGACAGTAGTAGCCTAGAACTTTAAAAAGACTAGAATTCCTTCTTATCAGTGATATACTACCAAGTTCTGGACATATGTCTGCCTTTTTCATGATCCTAAAACCTCCCCAGATAACTCCCAATAAATTCACCTTAAAGGATCCTTGGGCTCTGTATCCTAAGTCACTACAGCCCAATCCTTTACTCTTTGCAAATATAATTGCATCATTTATTCACCAGAGATTGAGCTGAAAATAGTCTCATTACCAATCATCTAAAGATTACCAAGATCCACCTTATTTATTTATTTTTTTAATTTGTTTCTCCTATGCCACCTTAAATCCACAGAGATCCTGAGGGAAAGTCTATGTTGGGACATTGTATGTTTGAGCTTTTCTTTCTCTTTTTCTTTCACTCTCTCTCCTTTCTTTCTCCCTTCCACCTTCTCCCCCTTCCCTCCTTTTTCTTAATAGTGCTTAAAGTCCTCTAGATTCTGATCTTAAGTGTTTTTTCATAGCACAATCTTCCTGCAAATGCACTGGAATAATGATAATAATTCATACTGAACCGTCATTTTTGGTACACTGATATCTCCTCGAATGACAACTACTTCTTGCTTGGTGGGATACCAGGGAAGTACCTTTACTCTGTTTCTAAAGAACCTATGAATTTTCTATTATAACTTGCATTTGTTTGCTATCATCTCACTTGACATACTTCTAGGATCTTGGCCAACTCTTCACTATGCCCCCAAAGTGTGTTTTTATTGTTATTGTTCTTTAGTTGAAACCTTAGCAGGATTAATATGTGAAAAACAAACCAAATATATAAATAAATATAAAGCTGGGAAGAGATGACTTAGTTATATTCAATTATTTTTAGAGCAGATTGGTTTTTTTGGCACTATTTTCATCCACTCCTGGCCCCAGTAGTACTAATCTTACTTCTCCATCCTAATAGCATATGGTCAGGGTTTTCTTATCTGGGGTCTCCTATTTCCATATATACATAGGTAAGTACTTACGAATTTATACAGTACTACCCAACTGATCTCTACTTAAAAAACAAAACTCAACAATGTTTAGAATTTAGCATTTAGTACTCTGTTTGACTCACTGAGTGGTCCTTTACTGTAAAGTCATTCAGTACAAAGTTGTCTAGAGATTTTGGAGACTCCTTCAACTTTTGCACTTTTGCAACCTCTTACTCCGTAGTTCATATCACTGTTATGGTCTGAATGTGTCTCCTCAGAATTCATATGGCAAAATCTTAACTTTCAAAAGTTACGATTTTAGGAGGTGGGGACTTTGAGACATGCTTAAATTATGAAGGTAGAACATGATTAGTTAAGGCCTTATAAAACAGGCTCCAGTGAGATCCTTAACTCCTTGTGTCACGTGAAGATACAATGAGAAATATGTGACCCACAAGCGGGTCCTCACTCAACCACACTGATATCCTGATCTCAGGCTTCTAGCCTCCTGAACTGTGAGCAATAAATTTCTATTATTTTTAGAAACGTAAATGTTTTACGTTGTGCTATTTTGTTATAGAAGCCTGAATGTACTAAGACATATCATACTTTGTGTGCCCCAGCCATAGTGAAAGTGCCCCTAATGTCACTGGGATATAATAGATGAATAAAATCTCAATACATATTAATGGTTTGCTTCAGAAATAAGAGGAAATAGTTTTCCCAAAGACATACGGTAGTCACAAGGTATTCTTTCTGAGCTAGTTAAGTTTCTTTACTGAGGCTGACAATACCATTATGTATGTTAATTACTTACAAAAATACTTGAAAGCGTTACTTTTTAAGATTGTAACAACATTCTGAATCAAAATACAATTTATTTAGAGAGTATTAGAACATTCTGATTCTTGATAGGAATAGATTTTGCGGGGGGGGATGCTACATTACAAATTAGAAATCCAACCAATCTAAGTATTCAAAATAAGGGTCATATTCAAGTGAAAAAATAAGTAAAATACTCGTATATTCTAATCCATTGTAAATCACTCTGAGACTGAGAGTCAGAGAATACAGATCAGAGTCATATTTTAATTCATTAGATTCATATTTAATTCATTAGATAATTCATTAGAAATGAATTACTTATTTTTTCTCTAAATTTAAATCATCAGATAATCGAAGAATGAAAATACAATTATAATTTTTTAAATGTAAATGTATGTTTTGGCCTACCTCGAATTTTTCTACCATTTTTTTATTAGTTTGAATTATTTAAAAACAGTTGAGTCTTTTTTTTTTATAAAGATTTAGTTTATTTATTTGAGAGAGAGAATTATAGAGAGAGAGAGAGCACATGAGAGGGGGGAGGGTCAGAGGGAGAAGCAGACTCCCTGCCAAGCAGGGAGCCCGATGCAGGACTCGATCCCGGGACTCCAGGATCATGACCTGAGCTGAAGGCAGTCGCTTAACCAACTGAGCCACCCAGGCGCCCAAAACAGTTGAGTCTTGATAATAACAATATTTTGGACTAATGGTAAGACTCAGTTTTTTTCCTCATGATTTCTGTGATTTTCCATATGAGTCAAAATAAACTAGTTTTACTGTAAATATTTACTTCCTCAATAACAATTTTTAAAAAAATTCTGAAATAAATGCCATGTTGTTACTTTGTATTCAATCATTATTTTGAACAGATTGCACTGAGATTTAAAAAACTCATATTTATTCCAACCATCAACTGAAATTTAAAAACAAGAGTAAAGATACTGTTTTTAATAAAAGCTTAGAATAATGTTTTTAAAATATACGTATTTATTTCTTTTATCTCCTGAAAATGTGAGCAAACAGACTGCAATACAGTAATTGGAAAAACTCCAAGAATATTCAAAGTAAACATTTTTTCAGAGCAGAGTTGCAATTAGCTAACACACTAAAGAATTCCTTCTGAAAGCATCTTGCAAAACTTAAGAGATTTTCTCTTAAAACAAATTCATGCTTGCAGGTAGAGATCTGCCTGTAGGTGTTTATCTGCCTGTCTTCCCTGAAAATGAAAAAAAAAAATAAGGCAATTTTTTTCCTAGTAGTATATATTAACCTTCTGTAGTCTGAAAGAAATGTCTGAAAGCATATGTACCTACAGATGGGAATGCATTAGCAAGATTTTTCTGCTAAAGGCCAATATCAGTAAAATAGACTAGACCGTTTATAAGTTGGGATAATCAGGGGGAAAAACAAATAATGATACTAAGTACAAATTAATAATATGTCACTTGCACAAAAAGAGAAGTAGATTTTGTGTGCTTGTTTGTTTTGTTTTGGCCTTTCCTTTAGGATTATAAATTACATTTTTAGTATTTAATGTCTGCTGGAATACTGATATCCACACCCTCCCCCTAAAAAAATAACAGTAATTCTTAAGGTTCCTAAATTCTGTAAAACCTTTCTAAGGTATGTTTATGAGAGAAATGAAAGATGAAAGAGCAAAACAACTTTTCTGCCTAAAGGGTCGGTTAAGGTGGTAACACTTTTACTCACTGACTTCAGAATAGACAGTTGAACTGTAAGTCGGGGATCTGACTCTCCATGAGATATTTTCATAAGACAAAGTCATTATTTTTATACCACCCCAAAACTATTATATCTAAATCTTGTCTCAGTTTTAGCTGTAGGATGTTGCTCTTAGCACTAGTGTATCAGTATAAAATGCTAGGATATAGTCCACAGTTGATGGACCTTGGCCCAGCAGATGGGAAGTGGGCAGGGAGTAGACAAGAATGAAGGCAGAATGCAAACTGGATCAAAGAGGGATAGACGTTGGTTTTAGGAGATACTCCACTTTCCACTTTGGCTTAAGGTCTTTGCCTTTCTTTTCTTCTCTCCTTTCCCTTTCCTTCTCGTCCCTTCTTCTCTCTCTCTTATCCAGAGTGGACTGCCTCTTTCTTCATTTTCTTCTTGCCCTCTGTGTATGGAGGCCAATTTCATGTGTAAGTCAGAGAACTCAACAGATTGTGAACAAACGGAAGCTGGCCCTGCTCCTAGGACACATATACAAAACATCTCCTGGAATTAAACCAGGAATGGACTTAATATGTTGTCGGTTATGAACCATTTCAGCTTTGACAGATGTCAAAATATTTCCAAAGTTATTATACAAATATGCATGCCTACATGCAATATATAAAATTTGCTGTCACTAACCCTTGGTATTATCAGACTTTGAAATCAAGATGCTGTGACAATTAGAAGAATGGACAACCTCCAACCTCCTTCTTGTCAAGTTTTTCACATTTCAGTAAATAACATTTTCATTCTCCCAAATCCAAATTTCACTTCTTTATTTTCTATATTACTTTACTTAGATAAGAAAAACCGGCATAATTTTAGTTACAATTCTCCCACACAAACTTTTTGTTCTATTTTATTTTTCTCATAGTATAGTTATCTGTGACAACTCTAATAAAATTTATGTACTGTAATGTTTTTGGTTTTTAAAAATCTATTGTTCATTATTGTATATATATTTCCTGGAAAGATGTCTAGTAGATGCTAGTAGCTTTTTTTTTTTTTAACGATTATTTATTTATTTATTTATTTGAGAGAGAGAGAATGAGAAAGAGAGAGCACGAGAGGGAAGAGGGTCAGAGGGAGAAGCAGACTCCCTGCTCAGCAGGAAGCCTGATATGGGACCCGATCCTGGGACTCCAGGATCATGACCTGAGCCGAAGGCAGTCGCTCAACCAACTGAGCCACCCAGGCGCCCGATGCTAGTAGCTTAATAAATGCTCACTGAGTGAATGAGTAAATAAATGCATATGTAGTTGGTCAATCAATTTTAAACACAGATTCTTAAGAATATTCAGTTATGGTAGTGTAATGGAGTTCAGAAGTGGCTCTGATACTTTACTGCTATCTGTATTCACATCCTTTGCAGTGTAATTTTGTAGTGCCTACAATTCTGACTCCAGTTTTAGGAATATTGCAATTTAAGAATTGCTTTGGTCAATAGGTTATTAGTAGATTTTTACACAAGCACTTCAGTGATTGGATTTGCTTTCACTTGAGCTTTCTGCCTTTTCCATGATAACATGTATGAGCTATCTTGGTGAAGGATGAAAACATGTGGAGTAGAAATGTTACAGTCAAAGCCATCCCATGTCAAGCAAGAGATAATTGGCTTTACAGATGTGAGTAGACCCAGTTAGTATCAGCGTATCTGCCTTAACGGACTATTGCTAATTATGGGAAAGCACATATCAGATTAGAGAAGTCTAACCCAGATCTACTGAATCTTACTGACTCATGAGCTAAATAATCTTTTGTTGTTTTATGTCAGTAAGACTTAATGGTGATTTGATTTGCATCATTATTTTAGTAAGAGATAGCTGTTAAAGAAGATCATTCTACTTGGAGCCACTTTTATGACCCCAGGTTAGTAGCAGTCAAAATCAGGATTTTGAGTCTGAATTTCATCCTTGTAAAGTCAGATAGTAGGATGTTATTATTTGCTGATTTACCTTGGCACAAAGGAGAACTTTCATGAGTTGGCATTGAAATGAAGACTCATGAGCACTCCAATCCAACAGAGCTTTTTTCCAGATAGAGGAGAAAGCACCTGAAATGTGGCCTCTTGCTTACATGGAATAAAATTAAAGGCAAAAATAAAATTGCACATTAAAAGTTAATGAAGCTTTTTAATATATGTAGAGTAAAATATGTGTTTCTTAGTTGAACACATAGTTCTTGTTCATTTCTTTCCTTCTGCGGACTGATAAGTAGTATAACTGGCAACACCGATCAATAGGAAGGAGTCCTTTTACCCTTAGTGCACCTGGACTAGAAGGGAAGTTATTACTGATAAAATTTATCCAAAATAATACCCACCAAAAATCATTCTTGTGAGTATTCCCTATCAATCTGACTAATCAGACTAGAACAGCAACACTAATCAGAAAAGCTGTCAACAGCAGTGACACGCTATTGATAGTTCTGAGAAATGATCAAAGGTCAATCGGCCAGAAGCAGGCAAGGATAAGACCCTGTGCAATGAAGCCTCCCTCACGGCAGGACACCCAGGTCAACTTTGGCAGGAACCATAAGTCTGGCATGCGGTGGTAGCCTATATATTTGAAACCAAGAGTCCCTTACTCTGTGCTCAGTCTCTGATAGTAGATGTGTTGCCATGTCTCTTACAAAGATGGATTCAGTCTGCCATGGTGGCAATGTGAGTCACACAGTTTCCATCAATAGCTGGATTCCAGTTGATGCTTTCATAGGAAAGGTCCATACTGTGAGACTACAGTCCACTCCCTTTTCTTCTTTCTACTGAAGTTTACAAATTTAAAAAGTATTTGACAGTTTTTTTCAAACCTGAAATACAAATAAAGCTTTCCTGTTATAATATAACAAAAGTAAGCCTGACACCCACATTTATTTATTTATTTATTTATTTATTTATTTATTTATTTAATCTGTAAGTGTCTTAGAATTGTCAAATCATTTGTTTACCAAATGGACCTGTGCTGGGTTCTGGCAATACAAAGATCAGTCAAGCCTCATCTTTACCTCCGATGGATCTATTGTGCTCCCAGCCTGTCTTAATGTCACGTGGCAAGGAGCCCATCCTGCAAACTAAAAAACTGAGTCTGAGCTTTACCGTAAACCTCCAGGCTGAAGTTCCTCTACATGCTACTGATAATCCCTTCAAATAGGGTGAAGTTTGTTCCTGATACAATCCAGGAAATAATGGCATATGCCCTGGCTCTCTGAGGACATTCATTTTGTTGGCTATTAGGAATGTCAGCTCACGCCACCACTGTGTCACATTGCAGAGCTCATTGCGTGGCCATTCTAGAATTCTCAATAGCACTCAAGTTCCTATCCCCTAGGAAACAGGATTACTTAAATCATACTGTAACTCACCACTTAAACCTTTCATGGCTTACATGCCTGGATTCTTCAATCTGCTTTCACATATAAGCCTCTGTAATTAGTTAACAAGCCATTCCCACACTGCTTTGGACTTCTCACACCTGTGACTATCTTTCAGATCATTTTTACCTTCCCAAATCCTTTTCAATGCCCTCTGTAATGACCAATCATCTACTAGTAGCTCTCCTATTTTCTCAACACTTCTTAAAATCTTCTGTAATATTCCTAAGCACAAATGAAAACTCTTTTCCCCAAATTTCAGCTTCACATGTGTCTTTTCTAAAGGTGGGTTTTTCATCTCCCATGCTACGCATGTATCAGTTCATTCACCAGTCCCTTCTTCCCTCACTCCCCTTTAAGACCTCTCACCATTGTCTCATAACCTGCTGCTTCGAGACCTTTGTTTTTCAAGTGGGCCACTCTCATGTGCCAAATTTTTGATTGCTCATTTCATATATGGAAGACTTGAGGATCTGTTTTCTACCCTAAATATGTTATCATGCCGTATGACATCAAAGTCCAAAGTAATGATCTACCCAAATTCTCATCTCTCAACTTCTTCTTTCTTATCAACTATGACCTCTTCTGTGTTGCTGTAGCTACCAATATCTACAAATATTTCATCCATAGAATATTAAGTCATCTCGTCTTCCCAATGTACATTCAGATTTCTAAATTTAACATTTTAGAGGTGAAATATTTCAGGATGATGGTAGCTATAGCATATTATTTGAAGTTGTTAGCTGTAGCACATACTCCAGTGTTCAGCCTTCTGACTCATGGGGTTTTCATTCCACTGATGCTCTACTTTCTCTATGTTATCAGTCAATTTCTTTTTTTTCTTTTCTTTTCTTTTTTCTTTTTCTTTTTTTTTTTTTGAGAGACAGAGAGAGTGTACATGAGTGAGGTGATGAGCAGAGGGACAGGGAAAATGAGAATCTCAAGCAGGCTCCACACTCAGTGAGGAGCCTAACTTGGTGCTCAATGTCAGGACCCAAGCCAAAATCAAGATAGGGTGTTTAACAGACTGAGCCACCCAGGTGCCCCCTCAGTCAATTTCTATACTCACTTTACTCAATCTTTAGATGTTATTAAATATAAGTTTAGGTTAACCTTCCAGAGGGCTACTTGTCCTTTAGGCATGCTTGTCTTATAAATTCTTAACTTAAGGTGAATTCAACTGCCTTCCTAACCAGATCTAGACAGATGACTTTTGTTCCATACAGTTTATTGGCACCACTGGGACCACTGTCACTGTATGGTTGTATGTTACATAGGCTATCAGTGCTACCCATCAATCCTATTGTAATAACCACCCCACAGAGATGGGATCAATTCCCACACCCACATCCAAAAGTTGGTTTGGATGCTGAAGTGGATGAGGCCAGACAGGCACCAAGAGAGTATGAAAGTTTCATTACTCACAAAATGCTGCTCTCTGGGAGAGAACAGAGCAGGCCTCTGAAGCTGGTCTGAAAATGTCTCAGGAAGTCAGGGAAAGGAAAATGGTTTGAGGTTTTCATGGTGGCTAAAGAGGTCCAGGGTGACACTTCTGCACTTCTATATGCACTTTAGACAGAACTTGCATGATTAAACTTTCCCACAAAGTCAAAGGAGGAAGTTCTCAGGATTCCTTATTAGATTGGTAGATGTGGAGCAGAAGGGAAAGAGGGACGAGTATGGCTTCAAATGGTCAGTGGTCAAACATCAAAAATGAGTCAGACTCTTTATTACATCTACTGTTATTCCTTGCTACTATCTGCTTGATTTTTTTTTAATTTCCCATAATGGTCAGAAATTTCCCATTCTTTACCAGTTTCACTATCCTTTATCTGAACTTTCAACTTACTCCTAATTTAGAGAAAGTAGTTACCACATGGGGACTCTTTAAAGATCTTACTCCTCCTGCCTCCAAAAATACATCCCCCTGTATTTATAGCCAGTTTGTTTATGTTTGTTTTCTCTATTCTTGCTTTGACTGCATTCTCTTTTTTCATTTCCAGGGGCCTGGTTTTATCATCCCCTCTGTCCTATCAGTAATTATAATAGATAGATTTTAAATTTTTCCTCCAGTTGAGGCATAAAAAAATAGAAAAGCACACGAAAGGTATTTGTAAACCATTGAGATTAACACAAAGGTAACAATGGCATTGATAGATAATGAGATAAATACACAAAGATAACAATTGCATTGATAGATAATGAGATTGAACACTGTCAGCCTGTCAGAGCCCCCTGTCACTCTTCACTCCTCTTCCCCAGAGGCAACTGCTTTCCCAAGTCCTATCACTCCAGTGTAGTTTCACCTGTTGTTAAATTTTAAATAAGTGGAATATACAATACATATTCTTTTATTACAGTCATTTTTCTTTTCATTTTGTTTCTTAGGGTCTGTTTAAGAATTCTCCCTATCCAGAGTGATGAAGATATTCATTCTCCCACATTATCATCATTTAATTCCAATGTTCCCCTGACATTGGTTTGGGTGTGTGATGTGAGGTAGTGTCAAGTTTAAATGACAGAACTCGAAGTTCTTGCAAACTACGTAAACACAGACAGGGAAAAAGAAAATGACTATTACAAAAAGAAGCTAAATACAATGAGAAGGTTGGTTTTTATTTAAACTGTGACTCCTCAGCACTAAAAGATGGCAAGAAGTAATAAAGGAGGACCCAGTGAGAATCACTACCCCTACTCTATGTGCCAATGGAGAGAGTGGTACCATTAGAAACTGGCAAAATCTGTATTTGTGTGAAAAGAGCTTTCTGACAAGAGTAGTGTCTGTGAGCAAAAAGAACACAGCCAATGCCCACTCTACAACATGGCAGAGAGAAAGTGGGGGAGACTAAAACCTTGACCTCGTGCATGTTGACAACTAATTTCCTTCCACGGCTTTCTTTTACCTGAGGGGAAGATGGCCCATTTGAAGCCACTGTAGGGATCACTTTCATAGGTTCAGAGTACTGAAAAGATGGTCACATAATCATTCCAAAAAGCAAAATAACCAGCACAAATTCTAATAGAAATACTAGGCAAAAGTGCAAAGCCTAGGAGACATTTGCATATGGGAAAATTGAACGAACAAAATTTCTTGAAAGAAAAACAAATATAATGGATTGTGTGAAATGACTGGTTTATTAAACAAAACCAAGATAGGAATGTGGAAAAAGACAAGCCGAACATGTGTGGGGATCCGGATAATGAAAGAGAACTACAGAAAAGCTTAAATGTATGAAATCCAATTTTTATGTTTTATACTTTATGAGATGTAGCATTTAGTGATATTTGTATAAATCATATTTGAGAAATTGTGATTGGTGGGGACTATACTAGAAACAAGAGCAACAGAAACACTACAAAAAACTCTACTGTGATTGCCAGGCATGAGAAGACTACTTTCTGCCAAGAATAATTGGCTATAGAAATGGAACCTTTAAATTGAAAAGAAATTTGGGAGGACAAAAGTTCTTGGCATATTTGAGGTATTAATGTGGTAGGCAAGAAAAAGAGGAAGAAGCATATTCTGGAGTGAAAATGGCGAGTTTACTTTTTAGATAAGTCACAGATGGAACTGATTATAAAATTGTGACAGGAGGACATCTGGGCTGGAAGCAGGTTTTGGGATTGTCTCTTGGTAGGTGTGTACTCAGAGTACACAAATTCTCTAAGGGACTTATAAAGAAATGTCAAAAGAAGGCCAAGGAACGAAAGTATTCATGGAGTCCTGAAAATCTAGTGAGATGATAGAGTAGTCAGCTTTATCAGATAGTGTTGGGAAGACAAAAGTAAACATAATAGTAAAATAATAAAAAATAATAGTAAAATAATAAAAATAATAGTAAAATTAATTGTATAATGTAAAAGTAAGTAATTGATATCTCATGTATTAATACATTTATAAATTAAAATAATTTCATTAATTTCCTTGACGTTGAAAAGTATTGTACTAGTTTAGCCCCTTTCTTCATGGGACATGTATAGAATGGTGGGGAGATCTATATATAAATATTATGAAATATTATCTTGGAGAGAGTATCTCAATTGTGCTGAAATTAATAAATTTCTAATCTACTGAATAAATCTTTACATAAAAGGAATTTATATAATTTCATTTTACTTTATTCGCAAATTTACTATTTCCAGTAATCATTCTCATATTTATTGTAGATTTTGTGGTAACAGGATAAGATCAGGTGCAAATTGGAAATTCACAGTTCACTTATTTAGGAATAATTTTCTATTTATGAGTTTTCTGAACAGGGTTTTTCATATCATCTTAATATTTACTAGATGGAAAGTAAATCACAGAAAATCTTACAGTTTCAAAAATAGAACAGTGAAAATTTAAACATTAAAAGACTGTGTTTCTTTTTTTCAAAAAATAATTATTGTTTTTGGCCATCATTAAAGTTTTATATGATATAAAACTTATATGCATTGTATAGTACCAATAGATAACAATTGCTTAATTTAATGAATTTCAATAATTATAAATCTCAATCTATTTGAAATTAATATTTCATTCACTGTTCATCATTCCCAGTTCCAGAATAAGAAGAAATAATTTAATTTTCTTTTGAGAGGAAAAAGTATGATTTAAAAAGACAGATAATGTACACATATTTATGACAATATGGATTTTAATTTATAATTTCTTTTTTTTTTTTTTTAAAGATTTTATTTATTTATTTGACAGAGAGAGAGCGAGACACAGTGAGAGAGGGAACACAAGCAGGGGGAGAGGGAGAGGGAGAAGCAGGCTTCCCGCGGAGCAGAGAGCCCAATGCGGGGCTCGATCCCAGGACCCCGGGATCATGACCTGAGCCGAAGGCAGACGCCTAACGACTGAGCCACCCAGGCGCCCCAATTTATAATTTCTTAATAGGTAATGAATTATAATACATCTTTTTTGTTTTTTTTTAATTTTTTATTGTTATGTTAATCACCATACATTACATCATTGGTTTTTGATGTAGTGTTCCATGTTTCATTGTTTGTGCATAACACCCAGTGCTCCATGCAGAATGTGTCCTCTTTAATACCCATCACCAGGCTAACCCATCCCCCTACCCTCCTCCCCTCTAGAACCCTCAGTTTGTTTTTCAGAATCCAACATCTCTCATGGTTCGTCTCCCCCTCCAACTTACATTCTTCCCCTCCTGCTATCTTCTTTTTCTTTTTTCTTAACATATCTTGCATTATTTGTTTCAGAAGTACAGATCTGTGATTCAACAGTCTTGCACAATTCACAGCGCTCACCATAGCACATACCCTACCCAATGTCTATCACTCAGCCACCCCATCCCTCCCACCCCCCACCACTCCAGCAACCCTCAGTTTGTTTCCTGAGATTAAGAATTCCTCATATCAGTGAGGTCATATAATACATGTCTTTCTCTGATTGACTTATTTCACTCAGCATAACACCCTCCAGTTCCATCCACGTCGTTGCAAATGGCAAGATCTCATTCCTTTTGATGGCTGCATATTATTCCATTGTATATATATACCACTTCTTCTTTAACCATTCATCTGTCGATGGACATCTTGGCTCTTTCCACAGTTTGGCTATTGTGGACATTGCTGCTATAAACATTGGGGTGCACGTACCCCTTCGGATCCCTACATTTGTATCTTTGTGGTAAATACCTAGTAGTGCAATTGCTGGATCGTAGGGTAGCTCTATTTTCAACTGTTTGAGGAACCTCCATACTGTTTTCCAGAGGGGTTGCACCAGCTTGCATTCCCAACAACGGTGTAGGAGGGTTCTCCTTTCTCCGCATCCCCGCCAACACCTGTTGTTTCCTGACTTGTTAATTTTAGCCATTCTGACTGGTGTGAGGTGGTATCTCATTGAGGTTTTGATTTGGATTTCCCTGATACCGAGCGATGTCGAGCACTTTTTCATGTGTCTGTTGGCCATTTGGATGTCTTCTTTGGAAAAATGTCTGTTCATGTCTTCTGCCCATTTCTTGATTGGATCATTTGTTCTTTGGGTGTTGAGTTTGATAAGTTCTTTATAGATTTTGGATACTAGCCCTTTATCTGATATGTCATTTGCAAATATTTTCTCCCATTCTGTCGGTTGTCTTTTGCTTTTGTGGACTGTTTCTTTTGACGTGCAAAAGCTTTTTATCTTGATGAAATCCCAATAGTTCGTTTTTGCCCTTGCTTCCCTTGCCTTTGGTAATGTTTCTAGGAAGAAGTTGCTGCAGCTGAGGTCGAGGAGGTGGCTGCCTGTGTTCTCCTTTAGGATGTTGATGGACTCCTGTCTCAAGTTTAGGTCTTTCAACCATGTGGAGTCTATTTTTGTGTGTGGTGTAAGGAAATGGTCCAGTTTCATTCTTCTGCATGTGGCTGTCCAATTTTCCCAACACCATTTGTTGAAGAGATTGTCTTTTTTCCATTGGATATTCTTTCCTGCTCTGTCAAAGATTAGTTGACCATAGAGTTGAGGGTCCTTTTCTGGGCTCTCTATTCTGTTCCATTGAACTATGTATCTGTTTTCGTGCCAGTACCATACTGTCTTGATGATGACAGCTTTGTAATAGAGCCGGAAGTCCGGAATTGTGATGCTGCCAGCTTTGCTTTTCTTTTTCAACATTGCTCTGGCTATTTGGGGTCTCTTCTGGTTCCATACAAATTTTAGGATTATTTGTTCCATTTCTTTGAAAAAAGTGGATGGTATTTTGATGGGGATTGCATTGAATGTGTAGATTGCTCTAGGTAGCATTGACATCTTCACAATGTTTGTTCTTCCAATCCATGAGCATGGAACATTTTTCCATTTCTTTGTGTCTTCTTCAATTTCTTTCATGAGTATTTTATAGTTTTCTGAGTACAGATCCTATGCCTCTTTGGTTAAATTTATTCCTAGGTATCTTATGGTTTTCGGTGCAATTGTAAATGGGATCAACTCCTTGATTTGTCTCTCTTCTGTCTTGTTGTTGGTGTATAGGAATGCCACTGATTTCTGTGCATTGATTTTATATCGTGCTACTTTACTGAATTCCTGTATGAGTTCTAGCAGTTTGGGGGTGGAGTCTTTTGGGTTTTCCACATACAGTATCACATCATCTGCAAAGAGTGAGAGTTTGACTTCCTCCTTGCCGATTTGGATGCCTTTGATTTCTTTTTGTGGTCTGATTGCTGTGGCTATGACTTCTAATACTATGTTGAATAGCAGTGGTGATAGTGGACATCCCTGCCGCGTTCATGACCTTAGGGGAAAAGCTCTCAGCTTTTCCCCATTGAGAAAGATATTCGCTGTAGGTTTTTCATAGATGGCTTTTATGATATTGAGGTATGTACCCTCTATTCCTATACTCTGAGGAGTTTTGATCAAGAAAGGATGCTGTACTTTGTCAAATGCTTTTTCTGCATCTATTGAGAGGATCATATGATTCTTGTTCTTTCTTTTGTTAGTGTATTGTATCACGTTGATTGATTTGCGGATGTTGAACCAACCTTGCAGCCCAGGGATAAATCCCACTTGGTCGTGGTGAATAATCCTTTTAATGTACTGTTGGATCCTATTGGCTAGTATTTTGGTGAGAATTTTTGCAACCATGTTCATCAAGGATATCGGTCTGTAATTCTCCTTTTTGATGGGGTCTTTGTCTGGTTTGGGGATCAAGGTAATGGTGGCCTCATAAAATGAGTTTGGAAGTTTTCCTTCCATTTCTATTTTTTGGAACAGTTTCAGGAGAATAGGTATTAATTCTTTAAATGTCTGATAGAATTCCCTTGGGAAGCCATCTGGCCCTGGGCTTTTGTTTGTTGGGAGATTCTTGATGACTGCTTCAATTCCTTAGTGCTTATAGGTTTGTTCAGGTTTTCTATTTCTTCCTGGTTCAATTTTGGTAGTTGATACATCTCTAGGAATGCACCCATTTCTTCCAGGTTCTCTAATTTGCTGGCCTAGAGTTGCTCATAATATGTTCTTATAATTGTTTGTATCTTTGGTCTTGGTTGTGATCTCTCCTCTTTCATTCATGATTTTGTTGATTTGGGTCATTTCTCTTTTCTTTTGACAAGTCTGGCCAGGGGTTTATCAATATTGTTAATTCTTTCAAAGAACCAGCTCCTAGTTTCGTTGATCTGTTCTACTGTTCTTTTGGTTTCTGTTTCATTGATTTCTGCTCTGATCTTTATTATTTCTCTTCTCCTGCTGGGTTTAGGCTTTATTTGCTGTTCTTTCTCCAGCTCCTTTCGGTGTAGAGTTAGGTTGTGTATTTGAGACCTTTCTTGTTTCTTGAGAAAGGCTTGTATTGCTATATACTTTCCTCTCAGGACTGCCTTTGCTGTATCCCAAAGATTTTGAACAGTTGTGTTTTCATTTTCATTGGTTTCCATGAAGTTTTTAATTCTTCTTTAATTTCCTGGTTGACCCATTCATTCTTTAGTAGGGTGCTCTTTAGCCTCAATGTCTTTGAGTTCTTTCCGACTTTCCTCTTGTGATTGAGTTCCAGTTTCAAAGCATTGTGGTCTGAAAATATGCAGGGAATAATCCCAATCTTTAGGCACTGGTTGAGACCTGATTTGTGACCTAGGATGTGATCAATTCTGGAGAATGTTCCATGGGCACTAGAGAAGAATGTGTATTCTGTTGCTTTGGGATGGAATGTTCTGAATATGTCTGTGAAGTCCATTTGGTCCAGGGTGTCATTTAAAGTCTTTATTTCCTTGTTGATCTTTTGCTTAGATGATCTGTCCATTTCAGTCAGGGGGGTGTTAACGTTCCCCACTATTATTGTATTGTTGTCAATGTGTTTCTTTGCTTTTGTTATTAATTGCCTTATATAATTGGCTGCTCCCATGTTAGGGGCATAGATATTTACAATTGTTAGATCTTCTTGTTGGATAGACCCTTTAAGTAGGATATAGTGTCCTTCCTCATCTCTTATTACAGTCTTTGTTTTAAAATCTAACTTGTCTGATATAAGAATTGCCACCCCATCTTTCTTTTGGTGTCCATTAGCATGGGAAATGGTTTTCCACCCCCTCACTTTCAATGTGGGGGTGTCTTTGGGTCTAAAATGAGTCTCTTGCAGACAGCATATGGATGGGTCTTGTTTTTTCATCCAATCTGATAGCCTGTGTCTTTTGATTGGGGCATTTAGCCCATTTACATTCAGGGTAACTATTGAAAGGTATGAATTTAGTGCCATTTTATTGCCTATAAGGTGACTGTTACTGTATATTGTCTGTGTTCCTTTCTGGTCTAGGCTGCTTTTATGCTCTCTCTTTGCTTAGAGGACCCCTTTCAATATTTCCTGTAGGGCTGCTTTCGTTTTTGCAAATTCCTCTAGTTTTTGTTTGTCCTGGAAGCTTTTTATCTCTCCTTCTATTTTCAATGACAGCCTAGCTGGATATAGTATTCTTGGCTGCATATTTTTCTCGTTTAGTGCTCTGAAGATATCATGCCTGTCCTTTCTGGCCTGCCAGGTCTCTGTGGATAGGTCTGTTGCCAGTCTAATATTTCTACCATTGTAGGTTACATATCTCTTCTCCCGAGCTGCTTTCAGGATTTTCTCTTTGTCTCTGAGACTCGTAAGTTTTACTATTAGATGTCGGGGTGTTGACCTATTTTTATTGATTTTGAGAGGGGTTCTTTGTGCCTCCTGGATTTTGATGCCTGTTTCCTTCCTCACATTAGGGAAGTCTCTGCTATTTTTGCTCCAATATACCTTCTGCCCCTCTGTCTCCTTCTTCTTCTTCTGGGATCCCAATTATTCTAATGTTGTTTCATCTTATCATATCGCTTATCTCTTGAATTCTGCCGTCGTCCTCCTGTAGTTGTTTCTCTCTCTTTTTCTCAGCCTCTTTATTTTCCATCTTTTGGTCTTCTATATCGCTGATTCTCTCTTCTGCCTCATTTATCCTAGCAGTTAGTGCCCCCATTTTTGATTGCACCTCATTAATAGCCTTTTTGATTTCGACTTGGTTAGATTTTAGTTCTTTTATTTCTCCCGAAAGGGTTCCTCTAATAACTTCCACGCTTTTTTCAAGCCCAGCTAGTATCTTTAAAGTCATGATTCTGAACTCTAGGTCCTACATCGTACTAATGTCTGTATTGAGTAGGTTCCTGGCAGACGGTACTACCTCTTGTTCTTTTTGCTGAGCTGATTTTTTTCGTCTTGTCATTTTGTCCAGAGGAGAATAGATGAATGAGAGAACAAAATGCTAACAGGTTAACAACGTCCCCAGCAAATATACTCTATACAAATCAGAAAAGACCTGAAACCAGTGGAAAAGAAAGGGAAAGAAAGAAAAAACAAGTAACAAGAAATACAAGAAAAAGATAAAAACAAAAATAGAATACAAAAGAACCGAGAATATGATCAAATATGATCAGGCTAGTGCATAGATCAGTGCCACACACTAGAGTTTGGGTGTATTTTGGTCTGTTAGAAAAAAGTTCTTCCTAAAATTTTAAAGGAAGAAAGACATATATGTACAAAATAAGGGTTGATACAGTGAAGGGATGGAAGATGACTGTAAAGATGAAAATTATAAAAGATTTTATAAAAGGAATTAATAAGGTAAGAAGTTGTTTGAAAAAAGAAAGAAGATTATTTAAAAAAAAAGAAAAAATGAGAGAATGTGGTCAGGCAGGAGACTAGAGCACAGCCATACACTAGTGATTTAGGGTATATTTTGATCTGTTAGAAGAAACTGTATCTCAAAATTTTAAAGAGAGAACAACTTATATATATATGCCAAAATAAGGGTAACTACTATGAAGGGATAGAATATGACTCTAAAAATGAAAAATAAAAAGTGTTTTTTTTTTTAAAGAAGGGATTGATAAGATGTTGGTTGAAAAAGAGAAAAAGAAAAATTAAAAAAAAACAGTTAAAAATTAACTTTGAAAAACTAATGAATCATGGTAAAAAAAGTCATGAATTCTATGTGCAGTATTCCCCTAGCACTGGAGTTCTCCCGTTCTCCTTGATCGGTAAACTTGGTCTTGGCTGGCTTTCATGCTGATCTGGGGAAGGGACCTGTTGCCATGGTTCCCAAATGTCTTTGTAGGAGGCGGAATTGCCCCGCCCTTGTCCTTCCGGGCTAAGCAAGCTGCTCGGGTTTGCTCTCAGGAGCTTTTTTCCCTGCAAGCTCTGGTATAGCTTTGGAGGACCAGGGTGAAAATGGTGGCCTCCCAATCTCCACCCGGAGGAGCTGAGAACTTGGGCCCCCGCTCCTCAGTGCACCCCCAGAGAAATCAGTCACTCTCGTCTCCCCGGTCTCCGGCCTCAATCTGTGCTCACCTGGCCTGTGACCGAGTGTTTCTATCTCTGGCACCTGACCCCGTGTGGAGTCTCCAAACCCAGCAGATCCCTGTGGTTTGCTCCCACGCTGCTCCTCCCCGGGGAGGAAGGGGAGTCTCCCTGGATCTGCCGCTTGTTGGGTCCCTGCTGGAGGAGCAGTGGCCCAACTTCCAGTAAGTGGTCGCTTCTCTGTTCAGAGTTGTTGCTACTCTCTTCTTCGATCTCCTGTTGAGTTTGTATGTGTTCAGAATGGTTTGATCCCTATCCAGCTGAATTCCTGAGACCAGACAAAATCCAGGTCTCCTACTCCTCTGCTGTCTTGCTCCACCCCCTCTATAATACATCTTTTTAAGGAAAGATGATAAAAGACATCTTGTTAGAAACTACAGAAATAAAATTAAGATTGCAAATATAGAAATATCACATTTTTTAGAAATAAAACAACTGCATGTGGTACATTTTAGCCATAATTTTATCTTTCTTTAATATCTCTTGCTATAAAGCCACATGCTTAGAAGAATTACTTGCTAGAATATAATGCTACATATTAAAAAGACTTAGTTAAAATTAAGTTTGCTGGGTTTCACGGGTGGCTCAGTTGGTTAAGCATCTGACTCTTGGTTTCAGCTCAGGTCATGATCTCATGGGTCTTGAGATCAAGGCCAGTGGGGCAGGGGGGGCGGATGCTCTTCCACTTAGCAGGGATTCAGCTTGAAGATTCTCTCCCTCTGCCCCTCCCCCCACTTGCATGCTCTCTCTCTCAAATAAATAAATGCATTTTTTAAAAAAAATTAAGTTTGCTATCTGCCCTCCAATTTGGTATGTGGATCTCAAAATTATTCTAAGTATAGAGAACTGCATCTTAGTTATCCCCAGGAATTTTAAAAGACTATTGTCTAGAAATAACACAAGATGAAGACCTTTTTAATACTTTCATAACACAAATACAGATACAAAAATAGACAGCATATAGTTATTATTGGCTAAGCAAAGATTAGAACTGATGAGGTCATGCTCACTTTATTTTCAATTTTTTTCTGCTTGCGGCAGTAGTTGGTAATTGCTTATTTATTTTTGCTATATAATGTGAGAAAAGTATGGGGAAATTAAATGAAATTAAACAATACTATCTTAAAAATATTTCGTTAAATAGATTTGGGACAAGAATTTTTATTCAGCCTTTCATTGTTTATTCAGGTTCTTCAACACTCAACTATAATCTGGATCAACATATGCACCTTCCCACTCCCATATTCCTCAAAGTATAATTTTGGAAATTGCTTTTCTTAGTGTTTCTTGTGTGTCTATTTACTGAGATCTGTTTATTCCACCATACAAAGTGTTTTTGTTACCAAGGGATCCAATGTTTTTGATAGTATAAGAGTTTTCATCATTAAAAATAATTTTTATTGGCTATAAGGAAAACATTAGCTTAGGGAATAAAAAGATAGGAAACATCTTAATGATAATCTATCTGATTGTTCTTGGGATAAGCTAAAAAAAGTGAGAAGAAAATGCAAAAATCTGACTTAAAGAGTATTGGATGGCAGTCAAAATGGAGGAAAAGGCATTAATGCATATAAAAAAACACTGAGGTTGCCATCAAAAGGAATGAAATCTTGCCATTTGTAATGACGTGAATGGAACTGGAGGGTGTTATGCTGAGTGAAATAAGTCAGTCAGAGAAAGACATGTATCATATGATCTCACTGATATGAGGAATTCTTAATGTCAGGAAACAAACTGAGGGTTGCTGGAGTGGTGGGGGGTGGGAGGGATGGGGTGGCTGGGTGATAGACATTGGGGAGGGTATGTGCTATGGTGAGCACTGTGAATTGTGTAAGACTGTTGAATCACAGACCTGAACCTCTGAAACAAATAATACATTATATGTTTAAAAAAAAAGAAGAAGAAAAGAAGATATCAGGAAGGGAAGAATGAAGGGGGAAATCTGAGGGGGAGACCAACCATGAGAGACTATGGACTCTGAGAAACAAACTGAGGGTTCTAGAGGGGAGGGGGGTAGGAGGATGGGTTAGCCTGGTGATGGGTATTAAAGAGGGCACATTCTGCGTGGAGCACTGCGTGTTATAAGCAAACAATGAATCATGGAACACTACATCAAAAACTAATGATGTAATATATGGTGCTTAACATAACATAATAAAACCAACCAAAAACAAACAAAAAAACGCTGAGGTTGGTTTGTGAAATTCTTGCCTTATTTTGTAGGAAATCTGTTTTTCACCATACATGAAACAATATGTGTAAGCTCCATAACATGTTTTCTTATCTTAGTCCAAGCTTTATAGAACTCTGTGTCTCACATAGATTGTAAAATTAACAAATCAGTTTTTTTTAAATCTCTCTCAACCCCTTTCTTTTTTTTAATTCTTCTTTTTCTTCAATTTTATTTTATTATGTTATGTTAATCACCATACATTACATCATTAGTTTTCATGGTTTTTTTAAAATAATTTTTATTGTTATGTTAATCACCATACATTACATTGTTAGTTTTTGATGTAGTGTTCCATGATTCATTGTTTGCATATAACACCCAGGGCTCCATTCAGTGCCCTCATTAAAACATCACCAGACTAACCCATCCCCCTGCCCCCCCAAAACCCTCAGTTTGTTTCTCAGAGTCCGTAGTCTCTCATGGTTGGTCTCCCCCTCAGATTTTCCCCCTTCATTCTTCCTTTCCTGCTATCTTCTTCTTTTTTTTTTTTAACATATAATGTATTATTTGTTTCAGAGGTACAGGTCTGTGATTCAACAGTCTTACACAATTCACAGTACTCACCCCTTTCTGTCTCTGTGTCTCTGTGTCTCTCAATGTCTCTCTCTCTCTGGAAAAGTTTAAAATAACCTTATGCAGTTTTATAGCAAGGATGTGAAACAACTAGGGCTCTGTGACATTGGTGTTAAAAGCATAATTTGACATAATCACTTTGGAACAAATGTTTGGCAGTACTTAAAAAATTAAAGATAGTTATATTTATGAACTAACTGACCTGCTTCTTGACATATAACTTTAAAAAAAAAAAAGGAATGCAACTAAAAATGAAAGGAAGTTCTTATGTCTACCAAAATGATGTACAAAATGTTCATAGATGATTATTTGACAAACAGTCCTAAATCTATCAACATTAAGATAGGTAATCTTTTTCCTTCCTTTTCCTTCCTTTCCTTTCCTTTCCCTTCCCTTCCCTTCCCTTCCCTTCCCTTCCCTTCCCTTTCCTTCCCTTCCCTTTCCTTTCCTTTCCCATTCCTTGCCTCCCTCCCTCTTTTCTCTTCTTCTTTCTCTCTTCTCCTCTCTCTTCCTCTCTTTTTCCATCCTTCCTTCCTTCTTTCCTTCCTTCCTTCCTTCCTTCCTTCCTTCCTTCCTTCCTTCCTTTCTTCCTTCCTTCTTTCCTTCCTTCCTTCTTTTCTTCCTTCCTTCCTTCCCTTTCTTTCTTTCACAAAGGAATACTATACAACCATACAGGAATCTCACATTCATAATATTGTAGTTAAAGAAATTAAACACTTGAGAATGTATTCTGTATGATTCTAGCTATAAGGAGTTGGAAATAGGCCATACTGATCTATGATGATAGTTGAGTGTTTACTAAGGGCTAACACTGATGTATGTAAAGGAGACATCCAGGGGATATAAATATTCTATAACTTGATCTGTTGAATGAATGTATGTACATGTAAAAATTCATCAACCACTACACTAAAGATTTGTGGATTTTACTATAGTCAATGAGAACTGCACTTTTTTTTAAGACATAACTTGGGAAAATTGCAGGCTCTTTAGAGAAGTTCACACATATATCATGGCATCAGAATAAAATATTTTTCTAGTTTGCTTAATGTTTATTAGAAATGGAGTTTTATTTATTTTATCATTTTTGAAAGATATTTTTTCTGGATATAGAATTACAGTTTGATTTTTTTCTTTCAGTATTTTAAAGATATTGTGCCTCTGTCTTTTCACTTGCGTTGTTCCTGACAAGAAATATACTGTCATCTTTATATTTATTTTTGAATACCTCATTGTTTTTATTCTCTGGCTGCTTTTAGGATTTTTTTATCACTAACTTTGTGCAACTTGGTTATAGTTATGTTATGGCTTGATGTAGTTTTTTTGTGTGTGTTTCTAGTGCTTAAGATTGTTGAGATTCTTGGAACTCTGGGTTTATAGTTTTAAGACTATAAATCTTAAGCACTATTTCTCTCCATATTTTTGCCCTTCCTGCTCTCTTAGGTACTCAAATTACATATGTACATAATTTGCTTGGGGTCATTTCGCAGTTTATTGAAACTCAGTTAAAATTCTTTTTTGGGGGGTCTTTGTTCTTTCATAGTTTCTATCGTTATGTCTTCAAGTTCACTAGTTTTTTTCATCAATGTCCGATTGTTATTTCCATTCCCTGTATAGAGACATTGTAATTTCCATTTCTAAAAGTTTGATCATGAAATGTTTTTAATATTTTCTGTCTGTATTCAGTATATTTGATCTACCTCTAGATTCATCAGCATATGGGATTCAGTTACAATAATTTTATTGTACTTGTCTGTTTTTTTTTAAAAGATTTTATTTATTTGGCAGAGAGAGACACAGCGAGAGAGGGAACAGAAGCAGGAGGAGTGGGAGAAGGAGAAGCAGGTTTCCCGCTAGGCAGGGTGCCCGATGCGGGGCTCGATCCCAGGACCCTGGGGTCATGACCTAAGCCGAAGGCAGACGCTTAACAACTGAGCCACCCAGGCGCCCCTATTGTACTTGCCTGTTAATTGTAACATTAGTATCAGTTCCAGGTTGGTTTTAAATTATTGATTTTTCCCTCCATTGTGGGCATATTTTCCTGCTTCTTTACCTTCCTGGTAATTTTTATTGGATTCTATGATTGCTAATGTTTCATTGTTTAGTACTGGATAGTTTATATATTCCTATATTCTTTAATTTTGTTCTGAGATTAAACTAAATAAACTTGGAAACAGTTTGATCCTCTTGGATCTTGTTTTAAGGTTTGTAGGCAGACTGGGTAATGTTTATTCTAGAGTTAATTGTTCCTCAATAGGGAGACAAGGCTTTTCAGTACTGCATATGTGATTCAGTTTTTCCAGTCTGGCTGGTGGTAGTAGGCACTACTCCTATCCTGTGTAAGTTCAGGATATGGTTTACTCGTCCCTTTATTTATTTATTTATTTATTTTATTATTTTTTTTCAAGTACAATTAACATACAGAGTTATATTAGTTTCAGGTGTATAATATAGTGATTCAATGATTGCATACATTACTCAGTACTCATGATGACAAGGGTACTGTGTATTCCTAATCCCTCCAACCATTTCACCCATCTCTCCACCATCTCCCTCTGGTAACCATCAGTTTGTTCTCTATAGTTAAGAGTCTGGAATTTTTTTGTTTTTTGTTTTTTGTTTTTTTTTTAAAGATTTTATTTATTTATTTGAGAGAGAGAGAATGAGAGTCAGAGAGCACAAGAGGAAAGAGGGTCAGAGGGAGAAGCAGACTCCCCGCCGAGCAGAGACCCTGATATGGGACTCGATCCCAGGACTCCAGGATCATGACCTGAGCTGAAGACAGTCGCTCAACCAACTGAGCCACCCAGGTGCCCAAGAATCTGGGTTTTTTGTTTTCATTTTTGTTTTTTGTCTTTGTTTGTTTTGTTTCCTAAATTCCACATGTGAGTCAAATCATATGGTATTCGTCTTTCTCTAATTGACTTATTTCACTTAATGTAATACCCTCTAGATTCATCCATGTCATTGCAAGTGGCAAGGTTTCATTCTATTTTTATGGCTAAATAATATTCCATTGTGTATACATACCATATCTTCTTTATCCATTCATCTACTGATGGACACTTGGGCTGTTTCCATGTCTTGGCTACTATAAATTATACTGCAATAAACATAGAAGTGCATATATCTTTTCAAATTATCTTTACTCATCCATTTAGATCTAGAGCTAGCCAGTTCTCTGTACATTTCTGTCTTCTCCAATACCCCTCCCTACTCTTCTATGTGATCTCTAGCCACCTTGATCTCCTCTAATTCTCATCTCCATTTCCTCATCTCAGAGAATCCACTTACTAGTTGTGCCTCAGTTTCCTATTCTAGAAACTTTGGCTTGAAAACTCATGGTATAGGCTTCGCCAATTGTAGAGCTCATTATTTTGTTTCCTGCCTCTTAGGAATCACTAATTTTCACTGCTTGATGACCATGAAACAGTTGGTTTATTTATAAAGTTTTTTAGTGTTTCACATGAGAGGCTAAATGTAGAAGCAGAAGTCAATATACAATATTGAGGAAAAAAATAACTGCTAAAATGCAGTACTTGATATAAATATGATAAAGTATTTAACCTAAATATTTCTAGAAGTTAATTCACCAAATACTTCCTTCATACATAAGAAAGCATCTATAAAATATGTAATAGTGCACTGGGTACAATGATCTTATTCTAAAGTTAGATTTTGAATAGGAATAGAACTCCCAGTAGGGGTTCATAGTGTTTGGAGGGGGGATTGTTTGTTTTGTTTTTGTTTTTGTTTATATATATATGGCTCATTATTTCTTCAACTCTTGTGAAACACTCTAATCTCTTGCTTCTGTGAGCATTTTGATTTTTTCTCTGACTGTGACTTTTTTTATGTCACTTTTATAAGAATTGTTGTCATTACATTAGCTTACCTGGACAATCCAGGAAAATCTCCCCATCTCCACCATCATTGACTTAATTATAGCTACAAAGTCCTTTTTGCCATATAACAATCACAGGTTGTAGGGATTAGATTGAGGACATATTTGGGAGTCTATTTAGCCTACCACACATGTCTTGGGCTACTGGGTACAATGATCCTATTACAGAATTGTAGTTGGAATAACAATATACAGTGAAAATAAATTAAATATACCCATAATTTTTCACAAATATAAATTGCTTTTGATCACCTTAAATCTTTTATGTTTTCCTATAGTCACTTTTTTATCTTACTAATTTAATACTTATATCCCAGTCCTAATCAAGTAGCCTTTGTGTCTCTAAAAGCAGTACTGCATTTATCTATGGATCCTGGTTTACAGTCTTGACTTCATAATAATCTCCTCATAACTCTTGTGAAACTCAATCAATGTGGTTTAAAATAAAAGGATTTTTTTAAAAAATTTAAAGATTTTCTTTATTTATTAGAGAGAGAGTGAGAGAGCAAAAGGAGGGGGGCTGGCAGAGGGAAAGGGAGAAGCAGACTCCCTGCTGTGCAGGGAGCCCAATGAGGGACTCAATCCCAGGACCCTAGGGTCATGACCTGAGCCAAAGGCAGACACTTAACTGACTGAGCCATCCAGGCACCCCAAAATAGAAGGAGTTCTGTAAAACTTATCTGAGGAAGATTTTTTTTAATTTAAATTTCAAGAAAGTTTCTTTGTATGTTATGGATATTGACAAACTGATTCTAAAGTTTAAGTGGAAAAACAAAAGACCCAGAACAGCCAACAAGATATTGAAGAAGAACAAAGTTGGAAGAGTAATGCTACCCAACCTCAAGACTTGCTATAAAGTTATGGTAATCAAGTCAGTGTGGTATTGGTGAAAGAATAGATGAATAGATTATTAGAACAGAATAGAGAACCCGAAAATAGACTCACATAAATATAGTCAATTGAACTTGGATAAAGGAGCAAAAGCAATACAATGGAGCAAAGATAATCTCTTCAACAAATGGTGCTGGAACAACTGGACATCCACATGAAAAAGTGAATCTAGACAAAGACCTTATGTCCCACATAAATATTAACTCAAAATAGATCACAGATTTAATATAAATGCAAAATTATTGAACTAGAAGGTAACAGGAGAACGCCTAGATAACTTTGGATATAACAATGAGTTTTTAGTCACAGCACCAAAGACATGATCTATGGAAGACATAATTATTAGCTAAAGTTCACTAAAATTAAAACAACAACAACAACAACAACAAAACCCTCAATTCTGTGAAAGACATTATCAAGAGAATAAGACAAACCACACACTGGGAGAAAATATTTACAAAAAAATACATTTGATAAGAGACTGTTATTCAAAATCTACAAAGAACTCTTAAAAATCAATGATAAGAAAATGAAAACCCAATTAAACAATGTGCTAAACACCTTAACAGACACCTCACTGAAGAAGATATACAGGTGGCAAGTGAGCATTTGAAAAGATGCTTGACATATGCCATCAGGAAATGAAAATTAAAACTACAGTGAACATACCGGGTGGTTCAAATAATAAAAGACCCCTTAAAAATATTTGTTTATAATGTTCTTCATTCATTATTTTAAAGCCTGTTATTTTTTAATTAAAAAGAGATACATGGGCACACTCTTATTGGGAGGTCCATTTAGACTACTTACGTTCAAATCCTAGTACCTTTGAGGAATTGTGTGACCTTGTACTATTTACCTAGCTTCTTCAAGCTACAGCTGTTCCATCTGTATAATGGAGATAATAATGGCACTACCTCACAACAGTATTATGATAATCTACATAATTTGCTTGGTGCCTAGTATAATCCTGATTAATTTTCAATATTTATTACCAAGGGAATTTGAAAGTATGCTTTTTGATTAGTTTTTAATCCTTTAAAACTACTTGAAACTGCCTCTGCCTCTTTCCATTAAACAACCTCAGCAAGCATATGCAAGTGATTAACTTAACAAGCATATATTGTGATCAGGAAATCCGTTCATCTGACATGTGCAATGGACATGTAATGTACACAAACCAAAAGATTCATTATATCCTTTACATTTATTGTTCTGAACCACTGAGAAAGTCAGCATGACTTACATCATTGCAATATTGTAAAAAGGAAACTCTAAATATGGCCTAAATGTGGAGTTGGTTTGTTAAAGTTATATAAAATATAATGCTATTTTTGATAGATATCAGTAAATGATTTTCTTATCAAAGAACAGCTAATATGCCAATTTAATGATTTCAGCTGGTTAGCTAAAAGTGATGTGATAACAGATGTGTTTAGAAGACAAAATTGAAGAATTTGTCTTTTTCCTCTGCTTCTGATTAAACCGAAATATGTCTTTAGCTCTACTGAGCTGTTTTATATATCCTTCAACAAACATGTAACTAAATGTTTCCTGTCAGCCAGCATCCAGTGTCTTCTGCTTGTGGGGTGCACTCTCTCCACTATTTAAAAACAAACAAACAAACCAAAGACTCTAAAAGGAAGGACATTTATGTGAGAGAAAGGCCACAAAGGAAAAAGGAAAAAAGTGTGCTGCTCATTGTGTCATCACATTGGGGAAACAGGGAAACAACTCCGGGTAAAACTAAATCACCGCAAAAACATAAATTTCTTTCATACCTTGAGGTCTTAATTTCATAAGTTAAAATATCATGAATGGAACAAAATAAACATACATATAATGGTTTCCATAGGTGGCTAGGGATTTCCCTTTTATTATTTTGCTAGAGTTAAGGATAAAAAAAAGTATTGAATTCAATTTCCTCTTTTTTAAAAGATCTATATTGGTTATAAATTTATAACAGTGAATTGTTGGGAGTATCTGTAGGGGAGGCTTCTTACCTTCTTGCAATTGCAATAATTTTAAAAACAGGTTTGGGACATCTTGTTTTATTACCAGTTTATTCTTGGTAAAAGCACATGAAAATGGCCTCTCACTGGAGTTGTGTTTTAAAAAAAACACATTATGAACATTATATAACATATGTATTTTCTTTCAACTTAGAAAAGCTTTTTGTCATAAAAAGAAAATGAGGATTATTATTAGGTGCTACAATAAAAGGATGAACTAAGGAGCTGCTCTTGGTTTTATTCATGTAATCTCATTTTAAGTAATGGTGCTGGAATCAGAATAAAGAACATAAGCAGGAAAGCCTGTAGTATTTTCTAATGACTAAGCTTCAGTCGACCTCTCAAATCATCCTGATATTAAATTATGAATCTCTCTGATAGATGTTCCTAACCCAGCTCTGACAAAGATCCTAAAATAAAACACAGTGGTACCACAATATTTCCTCGTTGTAACCCAATTTCGCTCAGATAAACAGCTTTTATGCCAAATAGAATATGAGGGAAGAAGACAATGTTTATAAGAAAAGAAACAGAAAAGATACAAAGGTGTTTGGGGAATGTGTTTCAGGATGTATTTATATGGACCAAACTATACTCTTAATCTTTTTCTCTTCTAAACAGAGAGGGCTACGGGTAGAAGTGTAAGAAAGTATCATTGTTATCAGAACAATGTACTGTGATGGATTAGTGCTCAAGCTCCTGAGAGTGACCCAGTATGAGAAAGGCAAGACAGCATATTTCAGGACATTGATAAGACCAGAGAATGTAGCATGACTGACTGGATGCCAGGCAAAGTATTAGCAGCTGGTAGTGATGAGGGCACCTTGAAAAACTATTATGCCTTATATATCAATAAGTTAAAGAGACTTGACAAGGCATCATGTAATGACATGTGAGAACAGAAAACATTGTTCATGAACTTGCGAGAGCCCAGAGAGGAACTTGTATGTAATGTGGTTTAAACTTGGTGGGGAATCAAAGGAAGTAACTTGTGCAAAGATTCCACAGAAATTGCTTTAATCTTGAAAATATTATTTGAGACATTTCTTATGGTATTATCCTATATACAAATATAGTATGTTAATTAATGAATATTAATTTTCTATCTAGTATTTTATTTTGAGAAAACTAATACAGTTGACAAATCTGAAAAAAAGCACATTTAGAAGTCAATAATGTACATAATGAATCAAATCCTTCCTTGTCTGTACCTCGGTATCTTTGTTTCTTTACTTAATAAACCTTTGAAGAGTGTTTGCTTATAGCTGGGCACTGGGTACAAAATGACAAAGCATGGCTGATAACATTGGAGAGTAATGTGAGTAAAGCAGTTGTAGTAAAGTGGTAAATAAATGCTTGGTTTAGAAAATAAATTGACACAAGAGTACTTTTATTGCCAAATTATGAACACAGAGTTCCTGGAGAGAACAACCCATCTTTAAGAGATTCCCCATAATAATTCAGCTGCATTTCTCTGGTAAAATATAACACTAACCAGCAACATTGCAAATATTGGCCAGAGGAAACTGTATCATTGGGAGATGTGAGCTAAAAATGGCTGGACACTTGAAACAATAGGAATAATGAAGGCAAATTGGGAAGCTGGCAATTTGGAGTATTTAATGAGAATATTGCATATTTGGTAAATATCCTGATGGGCAGTTTTCTCTTATAGAGGAAATAGAGTTTTATGATGAAGTCAAGAGTCTTATGTTTTAATGAGATTTGATTATATGAGACATTTTGATTATATTGCTCATGAAGTTTTAATTTTTCTTATGATTAAGTTACAAAAAGCCCACCTTAAAATTTGCGTATTTTATTACTTGTGGGTAATAAAATGTCAAATGACATGACATGAAATATGTTGACAATATTGATTAATATTAGACCTGGCAATACCAAGTTGTCTTTATTTATGCACTGTTTAGGTATATTATTTTGGATAGTTATAAAGTTGCTAGACATAATGTCCATTAAACATTTTGGTGAAAGTATTGACTATATCTTAACAAGATTTAAGATTCTGAGATTTATTATATATCCACAGTAACGTAGATTATGTCATTTTGCCAATGAAATAGGCACATGGATCAATAGAACAGAATAGAGAATCCAGAAATAGATTGTTTAACAGATAGATTGTTTAACAGATAGACTGTTTAACATTTCTATAGTATGACATTTTGATAGTTTCCAGTTTGGGGCTGTTACAAATAAAACTTACATGAACAATCATTTACACGTTTTCTGTAGGCATAAATTTTCATTTTTCTAGACTAAGTGCAAAAAAAAAAAGGGAAGGTTGGGCTTTCCGGTATGTGCATGTTATATATTTTTTTCAAGAAACTACCAAAATATTTTCCAGAATGACTGTATCATTTTATATTCCCAACACCACAGTATGAGAGATCCAATTTCTCCACATTCTTGACAACATTTGAAATTTCCACTGTTTTGTCTTTTTAGCTGTTTTAATAGGAGTATAGTGATATCTCCCTGTTGTTTTGATTTGTATTTCCCTTAATAGATGGTGATGTTGAGCATCTTTTCATGTGCTTTTTTGCCATCCACATATCTTCTTTGGGAAAAAAAAAAAAGTCTCTTCATTTCTTTGCCCATTTTTTAACTTGGATTTTTTTGTTGTTTTTTACTTTTGAGTTTTGAGAGCTCTTTATATATTCTAGGTATGATTCCCTTGTCAAATATGTTTTTATAAATATTTTCTCCCAGTATGTAACTAGGTGTTTCATTCTCCTAACAGAAAATTTTGCATAACAAACTTTTGTTTTGTTTTTAATAAGATCCAATATATTGATTTTTTAAAAAGGATCTTGCTTTTGGTATCAAGTGTAAGAATTGTTCTCTAAGCCTTAGGTCCCAAACATTTTCTCTTTTGTTTTCTTTTAAAAGTTTTAAAATTTTTATCTTACACATAATTCTACAATTCATTTTGAGTTAATTTTTTTGGTGTGAGATTTAGGTCAAATCCCTTTTATTTGCCTGTGGATATCCAATTGCTCTAATAATATTTGTTTTAAAGGCTCTGCTTTCTGAGTTTAATTCTTTTGCATTTTTGTCAAAAATAAGTTGGGTGGAGCACAGAGGAGTTTTAGGGCAGTGAAACTGTTCTATAAAATATTTAAAAATGGATATATGTCATTATACATTTGTCAAAACCCATAGAATATACATCAAGAGTGAACCTTAATGTAAACTATTGACTTTGAATTATAATGATGTATCAATGTAGATTTATTGATTACAACAAAAGTACTACTATTGTAGGAGATATTAAAAATGAAGGAGGCTGTACATGTGTAGGATTGGGGTGGATATAAAATCTACCTCTTAAACAAACTGGTACATTCATCCCATGGAATACTACTCAGCAATAATGAAGAATGAAGTATTGCTACATGCAGCAACTTGGATGTATCTCAAGGGAATTTTATACTGAGTATAAAAAGCCAGTGTCAAAAGTTCCTCAAAAAATTAAAAATAGAACCACCATATGATCTGGCAATCCCATTTCTAGGAATATATCCAAAGGAAATGGCAGCTAACTCAGAAAAGATATCTGCAATACCATGTTCATAGCAACATTATTTACAATGACCAAGAGATGGAAACAACCTAAGTATGTACTGAGAGATGAAAGGATAGAGAAGGTGTGGTATACATATATATATATACAAGTGAATATCCAGTACCCTCCCCACGTCCCCCAGCAAACCTGGCCTTCAGGCAGAACTGGAGGAAGGTACAAACTTCCAGGTATAAGTTAAATAAGTGCTAGGGATATAATGTACAATATGATGACTATGGTTAACATTACTGCATGATACGTGGGAAAGTTGTTAAGAGAGTAGATCTTAAGAGTTCTCATCACAAGGGAAATTTTTAAAATTTCTTTTATTCTACCTGTATGAGGTGAAGGATGCTAACTAAACCTATCATGTGATCATTTCACAGTATATGTAAATCAAATCATTGTGCTGTGCAACTTAAACTTGTATAGTGATGTATATCAATTATTTCTCAATAAAACTGGGTGAAGGATGCTAACTACTATCATGTGATCATTTCACAGTATATGCAAATCAAATCATTGTGCTGTGCAACTTAAACTTGTATAGTGATGTATATCAATTATTTCTCAATAAAACTGGGTTGAAAATGTGAGCTGCTGCTGAAATATTGTCTTGTAAACATAGAAAACTTAAAGTCCTAAATTATCTTGCAAGGAGAAAAGTAAAGATTAAAAGAAAAAAAATACTGTATGAATTCATTCATGTCACATTTTCCAAATGACAAACTTATAGAGAGGAAGAACAAATTTGTAAATGTCAGGGTTCAGATGTAGCAGGGTAAGAGCATAGATATGACTGTGAAGGATATCGTGAAGGAGATCTTTGGGTTGATGAAAGTATTCTGAATTTTGATTGCAGTGTTGGTAACATTAATATACACATCTGATAAAATGACTTGGAACTATTCATACACATTGTAACAATGTCAATTTCCTAGTTTGGATATTTTAATATTTTGATATTTTGCTATAGCTAGTTTCCCTAACTGGGGGAACCTGGGTGAAGAGTACACAGGGTCTCTGAAACTTCCTGTGTATCTACAATTATTTTAAAAAGAAAAGTTGAAAAAAGAAAGTAAAACATGAAATTAATTTAATATTTAATCCAATGGCCCAAATATTTTTTCATTGTACAATCAAGATAATTAAAAGAACATAATTTCCCACATTCTATTTGAGTCTATCTTTGAATTTTCTAACTCTATTCTATTAATCTCTGTGTGGGTCCTCTAAACAGTACCACACTCATGATTATCGTAGATTTATAGCACAACTTGAGGTCAGGTAGTGATAATTCTCCCATTACAGGTGGACCTTTTAATTTCTGCAGTCAGAAAGTTTCAAAATACTAGAAAAGATTAATTATATCTTCTAAGTATACTCTGTATCAATGTCTTCAAATTCACTTTCTTATTTTTTTATCTCTGATTTCATCTAGTGAAGTTGCCCCAAATTTCTCATTGCAAGTTCTGTCATGAGGCTATAGGAAACCATTTACATATTTCAATAATGAAATTCAAAAGAGGGGCTCCTGGGTGGCTCAGGCTGTTAGGCGTCTGCCTTTAGCTCAGGTCATGATCCCAGGGTCCTGGAATCGAACCCTGCATCGGGCTCTCTGCTAAGTGGGGAGCCTGCTTTTCCTTCTGCCTGCAGCTCAGCCTGCTTGTGCTCTCTCTCTGTGTCAAATAAATAAAACCTTAAAAAAATTCAAAAGATAAGTTGATAATAAATTATAATAATGAAGATATGAACCAAATTTTAAAACAAAGAATTTCACCATTGTGATACTGCTCAGTACAGATTGAAATTTAGTATCATATATGCAAATCTTAAATTTTATCCAAGAGAATATAATCACTAAAGTCCCAAGAGAATTTGATATATTAGATTTATAATGTACACTTAAGAAAAGGATTAAAATAGTTTCCAACTCCTTTTAAATTTAATTTTACACACATACATCAAGTACAACTTATGAGTAAATGAATCAGATGTAAAAATTTGTGTGTGAATAGAAAAAAAAAGAAGAAATGAAATTATTTTTGTTCCAGGTGAGACATATTGTTTTCTTTCTTGGCTCTCTTCCTTGATCTTCAGCTTTCAATCTCTTGCAATTCACATGAGTGATAAGACTTCAAGAACACATATGTATGGGAACCAATAATTATAAAATTAAAATATGTTTCTAACAACAATTTGTATGACAAAATTGTTAAAATTATAATAACCTTTAAATGTATTTGCCAAATCCTTTGATATTCTTTCTTCTGAGGAAATAGCAAATTATAGGCATAGTATCTGCAACATGGTAGAGCACAATTCTGAACACAAACAAAAATGATACTTAATATTCTAGATCTAACGATCTTAGAATATTAAACATTTGGTATCTGGAAGAAATTCCAAAGGATAGCTTTGAGGAATATTTGTACAGTTATTCCATACTCTTATTACTTGATTTATTTATAGTCCAATGGAAGAGAAGAGAACCCAGAAGTAGAGCCTCACAAATAAGCCCAAGTGATTTCTGACAAAGGTCCTAAAGCACAGTTCAGTAGACGAGAAAGAGCAATTTTTTCAGCAAATAGTGCTGAAGCAATTTGATGTTTATAGATAAAACAAGACAAATGGATAGTTACATTTCCTCCTACAGGAGATGTAGGGGGCTAAGCTATACTATCTATGTTTTTTTTTACAATTTATTGCCAATTAGATTGCTTTTAGTTGTAACTAACAGAAAATGCAAGTAAATCATCTGAAACAATCAAGACTTACTGGGTCATTCAACTAAAGAGCTAGATCTAGTTCAGAAAACAGACTTGGTTTGATCTGGAATCTGGCTTTGTTTTTCTCCAATTCTCATGTATCTGCCTCTGTTTGGATATTGGCTTCAAGTTCAATCTGGATCCCTTACAGATGAAGATGACTAGAGAAAACATCTATCCTCACTAGCATGGAAAGAAGTTTTGAGGTTTTGTGCTTCCCAAACTATTCATTCAATGCCTGTTATCTGTGGAATGATATGTGATAATTAGATTGGTCCGGTTACCTTAATAATCTGATTGGCTCAGAATCCAAGTGACTGGGGTTCCGGATCATTCCTGAAAATGAATATGAAGTTAATTCTGCCTAACCAACTACGTGCTGTTTTCATTTTTATTTTTTTTAAAGATTTTATCCATTTATTTGAGAGAGATAATGAGATAGAGAGAGAGAGAGCACGAGAGGGGGTAAGGTCAGAGGGAGAAGCAGACTCCCTGCCGAGCAGGGAGCCCGATGCGGGACTCGATCCCGGGACTCCAGGATCATGACCTGAGCCGAAGGCAGTCGCCCAACCAACTGAGCCACCCAGGCGCCCACGTGCTGTTTTTATAAGGAGGTCGTTGAGAAGTGATTGTTGTGATGATATATGCTGGATATTTTGTATCTGTTTCTCAAGCAGAGACAAAGTAAGCCATGAAAGTGGGAAAAATTATGATTGAGAATTGGTTGCAGTGTTACAGCTAAAATCCTTGAGCACCTGCTTGGACAATGGGATTTTTTTTCTGTAAAGAGCTGGGAAGATATAGATGAGAAAGAAAAAGAAAAAAGAAAATAATGTAGTTGAAAATACTGTGTATCTCAGTTGCTGGTGCTGTCAGAATTTTGTGAAGAACATGTTATTTTTAAGAACATGTTTATGAATATTTGATACTTTATATGAAACACTGACAGTACACTGAGACTTGTAGAACAGATGAAAAGTGAACCAGGCAGAAAGTGAAAAAAGAAAATGCTTGACTCAACTGGGCATCAAAAATAAGCACACGTATTTCACTAAAATATGGCATTCACTCCTGACTCCCACTATTCTCCCCCTAAGATATTTAGGTATAAACAAGTTGCAACACAATAATAAGGATATATATTTTGGAATACATACAGAATCAAAAATGGTTTTATAATGGCCAGTGTAAAATATTTAAATAATCAACTATATTAGAAAATGTCATGGAGTTAGAGCAGGGGTTAAGAACAGAATTAAAGACTACTTTCCTACCCTTGAAGTGCATGAACATAAAGATGAGGATCAAAATCTAAAGTGGGGCTGAGTGGGCGCCTGGGTGGCTCAGTCATTCAGTGTCTACCTTCAGCTCAGGTCCTGATCCCAGGGTCCTAGGATCGAGCCCCATATCAGGCTCCTGGCTCAGTGGGGAGCCTGCTTCTCCCTCTTCCTCTATCACGCCCCCTGCTCATGCTCTCTCTCTCTATCTCTGTGTCTCAAATGAATAATAAAATCTTAAAAATAAAGTGGGGCTGAGGTAGCAAGTCCAGAAATGTGTTATTCATTTCCCTATAAAGATAAAATGAGAATGAATGTGGGGGATCAAAAGAGGGAGGAAAGTCAGAAGGTGCCAAAGAGCTCAGAACCACTAAAGGCTAAAGAGTAGTCTGACCTAAAGAAATTCCAGGGATTATATTTGTTTTTGACAGGTTTCAATAAAAAGGCATGGTGAGAAGAGTGACATCTAATATATATGTATATGTTAATGGACTGAGCATGTTCAGTTGAACCTCCTTCAATTTTTGAGCCAGATGCCCCAGAAACAGATTTGTTTCCTCCCATCTCTCAGTCAAAACCCTCAGCAGGATTTTTCTTTTTTAGAATTTGACAAAGTGATTCTAAAACATATATGAAAATGATAGCTAAGAACAGTTTGAAAAATAATACTGTTGAAGGATTATGCTACCAGATTTCAAGACTTTCTGTAAAGCTGCAGTTTTCTAATGGTGAAAGGACTGACAGATCTACTAATGGAACATAAGGGCGCTCAAAATAAACTCACTCATCTATGGTCATTTTTTAAAAACAAATGTGGTAAGCTAACTTAATGGGGAAAGGACAGACTTTCCCTCAAATGGTGATGGGTAAACTAGACATCTATCATATGTTAAAAAAAAAGATTATGGACAAGTATTCCATATTATGCCAAAAATTAAGTTCAGATGGATCATACAGCTAAATATAAATTATAAAGGTCCCACAAGAAACCAAAAGGCAATATCTTAGATACGATACTAAAAGCACAAACAATAGAAACAGAAATGACGCATCAAACCTCATCAAAACTAAACATTTGTTTTTTTAAAAGTCACTGTTAATAAAAGAAAAGAAAAGCCATATACTAGGGTATAGCATGATATTTACCATATAAATATCTAATTAAAATTTGTATCCCTAATAATATATAGATCCATAATAAAATATCTATATAGATGATATAGATATAGATACAGATAGATCTATACCTAATACCTATAGACATAGATATCTTGAAAATCATCAATAAAATCACAGTCCAATATCACAGAGGATTACTTAGAAAAAGAAAGACTTGAAAAAAGAAAATATATAAGTGGCCAATGAAAAGACACTTGATATAATTAATCTAGAGGGAAATTAAAATTAAAACCACAATGAGATTATACTTCACACCCCCAAAGATGTTTAAAATCAAAGGGATTGATAATACCAAGTGTCTTAGAGGATGTAAGAGTATGAAATCATAAAAATTTGGAAAATAGTTTGACATTTCCTCATAAAGTTAAATATATACCTGCAACATAATCCAGTAATTCCATTCCTAAGTATTTACCTAAATGAAATGAAAAAAGATGTACAGAAATGTTCACAGAAGCTTTAATGAAAATAAACAAAAATTGATGAAAGACTGTCCATCTTCAGGTAAATGGGTATTCATTTATATAATGGAATATCACCTAGCAATTAAAAGGAGCAGACTAGCGCTTTTCTAAAAGCATGAAGAAAGGGGTGCCTGGGTGGCTCAGTCGTTAAGCATCTGCCTTCGGCTCAGGTCATGATCCCGGGGTCCTGGGATCGAGTCCCACATCGGGCTCCCGGCTCCGCAGGGAGCCTGCTTCTCTGTCTGACACTCTCCCCTCTCGTGCTGTTTCTCTCTCTCAAATAAATAAATAAATAAATAAATATCTTTAAAAAAATAAAAGCATGAAGAGTATAATTTGATTGAGTAAAAGAAACCTGACACACACTAAAATGTGCCCTATGTATTTACAGTTAATATATATTAAGTTCTCAGGGCACCTGAGTGGCTCAGTTGGTTAAGCAAGCGTCTGCCTTCAGCTCAGGTCATGATCCCAGGGTCCTGGGATGGAGTCCCGCATCGGGCTCCTTGCTCAGCGGGGAGCCTGCTTCTCCCTCTCCCTCTTCCTGCCACTCCCCCTGCTTGCACCAGCCGCACCCCCTCCCCGTGTCAAATAAATAAATAAATAAATAAAATCTTTAAAAAATATATTAAGTTCTCAACCAGCAGAACTCAGATTTGAAGAAAAGTATCAAGTCAGTGGTTGCCTGGGGTTGAGGGGCAGAGAGAGAGAATTCGGCGGGTATAAGAAACTTTTGGGGATGATGGAATATGTATCTTGTTGAGGTGGTGCTTAAATAAATTAGGCGTGTACCTGTCGGTACATATCAATCTGCAAACTTCAAATCTGTGCACTTTATTTTATGAAAATCACAGCTCAATGAATTGATTACAAAAAAGAGAAAAATAATCCTAAAAAACTTAGACTTTGTGAAGTATAGAGCTGTAATTCTTTGTCACAGAGTAGCCCAAAGTGATCCTACAAAACCTAGAGAAATTGGGAAGCTTGAAAACAATGAATGCTAGTAGGGAAACAAAAGCTTTTGCACACTTGATAGTTTATAAAAGTTTTAAAAATCATGTTCACATATTGTAACTGATGGAAAAGTTTTGGAAACTTGAGGCTTTTAGGATGCCACTGTTGGCAGATAGCAGAGGCAGAAGAAAAAAGAGAGATACTTAGATTAATAGGCTTTATCTTTGCTTTATAAATCACTTTGGATTTGAAAACATACAAATAATATTAATAAGAATGACTAGGACTTTGGAGTAATAAGAGAAAGCCAGACAAGCTTTTTACTTCGAAACATGTCATGCTTGACTAAGTGAAGTCTCTAGCAAAAAGATCAAGTTTAGCTTGAAATATTGTCCCTGTGAAAATTATGAATTTTGTGAAATATCTTCCCTCAGATGTACCTCCTTCTCCTTCTTTTGCTCTTTCTTCCTCTTTTTATTAATAACATAAATTCTTATCAATAAGTTGGATTCTCCCATGTTCTCATTTTAATGCATTTTATATATAATGTGCTGCTATTATTTTTAAATGAAAAGCAATCCATTGTTATAAATTAAAATTTTTCTTGTTTCTTTTGATCCTTGGAAGTTAATTTCTATTACTAAGGATTTTGTCTTATTTTCTCCCTGACAAGGCAAGGCTTATAGGTAGAAGTACCTATAAGCTAGTACTATGAGCAAGTATCTTGTGGTAAGTTTCTGCCTCTAGGCAGAGATCCAGGCACTGTTGCCCTATGTACAGTTAATGGACCATATCATAAAAACACATATTGCTAGACAATAAGAACTGATGGATACACGAATGTTTGCGGAATTTAGGTAGAGTTTTAGTCAGGAGTATTTTGACCCTAGCCATCTGGGTACAGTATACAAATATGTATCTAGATCAATTTTGAATACATATTTTTGCCTTTGTGATGTTAGGTAGATCTGTTTTCAGCAGGAAAGGTATTCAAAAGTACACATTCTGCTTCCCTTAAAGGCTTCCAGTAAAATTTTCATTTAAGTTGCACATGTAGTCTTGAGCAATAGGTTCTAAAAGCTACAAGGTTTTTATTGATTGAAATTGAAAATAGGTCTAATGTTATTTTGGTGCCCTTTGTGTGTGGGGGGGGTCTGCATGTGCGTGTGTGATTTTAGAGTATCAGATTCTACCTGAGAATAACCTACGTTTTTATGTGAACAATTTGAAGCTAATACAGTTGTGAAACACACCAACTATTATGTAACTACTACACAGGGTGTTTGACAAAATGGAATAAATAAACATGCAATGCTTTAAAGTAATGGCATAAACAAACACTATAGTCCCTTAATCTGTGCTATGAGGGGCATCATTATGAGGGGCTGCCACTTTTGAATTTCACTGAATCCGAACAAAACACCACCACTGAAGTGATTTTTCTTTATAATTGTTGGTATCTGCTCAAAAGCTATGTCTTCCATCATATTTGAACAAAACTGTCATTTTGCAAAATTAGATTATTAATTTTCCCAAGGCATGAATCTCAACCTTTGTGGGACTTCTACGATGTAATCATTAAGAGAAAGTTCATGAATACTTAATGAAAAAGAGGTATTTACCTCATATAAATACCTTCACTCTTCTGTTCTGTATGCAGTGGCTGCATTACCATCTGGCAAAGGTTTCAGTTGACTGAAGCTGAAGCAATAAATTGATACAGTAAAAGAGGCTACCAACAGTTTTAAACCAATTAAAATGCTTGAAGCAGGCTCAATGCATGTTAAAAATATTATGTCTGCTCCTGCCAATAGCCATGTAGGAAAGCAATATAATGAGTCAACCATAGCTGAAGGAAAGATAGCAGGAGTCAGGGGTGCTCTTCATTGTAGGCACTTGTAACAAAGGGTCATATAATTAAAAAGTACATACTGGCAGGTGCCCACCCTCCTCACCACATCGCCCATAACTCTCAGGCAAGGGTGCAACTTACTTGACAAAGTTTGATATTTCATGTCTGTTGGAGAAATCTCTACGGATTGGGATCTATTAGTAGAAAACTAACATTGAATTTCCAGAATTTCCAGATATCATTACTGGAGTAAAAAGAAGATAGATATTGGCCACAAAATGACTTTGAAAAGATATTTTGTTCCTCTCGTTTATGTATTGTTGTTTTGTGTTAAAGCAATTTTCAGTTTTGAATGTGAATGGCTAAAAAGAAAGCAAGTGAAGATTTTATAAAAGTCTTTCAATACTTAGGTGAGTCCCATCAGGTCACTTAAGATTGGAAAAGCAACAGATTTATCATGTTTCATATACACGATAGTAAATGTTATCTCTCAGTACAATTTTAAGTCTTTGCAAATATGAATGGCCATGTAAGTTCACATTTCTAAGGCTGGTAACTTGTACCCTAAATTCTGATGATTAAATAAAATGGAAGTTTAGCTCTGTAGCATTTCTGAGAGGTGTGCTCTGTTTGATGACTATTTATCCTTAGTATCATTATTTGCAGTTAAATTTAATTACAGTTGACCCTTGAACAACTTGGGTTTGAACTGTGCAGGTCCACTTATATGCAGATTTTTAACATTTCCAGTCAGTAGTAGGCTATTAGTAGTTAAGTTTTAGGGGAGTTAAAATTTATATGTGGATTTTTGACTGTACAGGGTTTGGTGCCCCTAATCCCTGTGTTGTTCAAGGGTCAACTGTATTCTTTTTTTTTTTTTTAAAGATTTTATTTATTTGACAGAGAGAGACATAGTGAGAGAGGGAACACAAGCAGGGGGAGTGGGAGAGGGAGAAGCAGGCTTCCCACGGAGCTGGGAGCCCGATGCAGGGCTCGATCCCAGGACCCTGGGATCATGACCTGAGCCGAAGCAGACGCTTAACGACGGAGCCACCCAGGTGCCCCAAGGGTCAACTGTATTCTTTAAGTCCAACTTGTTGGCCCAGTCTTTTGACTGTGTGGGCAATTTTAGAGACACTAACATAAGCTAAACAACAACAACAACAACTAGGAATTCCTAAATACCATTTTATCTCTATCTATCATCTATCTCCTAACTATATTTATTTTTTTGAGTATAATTGGCATACAATGTTACATTAGTTTCAGGTATACAATTTAGTGATTTGACAAGTTTATACATTATGCTATGTCCACCCCAAGTTTAACTACTATCTGTCCCATTACATTGCTATTACAATATCAAGGACTGTATGCCTTCTGCTCTGCCTTTTGTTCCCATGACTTACTGATTCCATAACTAGAAACCTGTTATCTCTCTCTTCTCTTCACTCATTTTGCCCACTGCCCCCCTCATCCCCTCTGGCAACCATCAGTTTGTTCTCTGTATTTATAGGTTTGATTGTGCTTTTTGTTTGCTTATTCATTTGTTCTATCTTATGAAAGGAGTTTTATGCATACCCTGGTGATGAAACAGACTGTTTCAAATGTCAAGTGGCTCTGTGAAATATGCCTAGACAAGTTTGCCTCACACGCAGTACCCCCCGAGTCGTGGAGTACAGTGAATGGCCCCATTGCAGTCATGTGCGCACTGCTGAAACCAAGGGGCCAGTCAGGGTAAACTCCATGGAAACATAGAAACAATCTTACTCCCCAAGTGGGAAAATACTATCCTGGGGAAACAAAACAGTTAATGTCCACTACAATGCTAATTTGTGGCTCCCTTTTCTGCTCGCCTTGTTTTTAGTTTCCTAAACTTATCCTGACATATAATTGTTTATTTGGCCGAATGCACAGTAATTTCATTCGTGGGTGGGATCACAGGATGGTAGCATACTCCCGTGGCCACTACTGTGACGACCTCTGGCACCGCTGTCTGCTGACAACACTTCTCTTCGATTACAGTCAGAAGAACTGGCAATCCCAATATCAAATATTGCTGAGGGCTGTGTACCACACACTTTTCTAAGCATTCTACTAGTATTGAGAAAGAACTGTTATATTAATTCAGGTTTCCGAGGAAGAAAAATTTGGGTTTGAATTGTTCCTCCTGATGGGCTCTTAACATTCTAAGTTTTTATTTTCATATGGAGATTATGGCAGCACATATTCCATTGCCTTGTGATGATATTTATTTGTTTATCTGTCTCGTGATATTTAAATGAAAACCAGAATATATGCATTTATTTATTTATTTATTTTTAGAGAGAGAGAGAGAGCACAAGTGGGGTGGGGAGGGGCAGAAGGAGAGGGAGAAAGAGAATCTTACGCAGGCTGAACGCCTAGCACGGAGCCAAGTGCAGGGCTCAATCTCAAGACCCTGAGATCATAACCTGAGCTGAAATCAAGAGTCAGTGGCTTAACCGACTGAGCTACCCAGGTGAGCCAAGAATCAACACATTAACATGATATATGGTATATGCCTAGGTCTCAATAAACGTTATTCATTAATATCAGATACAAAGCCAAGGTTTTGCATAATTATGTTATTTGTTCATTGCCGCAAAGGTAAAAGATAACATGACTAAAATTTTGTTGGACTTCAGAATCCTTATTTTATTTTTTTAAAGATTTTATTTATTTATTTGAGGGAGAGTGACAGAGATGGCGAGAGGGCACAAGCAGGGAGGACAGGGAGAGGCAGACGCCCCACCGAGCAGGGAGCCCGATGTGGGGCTCGATCCCGGCACTCCAGGATCATGACCTGAGCTAAAGGCAGTGGCTCAACCAACTGAGCCACCCAGGTGCCCCTTCAGAATCCTTATTTTAAACATTGCGTTGTTCTTCCAAGAGCTCATTGTTAATGAAATAACTTTTCTATTATGTTTTAAGTTTAATACATAAAGCCAGAATTTTTATGCAGAAGATACAGTAGGATGTATAGGAAGCTCAGCTGCTACTTCCATATGAGGACTTTAGAGCCCGAAAATATTCAGTTCCATGTCAAATATCACGGAATTGGCTAATGGATGAATTGAAACCAGAAATTAGGGCTTTGAACTCCCAATTTAGTACTTCAAAATGATGTTATATTGAAACAATTAAGAGAAAGTATGTAACATATATGTGGTTTCTGTATTATCATAATAAATTGAAAATGAATACCAGCGATTCACAGCCAGATTTTAAAAATAATATGTTCAATAATATTGAAGTTACCCCCTTCCTCCCTGATAAACATCTTCATTATCCTGAATTTTACTAACACTTTTTTTTAATTGCTTACCATATCTGTATTTGTCTACTTGTTTAGTTTTGCTTGGTTTTGAACCTTATACAAATTGCATCAAGCTAATAAATATCATTAATCTCTTATAATTACATAAGACCTGATATGTTACCCCTATCATGTAGAATATAGAACATATAGAGAAAAAAAAAAGCTTACTAAAGGAACAAACAGTAATGAATTTTCTTAACTGTATTTGTCACTCTTTGAACATCTGTAAAGTTCCTGAAGCAGTCAGGAAGAGAAGACTCACACAGGATATTTATCTATACCGGGAGGACAAATGTAATTCCTTAAATAAGGCAACCCACTTTATGGAAGGAACTTGTTGGTTTGGGGAAATAATCATGGATGCCAACCAAATGGAAACAGATTACTTGGGTGAAAAATGAGGCACTATTAAAATATAAAATATTAGATAGTGTGAATGCTTTTGTCCAAATGTCCACGCAATCAAGAAACATATGCAGATTGTTAAAGACAGCAAAATCCCCCTGGTGACATAACTGAACAAAAGTAGAATCACATTTCAAACAATGTGACCCCCATGATATGCCCATTTTCTCCTTATCCTTCAGAATTCTCTCCACACCCCCTATCAAATCCTGTCTTTTTACCCTGTATCAATTTACATAATTTATTTCTTTTTTCATCACTGATTATTAATGTGATGAAATAAAATAAGTAACATGTTTTCTTCTCTCTCAATTTCAATACATTTAATCACATATACTGAAATAAAAAACTGCAAAAATATGCAAGAATAACATGAGTAATACAAATATTGTGTTCCATCTCCTTAAACACCTTTGGTTTCACATAAAGGAAGTCCTCACTAGGGTCAACTGGATAACTTCATGCATTCACAGTGCTACTGACCCAACCCTACCTGAGATGCTTTACTCCCCTTCAACTATTTTACCAATTCTTCAAAACTGCAGTCCAGGCATTACCTTCTCTGGAAAGCTAACCTAATCTCAGAGTCAGAGAAAGAAACTTTTCCTCTATGAATCCATAGCACCCATTCATATATTTGTTATGAGCCATCATTATTTTGAACTGTGATCATAATGTTTTTGACTACAACAGCTTTGAAGATGGGAATTATGTCTTATTTACCCACTCTTAACATGAAACAAACTACTGTGTAGATGGAAATACATTTGAGGACTGGAGAGATGAACTAGTGGAAACAGTTTCTTAGATGTAACCAGCAGAACAGTTTCTATACAGCAGTGGTCATATGTTCTCTTCTCCTTGTCTTTTCCAAATTTTACTAATAATTCTAATGCTTCTTAGCACTTTATTTTATTTTTTTTAATTAGGGCCTCTCTTAATGATTTTGCTTAAATATCAGTATCTTCAAATAGGACACATGTTATGTTAATAGCCAAGCCTTTCTTTTTTTTTAAAAAATTTTATTTATTTATCGGACAGAAAGAGAGAGTGAGAGAGCAGGAACACAAGCAGGAGGAGTGGGAGAGGGGAGAAGCAGGCTTCCCGCCGAGCAGGGAGCCCGATGCGGGACTCGATCCCAGGACCCTGGGATCATGACCTGAGCCGAAGGCAGATGCTTAATGACTGAGCCACCCAGGCACCCCTCCAAGCCGTTCTTTGAATTTAGCAATAATAATGCTTCTATAATATAAGTTCTATTTTGCTCCCATTATCTTCTGTAATTTTGCTGAACTTATCCTGTTATCCCGCACCCACAATCTACAAAGCCTATAGCCAACATGGCAAAAGTTTAGCAGATTTTGAAGAGAAACAAAGCGGGTCACCATGGAAGGGACAATGATCAAATAACAGCATAAGCTTCATATTGTTAAAATTGTGACTGTTAAATCAGAAGAAGAAATTGTTGACTTAACCTCCTGATATGAAACATAACATTGTGTTTACCTATATTTCAAATAAAAGTGTCCTTTTAGGATCACATCCCTAACATTAAATGTGTGAAGCAACTATGTGCGTGAGTGACTTTTGAAAAGAATAAAAAGGGCTCTGCAGATCAGGATACACCAGTTTAATCACAACTTTACTTATTTTAAAGTTTGAGAAACATATTTTAATGTAAAATAAATACATTCCATTGAATGCTAAATGATTGGCATTATGCAAATTGGATGTAGACCATTATTATAGCGCTTCACACAGGTGTACTATATTTCAAAACTACCGTCACAATAATCTACTCAGTTTTTATTTGATGAGCACAGAAACTGCATTGTAACCTTGCCTGTCGTGCTTTGAGATTCATCACTAAAAAGCTGTCTTTAAAGCATTTCTGAGTTGCAAATTAATTATAATGAAAGCACCATTATGAAGTTATTATTGTCAATGCATTTTATTTACTTTGCGGAGTGCTTTTACAAAAATAGTCATGTTTCTAAGGATCATCATCAGACACATTCTGATTGTCAAAGAACGAGTAAAATAAATAAAATAGTCAATTATATTTGGAATAGAATTGGAATTAGGGACAGATGAAATTGACTTAAATAGTTTATAGCACGTGTGGAAATTTTTTTAGTACAATAATATTCTTGATAATAAAGATAACTAATATTTATTGAACGGTTACTGAACATCATAGGCACTGTGATAAGGCAAAATGGATCTGAAATTTCTTAGTGTTTTTCGTGTTGCTTAAAAGCTATTTGTGTCTTTTTCCATTAACAATGCATATCAATGCTGTCCATTTGGAGATGATGGAGATGATTGGTAGATAGATGATGATAGATAGTCTTATTTTGACTTATTAAAATATTGAAATTTCTTAGGCTGAGAAATATGTTCTTCTAATGTATTGATCATCAATATATGTCAATATACTAGATATGCATTATGAAAATGAATTGTTCTCTGACAATTCATTTTACACTGTTGTGTGAGTCCATATAGATATAAGTGGAGTATCTTTTTGCTAATATATAGATTGTACACATGTTTCATCACTTGGATTTTTTTCTTGTTTGAAGTGAATATATTAAAGTATTCTTAAAATGTGTTAGAATATAGTTTTCATCTTGACCATAGTAGTAAGCAAATACTTTACATTAGGACATTAATAAATTTTCATTAGTAATTACATCATTTATATATTATTGCTTAGCCAACAACTCCAAACTTAATGGCCAGAACACAACCTTTTTTTTTTAAATCATAATTCTGTGGCTTGGGATTTTGCAGAAGTCAGCTAAGAAGGCTTGTCTCTGCTCCAGGTAATGTTGGCAAGGCTTATTCCTATGTTTGCAGTAGGATGGCAGGTTGGCTGATGGCTGTCTGATCCCAGATTTCCTTTTTCATATGTGTATCATCTGACTGAAACTGTTAGTTGAAGTATCTATGTATTTTCTATATGTCCCTTCCAGAAACTAAACTTAGGATTCCTCATGTGGTCACTGAATTCCAAAAGGACAGGTCTTGATAAGCATGAGGGCTTATTAAGACTCTACATGTGTCATATTTTCCAATATCTCATTGGTAAAAACAAGCTACATGATCAAGCTTAGACTCAGTGTGGGAAGAGATATACAAGGGTCATGAGAACTGAGAGGTCTAATTTATTTATGGATACTAATGCAAGAACCTACCATTGAATGTGGCCCTAATGTTTCATAACCCTACTTCATGGAAAATACTCTTAGTCATTCCCAAGATACTCCAAATCTCAAACAGTGATGCACCAAGCCCAAATCTGATGATTTTAGGATTTGGGTTACAGCAGAATGCAGAGGAAGCTCCTTGGATATAGTTCCTTGAGTATTTCTCCTCTTCATACATACAATTAAATTAAGTTTTAGAATTAAAATTAAAAGATGTTAATCCCAGACATTCCACATGCAAAGCTAAGACAGAGACAAGATAATGGATTTTTATATCTTTATTCAAAACTTAGAAGTAATGGACAGCATATAGGAACACTGGTTCACAGTATTCTATAATTCAGCCAGACAGATTGTTAGACTCCCTACTCTTGGGTCAGTAAATTTTCTTTGGTTAGGGCCCCGTTCCAGTCCTTTGGTGAAACTCCCTATTCAATTATTCTCCATGGTGCTTGGATCTGTCATCTAGGCTGTCGGTTTCGCCCTCAGAGAGATCCTTCCTTTTCTATAAGTAATGACCTGTGTTTGCAGTTGAAGAGCTCTGAGGACGTTGCCTTATTATAGAAAGTTGAAAAAACAGAGTACTGTCAAAATTTGTTTCCATTTTAAATCATGTCAGTTTCTTACAGTCCAATCTTCAGATGCTCTTTTGAAATGCAATTCTCTTAAATTCCTTGGTTATTACCCATGAATCTTATTGATATCTGCAATTCAAAAAACATTTCCATGATTCTTTTTAAGATCTTTTCTCTACTTGTCAGTCTGTTGAGGGACTATGTACTTAGATTCCTATAAATACTTTTATAAAATGAGAGAGGCTTCAAACACCAACTGGAAATTTTCCAAAGTCTTATCAAAGGGTCTTACCATCACATCCCTGAGGTCATTTCTTACTTCGAGAATATCTTGCCTAATGGAAAAACTGGGTAATAGATAAGTAAAATTTTATTTTTCAACCTACCATGTCCCAAGTTTTCTATATTTCTTCTAAATTCTGCTTGCAAAGACTTACTTTAACTTTTGAATGGAAACTCTTATCCTTCGCACCTAATATACATAACTAATATTTTCAACATTTTATAGAAATTTACTTAGCCAGGTTTGCAAAATCTTTAGGATTGTTTTTTTTAAAAATCTTCCAAGTGGGGCGCCTGGGTGGCTCAGTTGGTTAAGCGACTGCCTTCGGCTCAGGTCATGATCCTGGAGTCCCGGGATCGAGTCCTGCATCGGGCTCCCCGCTCAGCAGGGAGTCTGCTTCTCCCTCTGACCCTCTTCCCTTTCGTGCTATCTTTCATTCTCCTCTCAAATAAATAAATAAAATCTTTAAAAAAAATAAAAAAAATAAAAATCTTCCAAGTTACTGAAGTGATACTCTTAGCTGGTTTTTCTGCTCCACGTAGCATGAGTCTCCTTTTATTATCCTGCAATAATAGTTTTATATTTACTTTCTAGTCTTACCTAGATGTTACAAACTGCCTTCTCACACATTTCAATTAGCACCTGCATCTGATCTTGAAGCCAATGTCACACATTTTATGTTTTTATCTTAGTAGCTCCCCAAATCCAGTACAAACTTTTGCCTTTATTACCTATTGGTACTAAACAAATCATCTAAAACTTAGTGGCTTAAAATAGCAACCACTTATATGCTTGCTGTTCTGTAGGTTGCCAACTTTAGCACTGAGACAGCTCATCTCTGCTTTATGTAGTGTCATCTCTCCTCCATTATGTTTTTTAGTTAATTTTTGGGATACTAGCTGGTCCTGGATAACCAGTCATGTGACTGTAAGTTTTTTGGAGTTGTCAGTCAGATTACCTCATTTTCTTACACATGGCCTTCCCATAACTAGCTTGGGTTTCCTTAGGTGGCAGATAGTTTCGAGGAAGACAAACCTCAATATATAAATGTTTAAACATTTATTAACATGTTTAAACATTTATAAACATTTATTATCCCAAATATTAACATTTGGCTGATGTTCTATTGGCTAAACTGAGTCACATGGACTGAGGCATTGTGGGAGGGAACTATATAAGCTCACAACTACTAAGATTTTTAGAAGTCATTAATGTAACTACTTCCTCTGGTAGTTATCTTTTTTTTCTTTTCTTCCAGGATTTTGATTATGAATCATGGTTGTCAAAGATTCCTGCAAAATAAAGAACCAGATATTCTGGCTATAACAATTCAATTTTAGATAAGCCAGGGGAATTCATTCATGTGAGGCCACCTTCATTTCAAAAATGAAGGAGGCAGAGGGAGAGGGAGAGAGAATCTCAAACATTTAACAAAGTTAAATTTGTTTTATGTTATACATAAAAAATAATAATAATATTGAAAAGCAAGCAGGCAAACAGTAGTGGAGATTATACAATAAGCAAATCTCAGTAGAACAAGTATTCTTTCTTAGGGCTGGATTATAGAGGGAATGCTAACTCCATAGTCCTCATAATCTGCTATCTTTCAAACCATCTTCTCTCCCATATATGGTACTTCTCTTGATCTTGTTGAGGTTAAATATTTCAATCAAAGAATTCACAAATGTCTCCCATGCAATATTGTAGCTCTTCTTTCAAATTATCAGGGTATATAACCTTTTAAGTAGTAGGAATTTATCCATACTCAAAAAGAGGGACCAGATTTAAAGGACTTCTTTAGATTTTATCCCATCCTTTTAATGTGGGACCAGCCTTTGACAGTGCCTTTTAGTGTTAACAACTAAATATTTAACCCACATCTAAAATAACAAGTATAATAAAAATATAACTACCACATAATAATTAACATATTTAAATCTCATGGTGAGTTTGGTGTTCCAGGACAGCAGAGCATTCAACAGGTGGACAAAGGACTCTAATAGGGAAGAACCACTATAATCTAACATGGAGTTTATCCCTTGTGACATTACATATCAAGAAGTTTGAAGCCTATTTAAACTTTTTTTTAATAAAAGATAAATCTGTGGAAGATGAATTTGGAAAATAATGAGGCTTTGTTAAGAAAGTTGGGGCATTTTTTTTGAGTAAGATAAAATGTAATAAATACATGAACTAAGGAAGAGAGAGTATAGGTGAGGATCCATTCACAGTGCTGAATGATAGATAGTTTGTAAGGTGAAAGGACATGGTTTATTAACAGTTGGAAGGTGTAAGGAGAGAATAAGAGCAATCCAAAGGCCTTTCTGGTTTTCTGGATTAGACTGATACTATTGTGGTAGAATTGTATCAAGTCAGTTTAGCTAGGATGAAACTATATTTCTTAGAGCTTCCTGCCTCCTTCCAGTTTAGCATGAACCATGAAAGATTATTTTGCATAAAATCTTGAAGGAATAAATGAAGTAGCAACTATCTCCTTGTGCTCTTAAACTGCAGTAGGTAAGTCATTGCTGCAGCTCGTGCATGCTGACATTCATTGGTCTGCTCACCTACGTGGGCCCAAGCAGTTCCCGAAGCTCCTCTTTTAGTTTCTCTGAGCTAGGCATGCATTTAGCTCCATGATGAAGTATGGCAGCTTCTCTGGCAGGCCATACATCCTCCAGCTGGAGATTTGGAAGTGGTAATAAAGCAGACTAGGTTCCAGTACATCCTCATGGTTGTAGCTCAGATTCCCAGTTTTCTGTTTATCTTTGTTTCCCTCACTTTACCTTGATTTCCTTTTCCTGACTGCTTGTCCTTTGGACCCCAGTCTCTACCACCAGAAACAAAAAAAAAAATCTCACAAGGACTGTATATTCCTACAATTATGTAAGGTCAAATCTTAATGACAACTTATACATACATATACATGTATATCTATAAGTATGTATATGATATCTTTTTTTGAGATTTTTATTTATTTATGCACGAGCACGAGTGGGGGTGGGGGCAGAGGGAGAGGGAGAGAGAATCTCAAACAGGATTAGTGCTCCATGCAGGGCACCAGTCAACAACTGTAAGATCATGACTTGAGATGAAATGAAGATGCTTAACTGACTGAGCTACCCAGGTGCCCCCGCATGTATGTTTCTTATAATAAATTTCAGATAAAAAGATAAATTGATAGATATAGATATAGATAATGGGTAATACAGAGAGATAGATAGAAAGATATAGATATATAAAGAGATAAAATACTTACTTTTTATGTATATGTACCCTGAATGGGTTGCTTTCCTGTTCATACCTGGAATGATATAATTATTAACTAGATAGTAAATGTAAGAGGAGGATTGGCTAGCAGAGGATAATTACTGAGTACAGTTTTTAACAGAGTGTTTTCAGTTGCCTGGAGTTTATCCAAGGAAAGGTCAACAGTAGACCTGAATCTTAGACTATAAGATTGGGCTGGAGCTAAATATTTGTAAATGGACAACATATGAGTGGTAGTGGTAGCCATGAGTATAAATAACAAAAGCTGAGTGCAAAAAAAAAAAAAAATCAAAAAACAAACTGTTAGTGCAGAATAGCAGTTAAGAAGGGAAAAGAGGAGGGAAATCCACAGAGAGACTGAGGAGGAAAGCATGAAGAAACCAGAAGAGTAGTATCCCTGAAACCATGAGAGGAAGGTTTGGAGAAGGAGGTCATAAGCATCGGTGGGTCAAGTAAAATCAGCACTTAAAGTAATCCATGGATTGGGCAATTTGAAGGACACTGCTAATTTTGGCAGTAGTAGCTTCAGTGAAATGGCAAGGTGAAAGTCTCAGTGGACAGACTGAGAGACACATGAGAATTTAAGGAAATGCCAATGATATGTGAAATCCTTGGAAGTGTAAGTACAAAGTGATGAGGGGAAAAATGATAGGCTAAAGTGTATTCTGAGAGCATAGTTTGTTTATTTATGTCAAAGTGAGGAATTAAAGGCAAAGCCCAAGAGAATAGAGACAGTAAATGTGGGAGAGGCTGTGGATAGTTAAATCTGGTTTTCAGATGGATGTCAACCAACATCTAGGTATGCATTAAAACTTGGGGAAAATTTGCATCCGTTCTTTTAAATTCATAAGGGTAGATGTGTTGCAGCTAGGTTTATAAGGGTAGGAGAAAAACTTGAGGTATCTCATTTTAAATAAACTTGCCCTCTGTAGTGGGTTGAATAGTGTCCCCTGAAAAGATATGACCAAGTCTTAACCCGTGGTCCCTGTGAATTGTAAGATTATTTAGAAATAGAATATTTGCAGATGTAATTAAGGAAGGATCCCTTAATGCAACCATCCTGGATTAGGATGTCCAATGAAGGGTATCCTTATAAGAGCCAGAAAAGGAGAAGACACAGCAGGGAAAGCCATGTGAAGACGAGGACATGAGGGTTGCCGTGCAGCCACAAGCCAAAGGATGCCAAGGGCTGTCGGCATCCAGATGCTAAGAGAAAAGCAGAACACAGATTCTGCCTCAGAGTCTCCAGAAAGAACCAGACCTGCCAAAAATTTGGGTTTGAAATTCTGGCTTCCAGAACTATGAGAGAATACATTTATTTTATGTCATGCAAAGTGTGTGTGTGTGTGTGTGTGTGTGTGTGTGTGTGTGTGTGTGTGTTATAGCAGCCCTGGGAAAGTAATACAATTCTGTTTAATTTTTGTTGAAAGCCTATGTGTTCAGTCCCAGTTACTTGCTTGACACCTTGGCATTAAACCAGAGAAGGAAGTTTTTGCCATGTAAAATACAGGGAAAGGAAAAAGACTGAGCAGTTGATAGTTAGTTATTACTTATGGTTCAACTCTATCTTTACTTAGAACACATTTTGTTATAATTATTTCATTTTTGAACTGTAATTTTTCTAGAGAAAAAAATGCATTTAATTTATTCCTATCTTTGGTGTTGCTGTGAGGATAGGCTTATTATCCATAAATAATCAGATATTTCTTATATATTGGTACAGTTTGCAAGAAAAATATTTTTTTAAGAAAAAACATTTTTCATTGAAAAAGTACAAGCTTCGGGATGCCTGGGTGCCTCAGTCGGTTAAGCGTCTGCCTTCGGCTCAGGTCATGATCCCCGGCTCCTGGGATTGAGTCCCACATGGAGCTCCTTGCTCAGCCGGGCTTCGGGCTCCCTGCTCTACAGGGAACCTGCTTCTCCCTCTGCCTCTGCCCCTCCCACTGCTTGTGCTCTTTGTCTCTCTCTCTCTCTGTCAATTAAATAAATAAAATCTTTAAAAAACAAAGAAAATAGTACAAGCTTCTTTTTTGTTTGAAGGTAAATACAGAGAAAAGTTAATATATTCTATAATTTCCTTTGCTGTTTCTTTATGAGAGAATATTCATTACTAAAAGAAAAAGTGAGGTAGAAATAATGTATATAGCAAAAAAAACTTTTTTTTCCAAATAAGTGAGCAAAAATACTATTTCAAGATTTGGCCACATTTTGACTTGTAGTTACATGAATTTTCCAATTACATCTTAGCAATACAGTCCATAGAAATTAAACATTATTTCAAGATTATTTCTGCTAATTTTTATTTTAGTGATATTTTAATTTAACTAATGTTGACTATTTGGAAACTTCCACTGTAAACAACTAATCAAAATCTGCTCTCCTAGTGCTATGGACAGGATATTTGTGTACCTGCAAAATTCATATATTGAAACCTAACCCCCAGGGTGATGGTATGAGGAAGTGGGGTCTTTGGCAGGTAATTAAATCATGAAGTTAGAGCCCTAATAAATGGGATTAGTGCCCTCATATTGGAAGCCCAAGAGAGCTCTCTTACCCTTTCCATCATGTGAGGTTACAGGGCAAAGGGGGCCATCTATGAGCCAGGAAGCAGGTTGTCATCAGACACCAAATATGTTGTCTCCTTGATTTTGGACTTCCCAGCCTCCAGAACTCTTGAGAAATGAATGTCTATTGTTTATAAGCCACCCAGTCCATGTCACCCTTTTATAGCAGCCTGAGTAGACTCAGAATGGTAGCTTAAAAATTCAGCTTGTTTTCAAGTTTCTAGCAATTCTTTATAAAGTCTATAATCACTGGGCCACACGAGATTATGTGCTACAACAGAGACTGACAGCACTCCACAATTACTCATTCCACTCCTTCTTTGCAGCTGTGCATGGAGCGATGATGTTGAAGACTTTATTTCTAAGTCTCTTTGTAGTTCAGTGTGGCCATGCTACCAATTATAACAAAGAAAATGAAAATGACCTTGATGTATATACTCCCAGAATGTACATCTATAAGGATATTGTTTGCCTTCTACTTCCTTCCTTTCCCTTTTCCAGCAGGTGTGTAAACAGGACAGTGAGGGCAGCATCTCCAGAGCACCTGTGTAAGGACAACAGATGTGGTATCTGGTGTGGAAGCATCCACCTTGACTAACTGCCATCAGGATGTGCTGTGTAAGAGACCAATAAACATAATTCTATTGTATTTGCGCCACGTCTTTGTAGGATATGTGCTTTACAACAAAACAATAGCTCACTAAATAATGAGCTATAGAAACATTTGTTGAATTATGTACCTGCATATTATGTGAAACAAATGACTCTGACCTCTTGAGAATTCAGAAGTTTATGCCAACATTGGAAATTATTTCTAGTCAAATTTATTGCTTTGTGTTTTTTTTTTTTTCTTTTTTTTCCCCAAGTATCAGGAACACAGCAAATTCAGACTGGAAGTCACATACCTGCTGAAGAGTTAATGTGGATCAGTGCTTCAGACAATTTCTTAAGCAAAAAGACATGGTTTCAAATTAAAGTGTGGAAACCTTTTAAAAAAAACAGGAATCAGAGAAAAGCAAGGGGTGGTAATGAATTAACTAGGAGGTGGTAGTAAAGTACCACTGTGAAAAAGGTCAATGTTATTCTCAAATGTACATACAGAATAACTTCTTGTAAAGCAGACAAGTTAATATTTGAGAAAACAGCCTTGTTCCAAGGACATCTAAAACTCGCTGTGATGCATTATCCTTCTGTTTAAAGAGACAAAATAAATTTCAGAAGAGGAAAATAATTCTGGGCTTAAGAAAACATATTTGCTACATTCACAGTGGACCTATTGTATGGTTATCATGTTCAAATTAATCAAGTATTATAGTTCCCCTTCCTTAAAATAATCCTTATTTTATTGTCTGTATAGATAGCGAGTCAGTTACACCCTGATTTTTAAGGAAAATAACATATATTTGACATCCAAATAATATATTTGATGTTCACCATGTAACTGAATCGCTGTGATCAGATATTTGAATTAAGAATAAAAACAATTTTAATATACTATACAAAGGAAAAGTAATAGCATTACATGGAAATTATTTTAAATGCTTATTTCAAAATCAAGCATGAGTACTTTTAGAATGACTTGAATTAAAGCCTAATTTAGGACTTGGAATTTGGAGGAAACTTTATAATGGGACATGGATATATAAGTTGAGGAGGGAGATAATTGAAAAGCCAGCCGTCTACTTGACTGTTCCTCCTCCCTACCCCCCTCCCCTCACCCCACACACATGACACAGAAAGAAGGCACCCTTCATCTGTATTAGTTAGGTTTAACTGTTGATAATGGTTTTCACTTGAAATAAACACTTGTTTGGTTGACCTTATGTGCAAACACAGGTAAGAAAATTCTCCCCGATCTGTCTACTCAATCTTTCTGCTGAGAATCTGAACAGGACAACTTCCCTCCATTTATGCCAGGTTAGAAGCCTCGTTAAAATACATGTCTCTCAGGGGCACCTGGGTGGGTTGCTCAGGCGGTTATTGATTTCTGCTACGGTCATGATCTCAGGGTCATTGGATTGAGCCCCCCATGGGGCTCCGTGCTCAGTGGGGAGCCTGCTTAAGATTCTCTCTCTTGCTCCTTCTGCCCCTTCACCCCCTTAAAAAATGTGCCTCTCAGCTGGGGACCCCAACCAGCAACACTTCTCATGTTTTACAAACAATTAATACTCTATCCTTGTAAAGGTAGATGTATTCTCCAAACTCAAACTCAAATCTCTCTCAGAAGGTCATGAGGTGTTGGCAAAATTACTGAGGCAGAAGCATGGGTGGTTTCATGTCACACCTGCTCTGATGGAGTTGGCTTAGGCTTCCCAGATACCCTTTCCTTGTGCTGTTGTCATCCATGACTCAAAGTAAGGGGCAACCACTTCAACTGTGCTCTTCACTCACTTCCCCACTGAGAAATACTACTCTCCACAGCACTAGAACATTCTGTTGTCTTTGTACTCTTCCCAAGTGTGGACTGGTTGCATCCAGTGTTTATGTGGGGAAAACCGAAGCAGGCAGAGTTGAGAAGATCAAGGTGTGGGCAGCATGGCCCAGACAGAGGCTTGGTAGAACATCAGGGAAAACTGGGAGATTTCTGTACTTTCTAGTATTTATTTCCATTTACCTCACCAGGAAATTTAAAACATATTTAATGGTTGGAAGTAAATACAGAACACAGATTTGGCGCAGTCAGGGTCCTCCCCCTGAGAAGGGCCCTGGGCTAGAAAATGCATTCTTTCTAAATGCGTAGCTGGGGAGATCTTTTGCTCAAACTCCTCTCCTTTTAACTAAGGATTCATAGACTAAATACTTCTGGGGTTTTGTTTCTTTGCTTTAAATACATATTTGGTAATGTTTAAAATACTATGTTAGATTTGGATGAAACCTTAGAGGACACAAATATGAACCCCAGCATCACCTCAGTCTTTCCCAGCAGTTACTCTGTGCAGTGCTTTTGTGCACACTAATCTGCTTTCCTTTGATGTTTCTTTCAGATAGGCCATGCATATCGTTCTAGATTCAGCAAAAAGCCAATGACACTGGAAAAAAAAAATCATTTTCCTCTAGGCTGGGTTAGATGCTCGCCACTTACTTCCTCAGCATTGTATGCTTACCTCGGTCATAACAGTCCTTCCCACAGCATGCAACGGTCTCTGTCCTCACGCTATTATAAAACTTTACTGAATTGCAGCTTTCTTTCATTTTTGTAATCTCAGGAAACTAGTACAAGTGTGTGGCTCCTCTGTGTCCTCCACAATCGTTTACTGAACAATCGAATGGACTACTTACTTTACACATATTGAATTGCAGCTCCTATGAATTAAAGGACTCATGGTAATTAAATTACTTGCAAAATGAAGACATGGTTCCTGCCTCTTAGGCCAAATCTCTCCCTCATTTCGAATTACGTCCACTGAGAATCAGTTGCTTTCTCCTTCAACTTCTGTGTGCCAGACCAACATCTATTTATATCTATGAGTGTTTTGACCAAGTAAAACTTTAGCTAGGGAAGTTAAGTGTGTACAGAGAAACTGCTTAAGAAAACATTTACTTTTGTTTTATCCCTCAGTGATTTTCTACAGCAACTGTTTATAAGTCTTCTCTGACTTGCTGTCACATCTGTAGGAAACTGTAGAGGGGAAAAAAGGTGCAAAATACGTTTCTCAGTTTGGTGAACAGCAGTCTGATTAGACAGTGCTGAGGTGCACTTTGGCTCTGTCACAGCAAACTCGTGAAATGTCTTGAAAGAATTATTGGTGTAAAGGTCTTAAAGAATTAAACACATGCCAATTTCTCACTCTTTCTCTTTCTGATTCATAAGAAGATTACAGAGTATAGAACTTAAAGAGGTTTACTTTTTTCTTCTAAGATTCTTTTTTTCCCAAGGTGGACTAATGGATTTTGTTTTATTCAACCAGTCAGAACAATCAGCTTTTCTAATGAAGCAATTATCTTCAGCACAGAATGAATTTTATGACAAAAAATAAATAAATATTGAGATCGTTCAGAATAATCCTTCTTTTAGATATATGGCAATTGAGGCTCAGAGAAAGTAAGCCAGGTGCTCATGGTCATACTAATTAAGGGCTAGGATAACAATAGTTTCCTGACTTTCAGCCTAAATTTCTTTTCATTCTATTAGCTCCTTTCATAATTTCATAAAAAATAAAACTGTCATACTCTTTAAGAATTTTTATTGAAAAAATCTAAAACTTAGATAACATCGTTTTTGTTCGATGTCAATATGGAAATTAGAAATATGCATCAGTGGTTCTTAAAGTCGGATAAACCACACATTTTTTAAAGTTGGATATTATTCAAAGATGTTGAAAAGAAAATAGGTGGAGTTCATTATATCATTTTTATCTCGTGATGATTTCTACTTTTGTCACGTAGTCAATTATGATTCATATGCAACTGTATTTGTAGTTTTCAAGTTTGATTTCCCCACACGCTAAATAAAGTTTTATTTTGTTGGTTGTTTTATGTACAGCATTCTTCCATGTAAACTGGAAACTATAGGAGATCTTGGGGGTGTGGTTCCAGATCAAAGCAAATATCACAGTAAACCAAGCCAAATGTTTTTAGGCAAACAAGCATGAGCAGTGAAAACTGAGTAAGGTAAAAGTGCCCGCAGCAACCACCAGGCTGAATGCTAACAGGCTTATTAGGCGACCCCTCAAAATATCCAAAGGCCCTAGCTGACCAATAGGGTTACTTGCAACTAGGCACAGGTCCCAAAAGAAGGAAAATTCCACATGCCCCCATTCGTCCTCCTTCTTCCCCATAACTATGGCTCCCCAACAGTCTGACAGTCTCTCCCTTGCAGTCCTTCCTGCCCCTCCCTTGCAGGGTTTTCAATTATCTTCAATCTCCTTTGTTCTGCCTTGGGTGAATTCTTTCACTGCCCATGCCGCCAGCTTCCACCTGAGAACTTCTCCCCACACAATGCATTTTTGTTGGTTTCCCAGTGCATATAAGATGGTATGTTTACAATATACTATAGCCCATTAAGTGTGCAATAGCATTTGGGCTAAAGAAAACAATTACGAAATACTTTATTGCTAAAAATGCCAACCATCATGTTAGCTTTCAGCAAGTGAAAATCATGGATTACAAATCACCAGAACATATATAATAGTAATAAAATAAGTCTGAAATAGTGTGAGAATTACCAAAATGTGACACAGACATATGAAATGAGCAAATGGTGTTGGAAAAACGGTGTTGATTGACTTGCTCGATGCAGGGATGCCAGAAACTTTGTTTGTAAAAAGCACAGTATCTGGGAAGCACAGTAAAGCTAAGCAAAATAAAATGAGGTATACCTGTTCTTTCCTTTTTCTAAGACAGTAATCTCCATTCAGGTCAGCTTGCATGTGCTGATTCAAATTTAGAATTCTGTGGAGAGGTTGAACTTAAAAAAATTAGTGTGTAGGGGGCGGAGCAAGATGGTGGAGGAGTAGGAGACCTGGATGTCCTCTGGTCTCAGGAATTCAGCTGGATAGGGATCAAACCATTCTGAACACCTATGAACTCAACAGGAGATCGAAGAAAAAAATAGCAACAACTCTCTGAACAGAAAAGCAACCACTTTCTGGAAGGTAGGACGTGTGGAGAAGTGAATCCGAGGCGATATTCGGGAGGATAGACGGCGGGGGAGGGGGCCTCTGTCAGCCACTTCTGGCAAATGCTAGAGCCATGGGGCACAAAATTGGAACGTTTAGAAGTCGGCTCCGCTGAGGGACATCACTCCAGTGGCTAAGCGGGGCATAGAACCCTCGTGCGACAGTGTGGTCTCAGGACCTTCGGGGTCACAGAAAGACCGGGGGTGCCTGAGTGTGGCAGAGCTCCCAGGTATCGGAGCGGGGAAGCCGGCTGCAGAGATGGAGCTGAGGAGCAAGCTCTCAGCTCGGGGTTGCCATAAACCGTGATCCGCGGCACAGTCAGGCCACTGCTCCTCCAGCAGGGACCCAAAAAGTGGCAGATCCGGGGAGTCTCTCCTCCCTCCCCTGGGAGAAGCGGCGCGGGAGCGCACCGCGGGGATCTGCTGGGTTTGGAGACTCCACACAGGGTCAGGTGCCAGAGATAGAAATGCTCAGTCACAGGCCGGGTGAGCACGGAGTGCGGCCAGAGACCGGGGAGATGGCAGTGACCGACTGCTTTTCTCTAGGGGCACACTGAAGAGCGGGGCTCCGAGTTCTCGGCTCCTCCAGGGTGGAGATTGGTAGGCCGCCATTTTCACTCTGTCCTCCAATGCTGTACCAAGAGCTTGCAGGGAACAAAAGCTCCTAAGAGCAAACCTGAACTGATTACTTAGCCCGGACCTGGCAAGGGCGGGGTGAATCCGCCTCCGGCAAAGACATTTGGGAACCATGGCAACAGGTCCCTCCCCCAGAAGATCAGCAAGAACAGCCAGCAAGCCAAGACCAAGTTTACCGATCAAGGAGAACGGGAGAACTCCAGCACTAGGGGAATACTGCACATAGAATTCATGGCTTTTTTACTATGATTCATTAGTCTTTCAAAGTTAATTTTTTAACTGTATTTTTTTTTAATTTTTCTTTTTCCCTTTTCCAACCAACATCTTATCAATCCCTTTTTAAAAAAAAAATTATTTCATTTTTAGAGTCATATTCTATCCCTTCATAGTAGTTACCCTTATTTTTGGCATATATATATAAGTTGTTCCCCCTTCAAAATTTTGAAATACAGTTTCTTCTAACATATCAAAATATACCCTAAATCTCTAGTGTATGGCTATTTTCCAGTCTCCTGGCTGATTGCATTCTCTCCCCTTTTTTTACTTTTTCTTTCCTTTTTTAAAAATCCTCCTCTTTATTTTTTCAAACACCTTCAGATCAATTCCTTTTTTAAAATTTTTTTATAATTTTCATCTTTACAGTCATATTCCATCACTTCATTGTATCAACCCTTATTTTGTACATATATAAGTCTTTCTTCCTTTAAAATTTTAGTAGGCACTTTCTTCTAACAACAAAAATACACCCAAAATCTAGTGTGTGGCACTGATCTATGCACCAGCCTGATCATATTTGATCGTATCCTGTCTTTTTTTGTTTTGTTTTGTTTTTGTTTGTTTTTATCTTTTTTTTTCTCTCTTTCTTTTTTCTTTCTTTCTCTTTCTTTTCCCCTGGTTTCAGGTCTTTTCTGATTTGTTTAGAGTATATTTTCTGGGGATGTTGTTAATGTGTTAGCATTTTGTTCTCTCATTCATCTATTCTCCTCTGGACAAAATGACAAGACGAAAAAATCAACTCAACTAAAAGAACAAGAGGTAGTACCGTCTGCCGGGACCTACTCAATACGGACATTAGTGCAATGTCGGACCTAGAGTTCAGAACCATGATTTTAAAGATACTAGCTGGGCTTGAAAAAAGCATGGAAGTTATTAGAGAAACCCTTTCGGGAGAAATAAAAGAACTAAAATCTACCCAAGTCGAAATCAAAAAGGCTATTAATGAGGTGCAATCAAAAATGGGGGCACTAACTGCTAGGATAAATGAGGCAGACGAGAGAATCAGCGATATAGAAGACCAAATGATGGAAAATAAAGAAGTTGAGAAAAGAGAGATAAACAACTACTGGATCACGAGGGCAGAATTCGAGAGATAAGTGATACCATAAGATGAAACAACATTAGAATAATTGGGATCCTAGAAGAAGAAGAAAGAGAGAGAGGGGAAGAAGGTATATTGGAGCAAATTATAGCAGAGAACTTCCCTAATGTGAGGAAGGAAACAGGCATCAAAATCCAGGAGGCACAGAGAACCCCTCTCAAAATCAATAAAAATAGGTCAACACCCTGACATCAAATAGTAAAACTCATGAGTCTCAGTGACAAAGAGAAAATCTTGAAAGCAGCCCAGAAGAAGAGATATGTAACCTACAATGGTAGAACCATTAGATTTGCAACAGACCTATCCATAGAGATCTGGCAGGCCAGAAAGGACTGGTATGATATCTTCAGAGCACTAAACGAGAAAAATATGCAGCCAAGAATACTATATCCAGCTAGGCTGTCATTGAAAATAGAAGGAGAGATAAAAAGCTTCCAGGACAAACAAAAACTAAAGGAATTTGCAAACACGAAAGCAGCCCTACAGGAAATATTGAAAGGGGTCCTCTAAGCAAAGAGATAGCCTAAAAGCAACATAAACCAGAAAGGAACACAGACAATATACAGTAACAGTCACCTTACAGGCAATGCAATGGAACTAAATTCATACCTTTCAATAGTTACCCTGAATGTAAATGGGCTAAATGCCCCAATCAAAAGACATAGGCTATCAGACTGGATTAAAAAAAAAAGACCCATCAATATGCTGTTGCAAGAGACTCATTTTAGACCCAAAGACACCCCCACATTGAAAGTGAAGGGGTGGAAAACCATTTACCATGCTAATGGACACCAAAAGAAAGCTGGGGTGGCAATCCTTATATCGGACAAATTAGATTTTAAACCAAAGACTGTAACAAAAGATGAGGAAGGACACTATATCCTACTTAAAAGGTCTATCCAACATGAAGATCTAACAATTGTAAATATCTATGCCCCTAACATGGGAGCAGCCAGTTATATAAGGCAATTAATAACAAAAGCAAAGAAACACATTGACAACAATACAATAATAGTGGGGAACGTTAACACCCCCCCTGACTGAAATGGACAGATCATCTAAGCAAAAGATCAACAAGGAAATAAAGTCTTTAAATGACACCCTGGACCAAATGGACTTCACAGACATATTCAGAACATTCCATCCCAAAGCAACAGAATACACATTCTTCTCTAGTGCCCATGGAACATTCTCCAGAATACATCACATCCTAGGTCACAAATCAGGTCTCAATTGGTACCGAAAGATTGGGATTATTCCCTGCATATTTTCAGACCACAATGCTTTGAAACTGGAACTCAATCACAAGAGGAAAGTCGGAAAGAACTCAAATACATGGAGGCTAAAGAGCATCCTACTAAAGAATGAATGGGTCAACCAGGAAATTAAAGAAGAATTAAAAAAAATCCGTGGAAACCAATGAAAATGAAAACACAACTGTTCAAAATCTTTCGGATACAGCAAAGGCAGTCCTGAGAGGAAAGTATATAGCAATACAAGCCTTTCTCAAGAAACAAGAAAGGTCTCAAATACACAGTCTAACCCTACACCTAAAGGAGCTAGAGAAAAAACAGCAAATAAAGCCTAAACCCAGCAGGAGAAGAGAAATAATAAAGATCAGAGCAGAAATCAATGAACTAGAAACCAAAAGAAGTGTAGAACAGATCAATGATACTGGGAGCTGGTTCTTTGAAAGAATTAACAAGATTGATAAACCCCTAGCCAGACTTATCAAGAAGACAAGAGAAATGACCCAAATCAACAAAATCATGAATGAAAGAGGAGAGATCACAACCAACACCAACACATACAAACAATTATGAGAACATACTATGAGCAACTCTAGGCCAGCAAATTAGATAACCTGGAAGAAATGGGTGCATTCCTAGAGATGTATCAGCCATCAAAACTGAACCAGGAAGAAATAGAAAACCTGAACAGACCTATAACCACTAAGGAAATTGAAGCAGTCATCAAAAATCTCCCAACAAACAAAAGCCCAGGGCCAGATGGTTTCCAGGGGAATTCTACCAAACATTTAAAGAAGAATTAATACCTAGTCTTGTGAAACTTCCAAAAAGTAGAAATGGGAGGAAAACTTACAAACTCATTTTATGAGGCCAGCATTACCTTGATCCCAAAACCAGACAAAGACCCCATCAAAAAGGAGAATTACAGATTGATATTCTTGATGAACATGGATGCAAAAATTCTCACCCAGATACTAGCCAATAGGATCCAACAGTCCATTAAAAGGATTATTCACCACCACCAAGTGGGATTTATCCCTGGGCTGCAAGGTTAGTTCAACATCCGCACATCAATCAATGTGATACAATGCATTAACAAAAGAAAGAACAAGAACCATATGATCCTCTCAATAGGTGCAGAAAAAGCATTTGACAAAGTACAGCATCATTTCTTGATCAAAACTCTTCAGAGTATAAGGATAGAGGGTACCTACCTCAATATCATAAAAGCCATCTATGAAAAACCTACAGCGAATATTATTCTCCATGGGGAAAAACTGAGAGCTTTCCCCCTCAGGTCAGGAATGCAGGAGAGATGTCCACTATCACCACTGCTATTCAACATAGTATTAGAAGACCTAGCCACAGCAATCAGACAACAAAAAGAAATCAAAGGAATCCAAATTGCAAGGAGGAAGTCAAACTCTCACTCTTTCCAGATGATATTATACTATATGTGGAAAACCCAAAAGATTCCACCCCAAAACTGCTAGAACTCATACAGGAATTCAGTAAAGTGGCAGGATATAAAATAAATGCACAGAAATCAGTGGCATTCCTATACACCAACAACAAGACAGAAGAGAGACAAATTAAGGAGTCGATCCCATTTACAACTGCACCCAGAACCATAAGATACCTAGGAATAAATCTAATCAAAGAGGCAAAGGATCTGTACTCACAAAACTATAAAATCCTCATGAAAGAAATTGAGGAAGACACAAAGAAATGGAAAAACATTCCATGCTCGTGGATTGGAAGAACAAACTTTGTGAAGATATCAATGCTACCTAGAGCAATCTACACATTCAATGCAATCCCCATCAAAATACCATCCACTTTTTTCAAAGAAATGGAACAAATAATCCTAAAATTTGTATGGAACCAGAAGAGACCCCGAATAGCCAGAGGAATGTTGAAAAAGAAAAGCAAAGCTGGCGGCATCACAATTCCAGACTTCTGGCTCTATTACAAAGCTGTCATCATCAAGATGTTATGGTACTGGCACAAAAACAGACACATAGATCAATGGAACAGAATCGAGAACCCAGAAATGGACCCTCAACTCTATAGTCAACTAATCTTTGACAAAGCAGGAAACAATGTCCAATGGAAAAAAAGACAGTCTCTTCAACAAAAGGTGTTGGGAAAATTGGACAACCACATGCAGAAGAATGAAACTGGACCATTTCCTTACACCACACACAAAAATAGACTCCACATGGTTGAAAGACCTCAATGTGAGACAGGAGTCCATCAAAATCCTAAAGGAGAACACAGGCAACAACCTCTTCGACCTCAGCCACAGCAACTTCTTCCTAGGAACATCGCCAAAGGCAAGGGAAGCAAGGGCAAAAATGAACTCTTGGACTTCATCAAGATAAAAAGCTTTTGCACAGCAAAAGAAACAGTCCACAAAAGCAAAAGACAACCGACAGAATGGGAGAAAATATTTGCAAATGACATATCAGATAAAGGGCTAGTATCCAAAATCTCTAAAGAACTTATCAAACTCAACACCCAAAGAACAAATAATCCAATCAAGAAATGGGCAGAAGACATGAACAGACATTTTTCCAAAGAAGACATGCAAATGGCCAACAGACACATGAAAAAGTGCTCAACATCGCTCGTCATCAGGGAAATCCAAATCAAAACCTCAATGAGATACCACCTCACACCAGTCAGAATGGCTAAAATTAACAGGTCAGGAAACGACAGATGTTGGTGGGGATGTGGAGAAAGGGGAACCCTCCTACACTTTTGGTGGGAATGCAAGCTGGTGCAACCACTCTGGAAAACAGTATGGAGGTTCCTCAAAAAGTTGAAAATAGAGCTACCATATGATCCAGCAATTGCAGTACTGGGTATTTACCCCAAAGATACAAATGGAGGGATCCGAAGGGGTACGTGCACCCCAATGTTTATAGCAGCAATGTCCACAATAGCCAAACTGTGGAAAGAGCCAAGATGTCCATTGACAGATGAATGGATAAAGAGGATGTGGTATATATACACAATGGAATATTATGCAGCCATCAAAAGAAATGAGATCTTGCCATTTGCAACAACATAGAGGGAACTGGGGGGTGTTATGCTGAGTGAAATAAGTCAATCAGAGAAAGACATATATCATATGACCTCACTGATATGAGGAATTCTTAATCTCAGGAAACAAACTGAGAGTTGCTGGAGTGGTGGGGGGTGGGAGGGATGGAGTGGCTGGGTGATAGACATTGGGGAGGGTATGTGCTATGGTGAGTGCTGTGAATTGTGCAAGACTGTTGAATCACAGATCTGTACCTCTGAAACAAATAGTGCGATATATGTTGAGAAAAAAAGAAGAAGAAGAAGATAGCGGAAGGGGAAGAATGAAGGGGAGTAAATCAGAGGGGGAGAGGAACCATGAGAGATGATGGACTTTGAAAAACAAACTGAGGGTTCTAGAGGGGAGGGGGGTGGGGGGATGGATTAGCCTGGTGATGCGTATGAAAGAGGGCACGTTCTGTGTGGAGCACTGGGTGTTATACGCAAACAATGAATCATGGAACACTACATCAAAAACTAATGATGTAATGTATGATGATTAACATAACAATATAAAAATTAAAAAAAACCCTCAGTGTGTAGAATTCTATCATATAATGTATACTCTATTTTGTATAATTTAGGGGGTGAATCAGTTTGCTAGGGCTGCCCTAAAAAGCTAGTACAGACTGGGTTGGTGGCTTAAACAACATATTTATTTTCTCATAGTTCTAGAGACTAGAAGTCGGAGATCAAGGTTTGCTTTCTTCTGAGGCTCTCCTCCTCCTCGGCTGGCAGATGACTTCCTTCTTATCTGTCCTTACAAGGTCTCTCTGCGTGCCTGCACCCCTCGTATCTTCTTGTGTATAAACTTTTCTATAAGGGCACCAGTGAGTTTGGATTAGGCCCTGCTTAGAGGCCTCATTTTAATATAATCACCTCTTTCAATGCCCTGTTTCTAATTGCAGTCACATTCTGAGGTACTGGGGGTCAGAGCTTCAACATATAAATTTTGCAGGGAACACAGTTCAGCCCTAACAGGCAGCATATATTTCAAAAATATTAAGGAATAGGTTCTGCAGTTTGATGAAGCAATGATACTGTGGAAAGCCCTCTGGTTTAAGAGTTAATAGTTCTGAGTATTAGACCTATCCCTGTCTACTCTTGTACAAGTCAAAATCTTTCTATGCTTTGATAATCTCAATAGTGAAATGAAAAGGTGGGACCAAGAGACTCTTAAGGTCCTTCTCACTAAAGTTCAATGATCCATGAAATTTTTAAATATGTAAAAATTCATTTTGATTTCATACTACCTCTGATATTTTCCATAATACGAAATAATGAAGTTCCAATTTCTCAAGGTTCCTAGGCTATCTTTTAAAATAAGAATATAATTCTTTCCACTTTGTTGCCTTCAAAGTTTTGCTATCAGGACTGTGTTAAAAATGCAAAATGAATTTTTAACAGAGCATTGACACTTGCATTGTTAATGTGCCTTCAGGCATGTAATTAGCTGAGAAGTTTAATCTTTTATATTCCAAAGTTTGATCAGAATGAATAAGCTCAGAAAAGCTATAAAGTATTGACCAGCGTCTTTGATTAAAAAAAAAAAGTTTGAAGCAAGCACTTAAAAGCTCTTTCTGTGAGTGCAAATGCTCCTTGTTGCTTCTCAATAACTATATTAAATATAATAAAATGATTATTTTTCCTTTTTGAATATCAGCCAGAAACAAAACATCTACTATATTTCTTACTTTTTTTTTTTTTGAGGCATTTATTTTGCTTGGGAATATTTGAAAAGAGTCATGTGTAACTTTCTGGTAAGTGAATAAAGATGAATGATTCATCTTTAACAAAGCCTATCATCCTTTAAGGAAAATAAAAAAAAAGTCTGCTAGGTGAATATATTAAAAAAGAATTATAGTATAGGCTATTTCAATAAATTTAGTGTGTTTCCCATTTATTTACATTATGTAAATAGTAACACACATTTATTTCTGTAACATTCAACTTCATATAGAACAGGTAAGAGTTGTTTCTTAAATGCAATTAGAAGACATTAGGATTGCTCTGGAGAACTGCTGATTCAGTTAAGTAAAGACCAGAAAAAGGAAACTTGCATAAAAATGAAAACATATCTGAATTGGAGATAATTAGAGATATTAACCACATCAGTCTGGAGGTAATTTTCTTTCATTTGAAGAACTTATGCATAGGTATACACTCTAATTGTTCAAAAAGCTGTCTCTCTAATTACTTTTATATCAACTCATTGTTCAACAGAGAGTAGGTGGTAAGTAAATCTTGTTAATTAAAAGTTGCACTGGCCTAAGAGGAAGATCAGATTTATATGGTGCTTTTGCTTTAGGGAAAATGTAAGATTAGTTCTGCTGTGATTATGCTGTGATTATGTAGTATTCAGGTAAGAGAGGTTAAAGTTTGGAATAAGAATAATTCAGACCATTACAGCAAGAAGACACTATATTATCACAATATAAAATAAACTTTAGTGGTAGGAGAAGTATAAAAAATAACTCTTTTAGGAAAAGGCCACTCCTGTGGCTGAGATAATCCTGATCTCAGTATTTTAAAAATATATTATAGGGGCGCCTGGGTGGCTCAGTCGTTAAGTGTCTGCCTTCGGCTCAGGTCATGATCCCAGGGTCCTGGGATCGAGTCCCGCATCAGGCTCCCTGCTCCGCGGGAAGCCTGCTTCTCCCTCTCCCACTCCCCCTGCTGTGTCTCCCTCTGTCAAATAAATAAATAAAATCTTTAAAAAATAAAAATATAATAGCAGTTGATTTGCAACACATCTTCAGAAAACAGCCATGCACAGATTAATGAGGTAATAGAATTACTTTACAAAGAACTCTTTTGGGTCTATTTGGAAACAGAAACAGGAATATGAATGAACAAAAGCGACCTGTCCCTATTTCTGTGCTCTCATAATATTGCATACATACTTTTGGGATGGTGGAGCAGTCCTTACATTCTACTTCAGATTCGTCTATGGTATAGTCATTTCATTTACTACTTTATAAGCTTTTTGAGCTGTGACTTTGTCTCAATTGTATTTTATTGCTCACAGAACCATTCATTCTTTCAAAAAATATTTATCAAATCTTTGCTATGTGCCAATTATGGTGCTATATACCAAATTACAATTGAGTGGAAATACACTGATTCCGCTGTCCTGTGTTCCATGGGGTTGCACACATGCACACACACACACATACACACACTATACACTACCAATATCTAATGCATTTAAGAGGAGCGGGAGTATTGGGGAATGTGTATGGGGATAACCCTGTGGAAGTCAGATAAGGGTATCCAGCTGTGGAGTGCTTCAGATAAGATTAGAAGGATGGGTAGGATTTTATGTTGTGGACGATAGAAGACAACCATTTGCCAAGCATGGCATTTGTGAGAATCACCTGTGTGGGAATTACAGATAGTTTAATATTATAAAGGAGCCTCAAGTTTGAGTACTGGGATATATATTCCAGGTGGGTGATCTATGAATGGCAGAATGAAAGTCAGAAAGGGAGAGGGAGATGAATAAAAGAAAGATAGAGGAGATGCTCTTGATCAGTAGAAAAGGGAACAGATCATAGAAGGATCTTCTATCATGGTAGAGGGTTTGCATTTTATACTGTAGAGGAGAAAGACACATTGAAGAAATTTAGTGGAGAGTGACTTAGTAAAAAACTATATGTCAATTAGATTCTTATTTATTTATTTATTTATTTTTTAAAGATTTTATTTATTTATTCATGAGAGACAGAGAGGCAGAGGGAGAAGCAGGCTCCCAAGGAGCAGGGAGCCTGATGTGGGACTCGATCCCAGGACCCTGGGCTCATGACCTGAGCCAAAAGCAGACACTTAACCATCTGAGCTACCCAGGTGCCCTATGTCAATTAGATTCTTTGGCAGGTAAGAGATGCGTAGAATTTTGAATTGAAGAAGTATAATACTTGAAAGTCTACTCCAGACTATGAAATTATATTAACTGGCTATGGACCTAGGTATCTGCATTTTAGCAAGAACTGCCAGGTTATTCCTGTGGAGGTGGTGGCTGAAACATATTTTGACAATATTGCTTTAGAAGCAGCTTTGAGTGTTGTTTCCATGGATCAAATTAAATATGAAGGGAACTGGGTTTGAAATCTAGCTCCTAACTAAGAATAGAGAGGACAGTAATACACAGTGTATCTGTGTACACATGCATGTATGTGTGGAGGTGGGTTGCCTCCAAACTTTAAAATCACTATCCTATTTTATCCACCTACAATTCAGTGATTACTGTGGGTTAATTTTTTTTTTCCTTTTTTAAATGAAGAAAGTGTGACTATAGTAGATAAATGACTCATTCCAAGTCACACAGAAAGTTAAGTGACAGAGCAGAGGAAAAACCAAAACTAAATCTACGTGATTCCTTAGTTCATTGGAATCTCTTCTCCATCTCACTGCATAGCCTGGGTAGAAGACACCAGCCAAATTTAGACTAGTGGTTCTCAACTGATTATACTTTCGCCTCCAAGGGCACATTTGGCAACATGTTTAGTTAACACACGTTATCATGTGGGAATGCTACTGATCTCTAGTGAGTGGAGGCCAGAGTTGCAGCTCAACAATTTGCAGGGCAAGGACAGCCCCACAGGAACAAAAATGACCCAGGCCAAAATGTCAACAGGATGTACATATTAAGGTTCATTCCAACTATAAATTTCAGTGAATATCAAATTAGTTATGCACCCAGTGCGTCAAATAGGACATATTTGAACAAATGTTAATGTTATAAGTCTTAGACTTCTCTCTCTCTCTCTCTTTTTTTTGCCTGAATACTATCAATAGTTCATAATCTCTTAGTTACTGTTTATTCCTGATATCTTTTAGGCTCAACACCTGTGTTACTTCATTTTTTGTGTGGTCTATATAATCTGTTGAAAAGTAAGGAGTACATTAAGATTCACTGATTTCCTACTATGTGTTAGGCAATTTCATATATGCTGATTCACTTTATCCTTAAAACTATATATTAAAATTGGTATTATTGTGCTACCCTTCTTATATATAATTAAATAGTCCCATAATATTGGACTTAGAAATAATGGTTTGGTTTTCCTTGGCAAAGAAATGAGTTGATCATTCTTATCTACATATCTCTTTCATAGGTGGGTCTGGTTGAACAATCTGAACCTCAACATCGACTCACATTGTGCAGGATTTTCACTATGCTGCAGAAGTGAGATTTTCAGGGAGAAAGGCAGATCAGCATATGTCTCACAGGACTCCAGCATGAACATTGCAGAAAAGCCGAGAATGCTAAAGTCCTTGTCATTTTTATGAGACTCTATCAGAAGCAAGCAAAGCGCCTCTTCGGCAAATGAAAAAAATCAGCTGATTTAGTTTATAAAACCAAGTATTTACGACTCCAGCCTTGCCACTAATTAGCAATGTGATTCGGGGAAATTCAATATCTTTGTTCTCATTTTCTTAAACTATAAGGTTGGAATAGAACATTTCTAGCCTCCTTTCCAGTTTTATAAAACAATTTCTGCTTTTGTAAATCACTCATTTGGAATTCACTTGGAGAGGCTCACATTGTTTTCACAACCATCGTTGTATAAGTTGTGTAACTTAGAAGAAAGTATATATGTATGTTGTGTGTCTGTGTGTTTTAATTTCCTACAACTGTTTCAGGTCTGATGATTTTAAAATTGTACAGGTCCTTTCTGGTTTTAAACAAAACTAGATTTTCAGGTGTCAGTGCAAATATTCTTAAACTATGTAATAATTTTAAGTAAATGCTTTTAATTAGTGCTGGAGATAAAGGTTCATATCTAGGAAAAAGGAAAGGCTGATTTGGGATAGAAACGTATATTTACATGATGCTTCAAAATAACTCAACTCCATTCAGAAGAGACAAAATCCAAAGCCACGACTTTTTATTTTTTTATTTTTTTATTTTTATATTCAGTTAGCCAACATATAGTAGTACATCATTAGTTTTTGATGTTGTGAGCAACGATTCATTAGTTGCGGATAACACCCAGTGCTCATCACCACACGTGCCATGACTTTTTAGAGCCTTCTTAGTCTGTCCCTCCCTAGATGGTTGCCAGTTGTATAGAGGTGCTTGCAGGTGTATAGAGGCAGTAGTGTGCATATTGGATTACAACAGAAAAAGAACACTGGAAGATTGCGTTTTCATGGCAAATCCAACAGAATCTGACTTTATTTGATATTACTGTCATTAGAGAAGAAGGTATAGTATTTTGGCTAGTTCTTCCTTTCCTTCCCTCCTCAGCCAGCTGGAACCTCACCTGTGACTTTTTTTTTAGGCTTTATTCTTTTTTTTATTGAAAAATAATTGACATACAACATTGTATTAGCTTCAGGTGTACATCATAGTGATTCAATATTCATAGACATTATGAAATGGTCACCACAATAAGTCTTGTTACCATTTGTCACCATACAAGTTGTCAAAATATTATTGACTAGATTCCCTGTGCTGTACATTACATCCCTGTGCCTTATTGATTTTATAACTGGAAGACTGTACCTCTAAATACCCTTCACCTATTTTGTCCATCTCTTCACACCTCCTCCCTCTGGCAACCATCAACTTTTTCTCTATATTTATGAGTCTGTTTTATGTTTTGTTTGTTTTTCAGATTACACATGTAAGTGGAATCATAATAATTGTCTTTGTCTGACCTACTTAACACGGTACCTTCAGGTCTACCCGTGTTGTCACAAATGGCAAGATTCTATTCTTTTTTTATGGCTGAATGATATTCAATATAGATATACTCTTTTTTATCCATTTATTTACTGATGGACATTTGGATTGCTCCTATGCCTTCGCTGTTGTGAATAATGCTGTGATGAACACAGAGGTACATATGTCTTTTCAAATTAGTGTTTTCACTTTCTTTGAATAAATACCTACAAGTAGACACAAACAATGAATCATAGAACACTACATTAAAAACTAATGATGTAATGTATGGTGATTAACATAACATAATAAAATTTAAAAAAATACCTACAAGTAGAATTGCCAGATTATATGATAGTTCTGTTTTTAATTTTTTTGGAGTATAATTGACACACAGAATTATATTAGTTTCAGATGTACAATATAGAGATGCAGCAACTCTGTACATTATGCTATGCGCATCACAAGTGTAGCTACCATCCATCACCATACAATGCTCTTATAGTACAGTTGATTATATTCCCTATGCTGTACCCATCATTCCTGTGACTTATTCATTCCATAACTGAAAGCCTGTACTTCCTACTCCCCTTTGAGATGTGACTTTATTTAGAAATAGTCTTCAAAGATATATTTAGTTGAGATGCTATCACACTGGATTCAGTGTGAATACTAAGTCCAATTACTGAGTCCTTATAAGAGAGGAGAGAACACAGACATGCAGAGAAGAAGTTCATTTTAAGATGGAAGTAGGCAGAGATTGGATTTATGCTACCACAATCTAGAAACTACCTGGGGCTGCAGAAGTTGGAAGAGGCAAGAAAAGATTCCTCCCTAGAGTCTTCAAAAGGAACATTGTTTTGCTGACACCTGGATTTCAGAATTTTATCCTACAGAATCATGAGAGAATAAATTTCTGTTGTTTTAGGCCACCTAACTTGTGATTCACTGTTATGGCAGGTCTAGAAAACTAATGTAGATTTTGGTACTCAGAAGTGGGGTGGTTCTGTATCAGATAATTAAAAATATGGAAGTTTCTTTGGAATTGAGTAATGAGTAGACTGCAAATATTAAAGCTTATGATATAAAAAGTCTAGGTTTCCTTAAAGAGACTACTGGTGGAAATACGGACATAAAAGGTGCTTCTGTTGAGGTCTCAGAAGTAAAGGAGAAAAAAATGAAGTAAAGGAGAACACACTATTGGACACTGGTGAAAAAGCAATCTGTGTTATGAAAAAAAAAAACAGCAAAAATCTTGCTTGGCTGAACAGTATACTACTGTTGGGCGGAAAGCAAACTTAAAAGCAATGAACTTGAATATTTAGCTGAGGACATTTCCAAACCAAGTGTTGAAGTTGTAGCCTGGTTTCTCCTTGATGTTATAGTAAAATGTGAGAAGAAAGAAATCAAATAAGGAAGAATCTCTTAAGCAAAATGGAACCAGAAATTGATGTTGTGGAAAATTCTCAGCTTATTTTTATTTTTAAAAAATGCTAAAGCATATTTTGGAGAGGATGTCAAGAGTGAGGAGGACAATCTGTTGTTGGAGATATTAGTTATGTGACTTATGAATCCAATAAATCATCTCAGCAGAGCCAGAAGTAGAGATGAAGTTGCCCAGAAAGGATCCGTGGAGAACCCTGTGTGTAATGGCATGGATCCTCTTGAGAAATATGGGCAACAAAGAATGTCAAGCCAGAGAAACACTGCAAATGGATCGTACCTAGAATCTCACCCATAACTGATTTAGATGATGTGTTTCAGGACTTTTTGAGTTGATGATATTTAGATGAGATTTTGAACTTAGAGTTGATGCTGGAATGAGTTAAGACTTTTGAGAATGTTGGGGTGGAGTGAACTTGTTTTGCATGTGGAATGAATATGAATGTGGAGGAACAGAGGATGAACTATAAAGGGTTAAATAGTGTACCCCAAAATTCGTGTCTGGCCGCCCAATTTGTGGTAGTGTGTTATGGTAACTAGTTGATAGAAGGGCACAGGAAATTAACTCAGAAAGATTTTCTGAGTTTGTGGAGGTTGGTACACCATACACATTTTTGATAATACTCTTCCCCATTCCCCATCCAGTCCATTCCCAAATAGATGACATTCTTCTCAACTAAAGCAGGACTGAGATTAACTCTTGAGCTTTTATGTTGTGGTAGTCTGTGTCAGTGAAGTTCATTCATAGTGCGAAGTTGTTATAGATAGTCAAAATTCGATACTGGCTCCCAACATAGAATGCATAAGCAGCATGTGGGGTATGGCTAAACAAAAGAAATTATCTAGGACCAAACTTTTAAATATTTCTGTCCTAGTTGAGGCCTTAAAGAATCATAGTTAACACAAGACTTGCAAAATATACATCATGGTACATTATGCTTCATAATTGGTAATTTTTATTCTTTACAAGTTTTTGTTTGTTCCTTCACTTCAAGTAACTTTAAATCTTCCTAAAGTTCTAATTTAAAATAATTATTTTTTTATTCTTTACAAGTTTTTGTTCGTGTCTTCACTTCAAGTAACTTTAAATCTTCCTAAAGTTCTAATTTAAAATAATCTCTTAAAAGTATGGCACACATCTTGGTCACTTTTGTAGCACCTTCCTGGTTCTCAGAAAGACTGGACACAAAATTGAACACTTAGTATTCATGATAGATGATGCTGAAAAAAAAAATCACAGAGTCTTCATTAAATGTATAGTCTCTTAAACTGTCGTCCATATGTATGTAAAACAAAAAATAAATGCAGATTATTTTTTTCTTTAACACTGATTTCTTTCTGCTTTTTCTGGTAGTCAAAATAGGTTTAAAAATAATCCCTTCTTAACTCACTCAGAAGAACTATAGATCGTTCTAGGACATAAAACAAATAGTGAAATAGATGTGAAAAAGGAGTTCCAAAGCACAGAAAGAGCTAATATAAAGAACACTATAAAAGCAGAGCATATCGTATAACCTGTACTGTGAATAATATCCTTGAATACACTGAGAATACAATATGCTTTCTTATCCCTTTCAAGAACTATTGGTGCCATTAGAAATCAGGAGATCCTGAGGCTAGCTCTCTGTACACCTTTAATTAACAGTGAAATGTAAGGTAACTTCCTGACATTTTGCTTTGATTTGGCAATAAATAGAAGGTATTTAGGTAAATTATGCAAAGAATAACTGACCACTGTATTTCAGTATTTTATTCTATTTTCAATTCATTGATTGAAGTAAATTGTATGCAAATATACAAACTATTATGAATAAAAGCAAAGTATAAAATGAATTGTGAATAATATATATATTTAGTCCTTTATTCCAGAGCTTAAAATGTGTCTCTTCAATCACATTTTTTTGCCTTTACTCTATGCTAATTCTGACTAGGAGGTATTTTAATAACTCATCTTTACAGAGGATAAAGATTGAGAGACAAAAGTTTGTTGTTACAAATATATACCCTTTTCAGAACAGGTTGAAGAATGTAACGGTTATAAATATACTTCATTCACCTACTTGTTCTTTCATTTTGATAAATTTCAGAGTATTCTACTGAAGATAGAGCAATGCATAAATATAATCTCAAGAGACAAAGATAGATAGATGATAGATAGATAGATAGATAGATAGATAGATAGATAGATAGATGATAGATAGATGATAGATAGATAGATAGATAGAAAGATAGATAGATAGAGTGGTTTTAGACCTGGGAGCAGGAAACTCAGAGTTGGTGTTGGTCAAGGTAACTACAAATGGAAATAAAAGGGAAGAATATTTCTGATTTCAGAGTCCTCTTATTCCTTTGAAAGTTTTGTCAGTAAGTTTTATGTTGTTTGAAATAATATTCTTAATGGAAATAAAGATTCCAAATCTTTTAGTATCTGTGATTATTTCTATGATGTTAATGTAAAAAGTAGATATCTTTCCATGATTGATAAAGTATTATTTTACAGATTTCCAGTTCTTAAAATTATACATTAATCAGTTGAATTAATTGATATTCTAATTGTGGGTAAAGAAGTAGATACTGGGTGATATTCATAGTCTGTTCCTTGGTGAGCCTCTCTTTTTTTTTTTTTAAGATTTTTATTTATTTATTTATTTGAGAGAGAGAGAATGAGAGATAGAGAGCACGAGAGGGAAGAGGGTCAGAGGGAGAAGCAGACTCCCTGCTGAGCAGGGAGTCCGATGTGGGACTCAATCCCGGGACTCCAGGATCATGACCTGAGCCGAAGGCAGTTGCTTAACCAACTGAGCCACCCAGGCGCCCGGTGAGCCTCTCTTTTACCTCCCATGTTCATTTGTTTTGTTTCTTAAATTCCATATGTGAGTGAAATAATATGGTATTTTTCTTCCTCTGACTTATTTCACTTAGCATAATACTCTCCAGCTCCATCCATGTAGTTGCAAATGGCAAGATTTCATTTTTTATGGCTGAATAATATTCCATGATATGGTGTAATACACACACACACACACACACACACACGCCACCTCTTCCTTATCCATTCACCAGTCCATGGACAGCTGGGCTCTTTCCATAATTTGGCCATTGTTGGTAATGTTGTTGTAAACATTAGGGTGCATGTATCCCTTCAAATCAGTATTTTTGTATTCTTTTTTTTTTAATATTTTTATTTATTTATTGAGAGAGAGAGAGAATGGTAGAGAGAGAGCATGAGAGGGAAAGAGGTCAGAGGGAGAGGCAGACTCCCCGCTGAGCAGGGATCCTGATGCGGGACTCAATCCCAGGACTCCAGGATCATGACCTGAGCCGAAGGCAGTCGCTTAACCAACTGAGCCACCCAGGCACCCAGTATTTTTGTATTCTTTGGGTAAATACCTAGCAGTCCATTGCTGGGTCATAGGGTAGCTCTATTTTCAACTTTTTGAGGAACCTCCATACTGTTCTCCAGATTGGCTGCACCAGTTTGCATTCCCACCAACAGTGTAAAAGGGTTCCCCTTTCTTCACATCCTCACCAACATCTGTTGTTTCCTGTGTAGTTAACTTTAGCCATTCTGACAGATATGAGGTGTCATCTCATTGCGGTTTTGATTTGTATTTCCCTGATGATAAATGATGTTGAGCATTTTTTCATGTGTCTGTTGGCCATCTGTAGGTCTTCTTTGGAAAAATGTCTATTTTTGTCTTTTGCCCATTTCTAAACTGGATTATTTGTTTTTTTGGGTGTTGAGTTTGATAAGTTTTTTATAAATTTGGATACTAACCCTTGTCAGATATGTCATTTGCAAATATCTTCTCCCATTCTGTAGGCTACTTTTTAGTTGTTTGATTGTTTCTTCTCTGTGCAGAAGGTTTTTATGTGGATGAAGTCCCAATAGTTCATTTCTGCTTTTGTTTTCCCTTTCTTCAGTGACATGTCTAGTAAGAAGTTGCTACAGCCGAGGTCAAAGAGGTTACTGTCTGTGTTCTTCTGTAGGATTTTGAGGGATTCCTGTCTCACTTTTAGGTCTTTCCTTCATTTTGAATTTATTTTTGTGTATGGTGTAAGAAAGGGGTCCAGTTTCATTCTTCTGCATGTTGCTGTCCAATCTTCCCAAAACCATTTGTTGAAGGACTGTATTTTCTCCATTGGATGTTCTTTCCTACTCATCAAAGATCAGCTGACTATGTAGTTGTGGGTTCATTTCTGAGTTTTCTATTCTGTTCCATTGATCCATGTGTTTGTTTTTGGACCAATACCATATTGTCTTGATCACTACAGCTTTGTAGTATAGGTTGAAGTCCAGAATTATGATGCCTCCAGCTTTGATTTTCTTTTTCAAGATTGCTTTGGCTGTTCTGGGGCTTTTCTGGTTCCATACAAATTTTAGGATTGTTTTAGCTCTGTGAAAAATGCCATTGGTATTTTGATAGAGATTGCATTAAATGTGTAGATTACTTTTGGTAATATTGACGTTTTAACAATATCTGTTCTTCCAATCCATGAGCATGGAATGTTTTTCCATTTCTTTGTGTCATCTTCAATTTCTTTCATCAGTGGAACACTACATTCTTAACATAAAATATTCAGGGTATTTTAAACTCATTCTTCCATGCAAATGGTTTTCAATTAATAAATGCTTAATAAATTTAAGAATGTGGTTGCCTTAGTCCAACTGGTATTTTATCAATCACCTTGACTGAAATTCAATTACATAATATTCATGGAAACTTTAACCTAAGTCTACTATCTAAATCAGCAAAAAGTTCACTGATAAAATGCAATATACATGATTTGGAGGAACAATTGTCATGCAGTTTTTAACAAAAGGAAAGTGTCACCTAAAGTAACTAGGAAGTTTTGGCTTTGGTGTAAATATGACAGATGATATATATACAATGAAAAACTTACTCATAGATTATGAAATAAAATGAAAAAGGAAAGTTTTATGTGTCCAGCAATAATATATTTGATCATTTGACAGAGAAATCAATAAGTTAGATTCATTTTGAATCGAGTGGATATAAATATGTGTGTGTGAATGTAAGTATGCACACACAGATATGTATGTATATACATCTTGATAAAAATATATTGAGGCATTTTCCTTTATTGAAAAGTTTTGGGGTTTATTAAGAAATCCAACTATTCAAAAGCTGTAGCCAAACTTTTAGTGGTATACATCTATCTCAGCAAATGTGCATTTCATTCATTAATATAACTTAGCAATATGAGCAAAAGGCATATGAATATCCGATGTTGAGATCCATCATCGGAAAGTTCACACACATACACAATTTTTACTCAACTTATTATCTCAGTATAATGGTGAATAACTTTACTTAGTATGAACATTCTTGAGCAGTATATTTGGATTAAGCAGATAATTGAGTGTTCAAAGGACACTAGGGATTCATTTCTACATAAGCATTTTACATTTATGAAGTATTGTACTGATTCTTCCTATGATAGCATATGATACATTAGTTTTATGTGTTAAAAATTTATGTTTTACATATCAGCAGTGATATCAAGAAACTGACGCTCAAATCTTCAAATTTGTCAGGTATAAAGAAAGAGTTCTTGTTTGAAGTTAATAAACAGTAAAGGTAGGGTATAGACAAATCTTTATCACATGTCAATTGTCTAGGCTGCAGATTTTTCAATTCCTTTGCTCCTCCTTTTGCTTGTTCTTTTCATTCATTTCTTTTTCATTTTACTGATGCTTTTAACTTCATCATAATATAAGACTATATAAAAGTGAAATAGCATATGCTTGTAGTTATTTGCCAATTTCAATAGAGTGGAGCACTTGTTGATGCTTACTGAATGTCAATTGAGGGAGAATTATCACTGTCATCTCATTTTAATATTTCTCAAAAATCAGTTCTATGATTTCACTGCAAAAATGCTAACCTGTTACAATCAGATATTAATCCTAAAATGAGAGACTCAATTTTTTTTCAAATTAAGATTTTGAGAGTTCTCTAGCATATACTCCCCAGATATGCATATCAATTATTTGTCCTTCCTATGGACAGAAGTACTCGTTGTTATTCTAATGATATTCTGTTTATTTTCAATAAATTAAAATTTTATAGATTTATATTTTATTAGAAAATGAGAACGACTAAGGATAATATTAAAAAAAAATTGACCTAGCTACTCTAAACTTCACCTGCTTTAAATCCATTAATGTTTAGAAGAAGAAAAAGATCAGTGGAGATTCACTTCCTGTATTTACAATAATGAATATCTAAGAAACTAGATAAACATATCTTCAAATAAGCATGTATTTGTTATTTATTTCCTTTGGCTGCATTTCTGTTATAGAAGTAATTAAGTGATGGAAATGATATATTCAAATTACTTCTATGCTTATGAATAGAAATAATAAAATAATTTAATATATTTTCTTTCATAGAACAATTATCATCAGATCATTTTTTTAAGCCTTCCCTTTTGTACAATCTGCAGTGAAATTAACAATAACCAGAACAGGGATTTACACGTATCCTGTTTAGAAGCATGGCTCTTTGAGCAGAAAGAAAAACATAAAAGTTTTCAGAATCATACTGAAAATAATAATGGATATATTTATCACTGAAAATTTGAGCAAGAGAGATCTGAATATGTGGCATTCTTGTCAACAAATTCTTCAGTCAGAATCTGCTGTTAATCAAACTGAACATGTTTGCCCTTGGGTTAAAAGTGTACATTATAGTGTTTTATACCTATGATAGAGTAAGGGAGCAATATAAATAGGCTTTTACAGAAACTGATTGTTGTCCAGGTCTCTGGAGAGTTAAAGTTATGGTAGTTTCTGGAGAAAATGAATAAAATGTATGCAGGTGAAAAAGTCTGGATCCCAGTGGGGGTCATCCAAAATGTGTAAACAACAAATAACTGGCAGGCACAGGTAGCTTTTTTCACAAATGGAGAGGTCAGTAGTTATATAAAGAAAATAAAATGCTTCTCCTTTCTCTCTCTATTAAGCAAAACTCTCTCTGAATTTGTTCTTTTCTTTTTTAAAGTAATCTCTATAACCAGCATAGAGCTCAAACTTATGACCTTAAAATAAGGAATCATATGCTCTACCGACTAACTCCTCTAAATTTGGTCTTGAAATGGGTTACAAAACAGCACTCAATGCAAGAGTTAGCAAGACATTTATTTTTCAGAGTAAAATCTCTAAGCAGGACCCAAACAAACCATTTTAGGGAATTTTTCAACTAAACATGAGGCTAGGCAGTTTAAGTTAAGCTTGTTTGAAGTCTTAGCTTGTTATTCCTCCGTTGGAATTACAGAAATAGATATGCTGCCATTTCCTTTCCAAGATGAAAGCTAATATATTCTGCCCACTGGAGCAACATTCAAAATAATCCACAAAATGATCTATCAACCCATTTCAAAAACAGTTTGAAATCTATTCTGTATATTTTTCTACAAAATATAAATGTAAAATCATATGGCTGCCAGGAACTTCCAAAGGTCATGTAGCATTCCAGCTTTCACATTTTCTCAATGGGAATGAGCATGACCTATTCACCGGTTTATTCTCTAGTGTCAATGAATAAAACTCATTCCTACTATAATATTCTTTTGTCCAATGAGTCAGACAAAATGATAGAATTGATTAGCCATTTAATTATTTTTTTATTTAATGTGATAAGTGCCAATTTTGAAATCCCTACAAAGTGATATGGGACTGCTTTGGAAGGGAATTTAATTCTACCTGGGAATTGGAGTAAGTTTCACAAACATTTTAGCTGGATCTTGGCAGATGTTGGCATCTATTGGAAAAAGGGAGACTTTCTGAAGTAATATAGATGTAATCCTGTTTTATTTCTACTTGACAGTAATACCATGGAGGGATCTGTCCCATTCTCTGAAATACAGACTTTCGTTTTTAAAGTAAGAGGGTTTTTAAAATTTATTTTTTAGTTTTTAAAAAGATTTTATTTATTCATTTGCAAGAGAGAGAGAGCACGAGTAGTGGGGAGAGGCAGAGGGAGAAGCAGACTCCCCACCAAGCAGGAGGAGCCAGATGTGGGCTTGATCCCCGGACCTGGAGATCATGACCTGAAGCTGAAGGCAGACACTTAACCATCTGAGCCACCCAGGCACCCATAAAGTAAGAGTTTTATGGGACATCCCTTGGATACTTGGTCTGTGGCTACACCCATGCAGCTCAACATAACATTTTAGACTCCCCTAACCCATTATCTCTTCCATTTCCCTAGGGACCCAGACAATTGTTTCATATCTTTGTCCCCTGCAATTTCTCCTCTTCATTTTTTGATTCTTCCTTCACAATCCACACTCCCAATTCCCACTTTACTTTCTATTTCATTGAGAAAATAGAAGCAAGCAGAGGATAACAGATTAACTTATAATACTATATCAAATCATTTCCCATTTCTCCTCCCAAATGCTCCACATTTTTCTCCCATTCCAAATGGATTAGCCTCTATGTTCTTAGTTAAGACCAACCTTAACAGCTATTCACAGGGTCACATTCCTGCTAATTGCTAAAGGACATTTCTTTAGGTTGTCTCTCCATCTCTTTCTCTTACATCATAATTTTTCCCTTTTACTATATCATTCCTTTTAGAATACAAATATTATTTGACCATCTTAAGTAAATCATCTTATTTTTCTCCCATCCCAAAAATGAATAAACCTTATGATCTCATTTTTCATAGGCCATTTGACTTTTCTTTCCTCTGTAGAAAATATCCTATAAAGAATTGTCTATAATCACTCTCTCCATTTTCTTTCCTATCTCTTTGAATTTATCCTAATTAGATTTTCACACCCACCACTTCAATAATACTGTGCTTCCCACTAATAAACCTGTTGCTAAAGCCCTTGGCCATTTCTCTGTCTTCATTTAACACTGCTTTTGGGCAGCATTTAACCCAGTTAATTCCCCTTTGAAACACTTTTCTTTGATTCTAGGCAACACACTCATCTGGTTTTCCTATATCTCTGGCCACTTTATCTCAGTTTCTTTTGCTCGTTCATTCAGATCTCACCAAAATTTAAATGTTGGAGTGTTCAGGTCAACATTGAGACTGTGATGATGCAAATGACCAACTCATCTTGGGTACAGAATTTAAGGGAGAGCCAAAAAGCTGAGTATCAAAGATAAGATCATTTCAATATTTGTTTTTAAAATTTCATGCAAAAAATCCATAATAAACAAAATATCTAACTAAAACAGAGTCGATATTATTAATTTTGATTCTGGGCTTAAGCTCCAGGATGGTTAGGCATAGCATGAGTGCCAAAGCACAATCTTCATTGACTTCTAGTTTTTTTGTATAAATAAATAGTTAATTAATTAATTAATTAATATTTGTTTATTATTTGTATAAATATGTATATATATGTACACACACACACACACACACACACACACACCTTACATAATTTCATCCAGTCTCATGGTTTAAAAAAGCATCTTTGTTGGTGAATCCCAAGACCATATCTCCAGCCTGACATTCTTCTGAATTCTGGAATACCTAACTGAATATTCATAACATATCCACTTGAATGTTTAATGGATGTTAACCTGAGAGCAGTTAACATAGAGAATCACAATAATCATTTTTCTTATTTTCAAGTAATTTTATTCTTATTTATGTTATTATATTATTATTTAAATCATTCCATTTAGAGTTGGCTAATAAAATGCATTATGATTTGATACACAGGAAACACACAGTAATAAATAATTGGAGTATGAGACTAAAATGATTTCTGTTAGGGTGCCTGTGTGACTCAGTCAGTTAAGTGTCTGACTCTTGATTTCAGCTCAGGTCATGATCTTAGGGTTGTGAGATAGAGCCCTGTGTCAGGATCTGTGCTGAGTGTGGAGCTTGCTTAAAATTCTCTCTCTTCCTTTTTCTCTGCCCTCCCCCACCCATGCACACACTTGCGTGTGAGCTCTCTCTCTTAAAAAAAAAAAAAAATCTCTGCCACTGTACCTCTCCTGAACTCATCTCTTACTATTCTTCCTTTCTTTGCCTTTAATTTAGCCACATTGCCTCCTTGTTCTTTGTTGTTTTTTTTTTCTTCTTTGTTGTTTTATATGTTGTATTTTTATGGCTTTCCTGACTGTTTATTTGCTTATGGATTCTATCTAGGTTTAGTTTTGATTTCTCAAGTATTTTATTTCTAATTACTTCTTGAATTTGATGACATTTGTTTCCAGTATCCTTTTCTCCAATCTCAGTTCTAAGTTTTTAAAAACTTCTAATTTATTTTATTCTTTTAAAGCTGTCATAAGTTCCATAGTATATTAAATTCTTTAAAGTACTAGACTGTACTTTTTCTACTTTTTAAGCATATCTTTCTTGAACACTTTCATTGTCCATAGGGTTAAAATTCTGCTCATATTACCTTCTAATTCCCTAAAGGTTTGTATGGGCTTTGATCGCAATCCTTTTCTGTTGTTACTTTTTCATGAGAACTGAGTTTCCCTATTCTCTTCCTTTTATACTTCTTCCTGTGCTCCTGCTGATGCCACATATGTCATGTAAGATCTCCAGCGGTTTTGAGTTCATGAGCATAATTACCTATCTAGTTTTGTTTTGGAAGTTATCTATGTATTGTTTATTTATTTATCCTAGTTTACTTGACTTATAGGGAAAAATCAGGGAGATTCATAAACATGATCATGAATAATCACTTTTTATGATTATCTATGTTATGAGCAAGTTGGATTTATCTGAGGTGAGGCTAGGGTCATAAAAGTTACATTAGGTTAATGTAATATATCACATTATTATATAAAGGGAAATATACTTTGCATGATCTAATTAAATTGGGAAAAGATGTTTGATAAAATACATCATTATTGATTAAAATTCTTAGAGAATGAAGAATAAGAGGTAAATTCTTAAGTTAGTAAGATACTATCTATAAAACATCATTTAGTCTTATATAATGGTGAAATATTAAAGTTTTTTCTTTGGGAGGAAAAAGATGAGAATGTTTACTAATGCCACTGAATCAGTACTACTACACCACAATCAAATTAGAGAAAAAAATAGTAAACAGTCTAAATGGCAGTATGTTTTAATTTTCCCATATTATTTTTTAAATTTTATTTTTTTAATTTAAATTCAATTAATTAACATATAGTGTATTATTAGTTTCAGAGGTAGAGTTCAGTGATTCATCAGTCTTATATAACACCCAGTGCTCATTACATCACATCCCCTCCTTAATGTCTATGATCAAGTTACCCCATCCCCCCACCCCCACCCCTCCAGCAACCCTCAGTTTGTTTCCTATGATTAAGAGTCTCTTATGGTTTGTCTCCTTCTCTGGTTTCATCTTGTTTTATTTTTCCATCCCTTCCCCTATGATCCTGTTTTGTTTCTTAAATTCCACATATCAGTGAGCTCATATGATAACTATCTTTCTCTAATTGACTTATTTTGCTTAGCATAGTACCCTCTAGTTTCATCCATGTCCTTGCAAATGGCAAGATTTCTTTTTTTTTTTTTAGAACATCTTAAATTTTTAATCCTTTCTTTACAGGTTACCTAGACCGCTTTTGATTAAGAAAACTGTAGAAAGTTAGTAACTGCCACAAGCAAACGCCAGGCAGCCGCACGTGTCAATTTTCCACAGAGTCCTGTTTTGCGGGGTCTCCACTCACACTCGCTGGAATCGGTCGCGGCAGAGTTTAGTCCACAGGTCGCTTCTCCCCGTATTTCTTTGTAAACTCTTCAGCATTCTTACAGCACTTTTTACAGTCCTTAGAGTATTCTTCAGCTAGGTCAGCCCGAAGTGGGTGCTTGGGCTGGGGGTCGTTCACCAGTGCTATGAGGGACTGGATTACTTGGTCGGTTTTGGTTGCTGGCTTCCAGTTTTCAGCACTAATTACTGGCAGACAGACCTGCCCCTTTTCATTGATGTTCGGGTGATAGATTTTTGTTTTAAATGTGATCTTTGGTGGTTTGAAGGGGTACTCTGCTGGAAAGTTGATTTTGATTCCGAAGGCCCCCTTATCATATGCAGGGTTGTCAGGAACAATAAACCCTTGCCAAGTCAATAAATTAGCTTCATCAACCTGGATGTTACTGAAGTTTTTCATTCCACATTTGCGGATTTCTTCAAGCTCCTTCATCAGCCTCCTGCTGGCCGCCATCTTGGATCTGGTGCTGCAAGATTTCATTTTTTGATGGCTGCCTAATATTCACATCTTCTTTATCCATTCATCTATCAATGGACATCTGGGCTCTTTCCACAGTTTGGCTATTGTGGACATTGCTGCTATAAACATTGGGGTGCAATTGCTCCTTCAGATCACTATATTTGTATCTTTGTGGTAAATCCCTAGTAGTGCAATTGCTGGTCATATGGTAGCTTTTTGAGGAACCTCCACACTATTTTCCAGAGTGGCTGCACCAGCTTGCATTCCCACCAACAATGTAAGAGGGTTACCCTTTCTCTGCATCCTCACCAATATCTGTCATTTCCTGACTTGTTAATTTTAGCCATTCTGACTGGTGTGAGGTAGTATCTCATTGTGGTTTTGATTTGTATTTCCCTGATGCTGAGTGATGTTGAGCAATTTTCATGTGTCTGTTGGCCATTTGTATGTTTTCTTTGGAGAAATGTCTGTTCTTTCTGCCCATTTCTTGATTGGATTAGTTGTTCTTCGGGTGTTGAGTTTGATAAGTTTTTTATAGATTTTGGATACTAGCCCTTTATCTGATAAAACATTTGCGAATATCTTCTCTCATTCTGCTGGTTGTCTTTTGGTTTTGTTGACTGTTTCCTTTGCTGTGCAAAACTTTTTATCTTGATGAAGTCCCAATAGTTCATTTTTGCCTTTGTTTCCCTTGCCTTTAGAGATGTATCTTGGAGGAAGTTGCTGTGGCCAATGTCAAAGAGGTTGCTACCTGTGTTCTCTTGTAGGATTTTGATGGATTCCTGTCTCACATTTAGGTCTTTCATCCATTTTGAGTCTATTTTTGTGTATGATGTAAGAAAATGGTCCAGGTTCATTTTTCTGTATGTGGCTGTCCAATTTTCCCAAGACCATTTGTTGAAGAGACTTTCTTTTTTCCATTGGATGTTCTTTCATAGAGTTGAGGGTCCATTTCTGGGTTCTCCATTCTGTTCCATTGATCTATGTGTCTGCTTTGTGCCAGTACCAACAGTACATTAAAAGGGTTATTCACCATGACCAAGGGGATTTATTCTTGGGCTGCAAGAGTGGTTCAACATCCACAAATCAATCAATGTGATATACTACATTAATGAAAGAAAGGGCAAGAAACATATGATCCTCTCAATAGATGCAGAAAAAGCATTTAACAAAGTACAGCATCCTTTCTTGATTAAAACTCTTCACAGTGTAGTGATAAAGGGAACATACCTCAATATCATAAAAATTGTATACAGAAGGTCCACAGTGAATATCATTCTCACTGCGGAAAAACAGAGCTTTTTTCCCTAATGTCAGGAACAAGACAAGGATGTCCACTGTTGTTCAACATATTACTGGATGTCCTAGCCTCAACAGTCAGACAACAAAAAGAAATAAAAGGCATCCAAATTAGCAAAGAAGAAGCAAAATTCCCCCTCTTCACAGATGACATGATACTCTATGTGGAAATCCCAAAAGACTCCAACCCAAAATTGCTAGCACTCATTCAGGAATTCAGCAAAGTGGCAGGATATAAAATCAATGCACAGAAATCAGTTGCATTTCCATACACTAACAATGAGACAAAAGAAAGAGAAATTAAGGAGTCTATCCCATTTACAATTGTACCAAATACCATAAGATACCTAGGAATAAACCTATTCAAAGAGGCAAAGGATCTGTACAAAGAAAACTATAGAGCACTCATGAAAGAAATTGAGGAAGCCACAAAGAAATTGAAAAATTTTCCATGCTCATAGATTGGAAGAACAAATATTGTTAAAATATTTATGCTACCTAGAGCAATCTATACATTCAATGCAATTCCTATCAAAATACCATCAACTTTTTTTCAGAGAGTTGGAACAAATAATCCTAAAATGTGTATGGAACCAAAAAGACCCTGAATAGCCAAAGGGATGTTGAAAAAGAAAACCAAAGCTGGTGGCATCACAATTCCAGACTTCAAGCTATATTACAAAGCTGTTATCATCTTTTCCCATATTATTTGATTAAAAAAATTTGAATTGGACTACTAGCTAAGGCAATATTACCAAGAAATGATTTGAAGGTAGATGGATTTGCCCAAAACATAAAAAACAATGTGGGATTAATTCTAAAGTGATAATTTTAGTTTAGTCACAGAAGAATAAGTTAATGGATCAATAAAAGAAAATGGATAGCCTAGAAATTTAAAAAAATGGATCCTCAGTTTCTGTCAGAGTAGACATTTCACATTAGTTGGGAAAAGAGGAATCATTAAATGAATAATGGAATAATGATTGCTTAACTCTGGCAGAAATGATATTTCGTCATGGACTCTTCTATCCAAAATTCATTCCAGATGTTTTAAAGATTTAATTGTGAAAAGCAAAACTATAAAAAATGTGAAAGGAAATTTAGAAAAAAATACTTTCTTTTTTTTAATTATTATGTTCATTTAGCCACTGTATAGCACATCATTAGTTTTTGATGTAGTGTTCGGTGATTCATTAGTTGCATATAACACCGGGTACTCATCACAACATGTGCCCTCCTTAATACCCATCACCCTGTTACCCCGTCTCCCCACCCCCATCCCCTCTGAAACCCTGTTTTTTTTTTCCCGGAGTCCATAGTCTTTCATGGTTCTTCTCCCTCTCTGATTTGTCCCCATTCAGATTTCCCTCCCTTCTGACCTTACTATAGGAAAGGATTTCTTAAACAAGACACAAAAAAACACAAGTGTAAATAAAATTTGATCAAATTGACTTTGTTAAGATTAAAAACATCTGCTTATCAAAAGGCAAATCAAGTAAAAAAATCAAGTCACAAGTTTAGAGAATATGTTTGCAATGGATATTCTTGATACATAATGAATTTAAAATATAGAGAGAATTCTCAAAAATCTGTTAAAAAAGACAAACTATCCAATAAAACATTGAGGGGATGGAGATGAGACTTTTTTGGTACCAAGTCGATAGAGGACCAAAAATCTTAAACAGCAGTTAATCAAACTTTGCTGTTATTTGATAATTAATTATAGTATAATCAATTAGTTTCCTCAAAGAGGTCAAAATTCCCAATCACATTAATTTCGTTAAAAAAATAAGAAATTCTTACATTTAATAATTTTCTTGAAGTGGAAAATTATTATCTTTGCACTTTGCAATTCAGTGAATAACATTATAATATGAATTGTAAGAATTTTCTGTCCAATTAAATGTTCATTGTAAAGATCATAGTAAAACATCATTAGGCAAGGGGCGCCTGCGTGGCTCAGTCATTGAGTGTCTGCCTTTGGCTCAGGTCATGGTCCCAGGGTCCTGGGTTCAAGCCCCACATTGGGCTCCCTGCTCAGCGGGAAGCCTGCTTCTCCCTCCCCTACTCCCCCTGCTTGTGTTCCCTCTCTTGCTGTGTCTCTCTCTCTGTCAAATAAATAAATAAAATCTTAAAAAAAAATCATTAGGCAAGTACACTAAACTTTGTACATAACTAATTTTTCAGGGAGAAAATTATGTAATGTAGTATTATAAAATTAGTTGATGATCTCCACAATATAGGCAAAGCTGTATATTCAGTTTTATTAATTGTCCCTTCTCTTTTCTCTTCTCAGAAAAAAAGGAAAAGTGAGCTTTGATAGTTTATTTTCAGCTTACCGTATTTCATAAATTAAATGGAAAATTTGGAATTTGGCAAACTATCTGCACAGAATCTCCTATAGTCATACACAGATATCTCTGGTATACTGAAAAAAAAAACAGAAAATGAATAAGTTGATTAAGGATAAGTTTTGATGAGGAAAATCTAAAGTAATTGACCTTGCTAAACTAATTGAGGACACAATAAAGGATTCACTTCAGTAAATATGAATATGAATATTAATCTAGAGGTGAAAAATATTAACTAATTCTTGCCATATGGTTATAATTATGCTGGTACTTTCTATTTGTTTTCAAATGCATGAGGATCCTAAAAATACGCTAAATGGTATCTGGACCCATATGCCAGTAGTACCAACAGGTAAAATAGGATATTACTTTGTAACAGAACCTTGATTTCTTCTGTGTCAATATCATATAACAATATGTAAGAAGCGGAACATTGGACTAGCTGTTGACTGAAAACAAGAGAGGTCTTTAGGAAAGAAGAGGAAATCTTTAGGCAAAAGATAGTAAGTAAGCACTCTGGAAGAGCTGCAAGCACATGTGAGGGCTAATGGTCCCATACACCATCCAAGGATGCTACTCATTCTTCTAAAAACTCATCTAAATACCTTACTCTAAATATGTTTCATTTCCAGACCTTATACAGTTTATCATCCTTTTTAGTTGTTTTAGCACCTACTTGAACTGAAAAAAAAATAAAAAATATGATTAATGGTGTGTTTTGCTGCATCTTGAAGTTCAAGCATGTCATTTCTCTGGAATTTCCTCCAGCAAGATTTGATTTTGCTGGCTCCACCAAAAGGTGTAAATTTTAGGCAATTTTTCCTGTTTGCTCTGAAAATTTTTTACACCTTCTCTATGATTTCTAAGTATTTCTTTCCTTTCATTTTTTTTTTTTTTTTTGGTGCTACCACTTGCCTGTTGAGCTTTAGTTTTAATGTCCTAGCTTAAATCAGATGACGTAAGCACACAAATATCCAGGAGATGAAGTTAGAGACTAAATTTACTCTTACTTGATACTCAACCCATAGTTTAAAGATTTTATATGTTTAACCTTGTAGATGTTTTAGTGAATTAATGGGTAAATGAGAAAAAGAATGGCTTCAGTGTTTTCATTGTACTCAGTAAAGAAACAATAATCTCCATATTGTTAATTAATTCCTCTTTTAAGATTTAGAACTTAATGATTTAGCCTCAACTTTCACTTTTGTTACTTCATGAACTTGAAAAAATGATAGATTAATAATCCTGACCTATTTGGCATTCTTTAATTTATTTTGCAGTTAAATGTAATCAGCTTTTATGAACTGCTTATATTTGCATAATTGCCCTAGTACTCAAAACTACATTTTAGCATTCATCTTCAGTTTTTATTAGTAGTCAATTTTACTCCTAATTCCTTGATTTTTTTTCTTCTTTCTGTGAATTTCCTATAAATATCATATCCTTTGATAATCAAATCCTCCAATATGAAAGAACACCCTTTTCTGACATGTGCAGCGAAAAATAGCCATCTAGTATTTGGTTGAATCAAGGTTTGGTGTGCTGGAAGGAATACTGTTTTGTAGTCTTTTAGGTCTGATTCTGCCTAAATCATGATCTTTCACATGTTGGGTGTAAAAAAGGTACACATCAGGTATTTAATAAACATTGATTTGCTTCATGTTATTTCTCCCTAGCCAATCAAGTCCACTGTCATATCTACATCTCTTCACAGAGTAGATGGCAGAAACTGTGGGTTATGTTTGCCTGAGAATTACTTTCTTCCCTCCCAGTAGTTCAACCAACCCAAGGAGTCAAATTGTTATCAAGGCTTCTTGATTTTACCTTAAATCTTTCTAAACATCATCCAATTTTGTACATCCTAATGGATAACACCCACTATCTTTTGTATGTTTATTTTTTTCTAACAGCCTCTTAATCAGTTTTACTGATTCCAACTTTGATCTTCTAACGTCTATTATCACCATTAGAGCTTCAGTTATATTTCTGAAATGCAAGTACTGATATTTCTCTCAAAAACATTTTAGTAGTATTTTTTTTCACTTTAGGTCAAGTCCAAACTCTCTATTGTGGCTTCTGTGGCTTTTAATTAACTGGACTCTATCTTTCACTGTTCTATAACCTCTTTCACTGTTTATTTATTTTTTTTAAGATTTTATTTATTTGAGAGAGAGAGAATGAGAGATAGAGAGCACGAGAGGGAAGAGGGTTAGAGAGAGAAGCAGACTCCCTGCTGAGCAGGGAGCCCGATGTGGGACTCGATCCCGGGACTCCAGGATCATGACCTGAGCCGAAGGCAGTCGCTTAACCAACTGAGCTACCCAGGCGCCCACCTCTTTCACTGTTTAAAATCTTCATTCCATTCCCAACCACCTACCATATTTTGCTGCAGACATTACTGAATCACTTTCAGTTCCTCCAACATTTTATATTTATCTGTCCACTTAGAATCTTTGTAAGTTGTGTTCCATCTCCATGGAAGATCGCTTCTCTTGTTTTCACACTTCCCGTCAACTTGAGATAGTTGTCATGCCTTCTACATGTCTATGTTTTCTTCATCTTTCCTATGTTACCTGAAACTATTTTATTCCACCAAGTATCATTACAGATCAAGTAATAACAATGCACATTACATTTTATTGGTACTGTTTGTCTGGTTTCACCATTAAACTGAGAGATATAAAGATAATAGGTGCTTTTATTTTATCATCATTGATTTCCAACATTTAGCACAGTGCCTGATAAATTGTGGTGGTTAATAAATATTTGCTGAATACCATTAAATGGAAAGGATAGATTTTAAAAGATATTTGTTTTGGATAATCCTGAGTTACATATCAGCAGTAAATTATTAAGAGTTGGTATCTAACTCTGGGGACACAACTTTAGTTTAAGCAAAATATTCTAGTAGGTAGTCATGGTAGAATATAGCTTGGTCTCTCTAAAAATACAGACCATGCGTGTGACTCCAAGTGGCTCTAGGTGCACAAGATCCTTAGTGGTCATTTAACTACAGTCCAAACTAGACTCTCTTCTGTATTATATTTTTCTTTTCCCTATAGATTAAAATTCAGTTCATATGATTAAATTAATAAGGTGGCTTTATTGATATAACATTGGTGATAGTTTATCATCCACTTTTGTTTTTATTGCTTGTTGCCACACTAAATCAGATGATGCTCATATGTCATCTAGACTTCCACATTAGTTTTATTACTTGGTCCCCACTGTCACTCTGGTCCTTCTGCAATCCTTTTCATTCAGCCATATCAGTGTTGCAGAAATGTAAATCTGATCTTATTAAATCCTTGTTTATAAGTATCTCCCACTGTTCTTTCTCATACAGTTTTGTCCTTTTCCTTCGCACATTTCCTGCACATTCACTTCAGAATGGGCGATCATATAAATATATGCTTGTGTCACTTGTTTATATGTCTCCATAACTAGCATGTATACTCTATCAGGGCAAAAATTGCGTCTATCATTTTGACGACTATATCCCCAGCAACCAACACATAGCAGGTGCTCGATAAATTCCACTGAATGAATTTACTAAATTATTCTTAATCTCTATTACCAGCAAAGTTTTAGCACAGTGATAGTTCTCTACAACTATGGGTAAATAAACCCATTGATTGAAGCACCTTAGCTAGTAGTTCCAGTAAGTTTAAAGTGATGCTGAAGAATTTCCCATTCCATCCTCATTCCCCTTGAGGCTAATTCCCAAGAAAGACATTCAATAATAATGCTAAGCACCTAAAAATGGTGGCTGTGGGTGTTCTGGCAGACCTCGCTATAGATTGTAGCCTGAGTGTCCTGGATCCCTGGTGCAAGTTTAATCCAGTAGAAAGTTTTGGTATCAGATGTTTCAGAACCTGTCCATATCAAGAGTGCAATATCTGTTGTCAAAAGTTGCATTTTACTTCTCATTGACTTATCTGTTTTTTACCCCTTCACCAAAGGAATCTATAGCATCATGGGAATAAATATACATATTTGTGGTTAATGATTGCTAACAAACACTAGTTTTCTTTGCCTTTCACAAAAAAGCAGCACCAACACTTGAGAATACTGGTTAATTTGCTGCTCACATTTTCATTCATCAAGGTAAGATCAACACTAACCACACATTTAGAAGGAAAAATTTTAGACTTTAATATTTTAAATGTAAATCACCCCTTTGCATAAAATTAAAAATTAAAAAAATGTAAAGGGACGGTATCTCTTAAAGCAAATCACAATTGTACTATACACACAGTAGGGATAATTGGGTTACTAAGTACCTGAATGAAATAATTGAAAACAATTAGAAATTATTGAAATATTTGCCCCTTTAAATTATCTATGCTTTTCAATGATATATATATTTTTTTCCTATGGATGAAAATTCTTTCTCCATTCGGCTTCAAGAAAAGTAATTCGATAGTTGTCTGGACTACTATTACTGTGTGTTCATGAAAAGTTTCCAAACATATTTGGACCATCAGGTTATTCTTTTGTTATTATTAGAGGGTGAAGGATATTTTGTTTCTGGTATCATATTATGGTCTTTATATTACAGGACTTAGATAGGGATGCACTTTAAAAAGTGATGTTAACTCATTAATCTTGTACCCTAAAATTTTATGACCCATCCTTATTTCTTTTCCCACAGAGTCCAGCCAGACATCTTTAACACAGAACTCATCCTGTATTCTACCTTTTGGCTCACAATCTTTTCATAGAAATTAGGCTTTGTAGTTAGGTAGCTGTGGTTCAAACCCAAGCCCTGCCATGTTCATTGTTACCTTCAGAAATTACTTTAAACTATATATATATATTTCTGCTTTCTCTTCTCTAACTGGGATACTGATGTGTACCCAGAGGGTTGTTGTAAGATTTAGATGATAGTACATATAAATCAACTAATGTTAAAAGCTATCATATAGTATGTGTCAACAGATAGCAATTGTTTTTATCTTATTTTTTAAAAGCAAAAACAATTTTCGGACTGTCATATAAAGTTTAAAGAAGCTCACTATTAAATACACCCTGAGGATTTAACTAAGTTTCCACTATTAACCCATGTTGGGTCTTTCAAAACAGACCAGTACTATACAAGGCTATTTTAAATTTATGTGGATTGTTTATTCTGGGTTCTGATACCCAATCAAGTTAGTTCCTTCCATCTTTAAATCTTTAGCATTTTTTTCTCCTTTAAATATTTAATATTCTTTTCATTCTGTACTGTACAGTTAACAGAACTACATATACAAAATAATGCTTCCTTCCCACAAGCTGCCTTATACAAGCTGATACTGTAATACTAGGCACTCACTTTTCACATCAAGACTTTGGATTATACATTTTAAATTCAAAGACAAACTAGGACACTTCCTAGTTATCTCAAAGTAGGAGAAAAATGTAGTTTTATTCACGGTACAATTTTATGTTTTTTCATGCAACAGAGAGAACGAGTAAAACAAAAGGAGTCAATCATAAAATTAAAAGAAATTGGTTGTAATAATGCTTGGCTTTTAAATCTAGGGAAATAGCAATGAAGAATCACAGTAATCAAATTTGGCCTGAATAGAGCTCTGTGTAATTAGTACATTACACATAATGATAATGATCTTGTATTTTATTTAATTTTATTTATTTATTTATAAATGACTACCATATTGCACCTGAATACTTTGCAATAATTAAAATAATTTAAAAGTACAAAATGAGTCTTAAATTAAAGACTCACCAATTTCCCAGACTGATAAAATAACTAACTAATTAAAAGCCAGAGCTCTTATTTTCAGCTTGCACTGGGTTAGGAATTCTGGCATGTCAATTCATATCTAAGTTAGAGTGATGTTCACACACGTAGGGATTTTACTAATAAAATTATATTTAAAACACCAAAATTCTAAGCGGTAGCAAGTTTTAGCTGTGAAATGTGATTATAGGAGAAATAATGATAAAGATATATATTCCTGAGGGGTTGTTTTTTATAACTTCATTAATAAAATATATATTCAGGAACTGCTATATAGAGAGCAGTGTTCTCTGGTATACATAGGTATTTTTCATCTGGCATGTTTTTCTGTCTTCAGTATACTTAAACTCTTATAAGAAAGATAAGTAACAAAAATTTCTCTACATCCATGTCAGCATTTGTTATACCTTGTCTTTTTTTTTTTAAGATTTTATTTATTTATTTGACAGAGAGAGATAGTGAGAGCAGGAACACAAGCAGGGGGAGTAGGAGAGGGAGAAGCAGGCCTCCTGCCGAGCAGGGAGCCCGATGCGGGGCTTGATCCCAGGACCCCGGGATCATGACCTGAGCTGAAGGCAGACACTTAATGACTGAGTCACCCAGGTGCCCCTATATACCTTGTCTTTTTGATGATGGTCATTCTAACAGGTATGAAGATATTTCATTGTGGTTTTCATTTGCATTTCCCTAATGACTAGGGATGTTGAGCCTATTTTTATGTACCAGTTGGCCTTTTGTATCTCTTCTTTTTTTTAAAGATTTATTTATTTATTTATTTTAGAGAGAGTGACAGAGAGAGCAGGGGTTGGGGGGGCAGAGGGAGAGGGAGAGAATCTCAAGCAGACTCTCCACTGAGTGTGGAGCCTGATGCAGGACTCAATCTCATGACCCATGAGATCATGACCTTAGCTGAAACCAAGAGTCAGATACTTAGCCAAATGAGTCACTCAGGCACTCGTATCTCTTCTTTGGAGAAATGTCTTTTCAGGTCCTTTTCCCATTTTTAATTGGATTGTTTGGGTTTTTTGCTATTGAGCTCTATAAATTCCATATATATTCTCAATATTAAACCATTATCAGATCATGGTTTGAAGATTTTTTTTTCCCATTTTGTAGGTTGTTTTTCACCTGGTTGATGGTTTCTTTTGCTGTGCAGAAGATTTTAGTTTGATGTAGTCACACTTTTAAAAAAAATTAATTTGTGTAGAGTTAACATATAATGTTACATTAGTTTTGGGTGTAGAACATAGTGTTTCAACTTCTTTATGTTATGACATACCCCACAAAAGTAGCTATCATCTGTCATTATACAATGCTGTTACAATGTCATTGACTATATTCCTTATGCTGTGACTTTTATTCCCATGATTTATTCATTTGATAACTAGACACTCCTCTCACCCCTTTTCACCCACTTTGCCCATTCCCTATGCCTCTACTCTCTGACAACCTTCAGTGTGATCTCTGTATTATAGGTCTGATTCTGCTTTTTATTTGTTTATTCGTTTTGTTCTTTAGATTCCACATATGAGCAAAACCATATGGTATTTGTCTTTCTCATTCTGACTTATATTTTATTTAATGCAATAGCTTCCAGGTCTATTTATGTTGTCACAAATAGCATAAACCTCATTCTTTTTTAGGACTGCATAATATTCCACTGTGTATGTATGTGTGTGTGTGTGTGTGTGTGTGTGTGTGTGTGTGTGTGTGACAGCTTCTTTATCCAATCGTCTATCAAAGAGTTGTTTTCATGACTTGACTATTGTCAATAATACTGCAATAAATATAGGGGTGCATATATCTTTTTGAATTAGTGTTTTCATTTTCTTTGGATAAATCTCCAGTAGTGGAATTATTGGAGCATATGGTATTTCTAGTTTTAATATTTTGAGGAAATATTATGGTTTTTCTCTCACCCACCTCTTTTTTGCAATTTTTGGCAAATATATTATATATGTGTTATAGGCCCAATGATAAATTACATACAAAAGTTGTTTTATATGATTGCTTTTTAAATCATTTGAAAGAAAAAAGGAGAAGAAATATGTATTTAATTGTATTTTGTTTTATGTAATTGCTTTTTAAATCAGTTGAGAGAAAAAAGGAGAAGAATTATGTATTTAATTGTGTTTATAATTATATAATTACCTTTACTGATGCTGTTTGTTTTGTGTGGGGATTCAAATTACTGTCTGGAGTCACTTGCTTCCAGTCTGAAGAAATGTATGTAGTATTTTTGTGGTTGGGTATGCTGGCAACAAATTCTTACTCAATTTTTGTTTATCTGGGACTTTATTTTAGCTTCAGTTTTGAAAGATAACAATGCTGGATTTAGATTCTAGGTTGATAGTCTTTATTTTGTCAGTTTGTCTTATTTTATTTTTTAAAGGTTTATTTATTTTAAAAAGAGGGAGAGAGAGAAAGAAAGATCATGAGTAGGAGGGGCAGAAGGAGAGGGAGAGAGAATCTCAAGCAGACTCCAAGAAAGACTTGATCCCACAACCATGGAATCACAACCTGAGCTAAAACCAGAGTCAGACCCTCAACCAACTTCTGTTATTTCTGCTGAGAAGTTGGTTATTACTATTACTGGGATTCCCTTATAATGATAGTAGATTCTTTTTCCTGCTATCAAGATTTCTCCTTTTCTTTGGCTTTCAGCATTTTTACTGTGATGTGTTTCTTTGTGAATCTCTTTGTCTTTATCCTACTTGGGGTTCATCAAACTTTCTAGATGTACAGATGAATGTTTTTCATTAAATGTGGGTGTTTTCTCTGAATTTTTTTCTCCTTTCATTCTCTTCTTCCTCTGTACTCTCATGTATATGTTGGTGTGTTTAATGGTATCTCTTGTTTCTCTGAAGCTCTGTTCATTTATCTTTTTTTCTTTTGTCTCATTGTTCTTCAGATTCTATAATCTCTATTAACTGTTTTCAAGTTTGCTAGTTCTTTCTTTAGCCAGTTTACATCTATTGCTGAACACTTCTAGTGAATTTCCCTTTTAGTTTTAACTGTAGATTTTCCACTTTTTCATAACTTTTTTCTCTTTATTGATATTTTCTATTTTGAAGTGCCATTGTTCTCATATTCTCCTTTACCTCTTTAATCAGGGTTTCCTTTAATTATTTGAACATATTTATAATGGCTACTTTGAAGTCTTTGTGTGTTAACTTTGATATCTGGTCACTGTTACAGGTAGTGTCTGTTGTCTGTTTTTTTTCCCTGTGTATGGGTAATTCTTTTCTGTTTTTTAAATGTCTCAGGATTTTTCATTAGACATTTAAAAAAATTTCTTTTAAGATTTTATTTTAAAGTAATCTTTATGCCGAATGTGGGACTTCAACTCCCAACTCCAAGATCAAAGGTCACATGCTCTACTGACTGAGCCAGTCAGGCACCTCCCTGTCCCCTACCCCCATTAGATTTTTAGATAATGTATTGTTGCAACTGTTGGAACCTCTACCTCAAAGCCTTGTTATTCTTATTTGCTTGTTTACTTTTTATCTACTTTCTGAATTATTAGTGAGGTTTCTTTATCCCACCATTATCCGGGAGTATTAAGCCTCTGATGTTGCTCTTCAGGTGTTGCAGTCAGCCTGGGAGGAAAGTGGTTTTGGAAGGCCTTACCTTGACTCTTTGTTTTCCTGACCACAACCAGCTGTTAAACTCCACAAATTGGTGGCAGATTGCTTTATTGATTTTAACAATACTTTGGGGCACAAATTGCTCTACAACGAAATCTGATAAAACTCAGATTCCTTTGAAGAAGTAGTTTCTTGGGTCAGTTCCTGAGATTTATTCTCAATACTAGTAGGTCTTCTCCTAGCTCTCTATTTCCCTGGTTCTCTTCTGCAAACCAAATGACCTCCAGTTTAGCCTATATCATCAATACATCTATCAATTTCTTCTCAGTTGCCTTTCACCACAACCTTCAGTATGTTTGAGACAACCAATAGGTTTCAACTGCTCCACACTCTACTGTAAATAAAATCACTTCCTTTGGGAAAAGATTTTAAGTTTTCTCTTTGATGACATGCTACTCTCCTCCAGCAAACTCTCTGAGCCACAGCTCTAATGCTAAGGTGCCTGAAAAAATTAAAAATAGAACTACCTTATAAGCCAGCAATTGCACTACTGGGTATTTACTCCAAGGACACAGATGTAGTGAAAAGAAGGGCCATATGCAGCCCAGTGTTCATAGCAGCAATGTCCACAATAGCTAAACTATGGAAAAAGCCTAGATGACCTTCAACAGATGAATGGATAAAGAAGATGTGGTCCATATATACAACAGAATATTACTCAGCCATCAGAAAGGATGAATAACCAACTTTTACATCAACATGGATGGGACTGGAGGTTATTATGTTAAGTGAAATAAGTCAAGCAGAGAAAGTCAATTATCATATGGTTTCACTTATTTGTGAAACATAAGGAATAGCATGGAGGACATTAGGATAAGGAAGGGAAAAATGAAGGAGGGGAATCGGAGGGAGAGAAGAACCATGAGAGACTATGGACTCTGAGAAACAAACTGAGGGTTTTAGAGGGGAGCGGTGTGGAGGGATGGGTTAGCCTAGTGATAGGTATTAAGGAGGGCATGTACTGCATGGAGCACTGGGTGTTATATGAAAACAATAAAGCATGGATCACTACATCAAAAACTAACAATGTATTGTATCACCATACAAAATAACATAACATAATAAAATAAAACCTAAAAAAATAAAGCTAAGGGCAGGAGTACAAAAACATGTTTCTCTCTGAGTGACAATCCCACTCAGTGGCAGGAGAGTTGAGTTAGATCTTCCCATCTTGCAATTCATGGTCTGGAACCATCACCCTACAGGTCAGAAATTTAGAAAATTAACATTGAAGACATTGTTGATTTATAGCAATACAGTAACTGGCTTGGATGCATCAAGGCTGAAGATACCAAAGAGATTATAATACCAGTGGGGATATAATTCTTCAACCACTCTCAGATCTGTAGCATGTAAAATGATAGTCACTAACATATGTACAGTGTTTACTTAAAAATGCTAGTACTAATATATTTTATCTGTCCCTTTTGAATTATATAAGGTGACATTATTGTCATAATACAGATGAAGAAACCAAGACTGAGAGGCTTAAATTGTTTTACTTATTTCCTGGAATTAGTAGATGACAGAGCCAGAATTCAAACACAAGCCATCTATTTCCAAATCCTTTATTCTTTTAAATAAATCTTGTCTTTTTGGACAAATGTAAAATGATTCAGATAATTTTAAGAATTAATAACAGAATCAATTTTACCTTCTATTTTATTTTTTAATTTTTTTAAAATTGTATTTATTTATTTATTTGTCGGAGATAGAGAGGAAGAGAGAGCACAAGCAGAGGGAGTGTCAGGCAGAGGGAGAAATGGGCTCCGCACTGAGCAAGGAGCCTGATGAGGGATTCAATCTCAGGACCCTGGGATCATGACTTGAGCCAAAGGCAGACACTTAACCAACTGAGCCACCCAGGTGTCCCTCCCATATCCTTTTAAAAGATAAAAACTCTGCTCATGAATTACAAGACAGAATTACCACACTGTAAAAACAACACTTCCCCAAAGCTATTGGCTTTGAAAATGAAAGGGGCCAATTTTCATGAGGTTTTGCAACCAATGGGGCTCAAAGACTGGAGTTTTATAGGTTCTCTGCCTTGGCTGGACTAGAGCCTTGAATGTGCTGCCCTAGTCCAGTTGAAAAGACAGGCAAACAACCCAGGATAGACAATGCAATTTTAGGATCACCTAGGGTGCACAGGGAGAGGCTGTTTGCTCTTCCTGGAGCACATCTGTGAGATGAACTGTGAGAGGTGGCCTTCACAGAGTGAAGGGACAAAAGAGCTGGAGGTCTCCACTTCCCTCTCTTGTTCCAGTATAGGTGCAGAGACACCTGCTGAGGGTACCTAACTCAGATACTGGCTGTTTAGCCTGCTTTGCTCCAAACTCCACAACCCTGCATCCTGGTGTGACTATCTTTCTTGGTCAAACGTGCATCAGTCTCAATGCAGTGAGACCCTGCCTGAGAAGACCAGCCCAAGCCCCAGAAGACCAGCTCAGGCCCCAGCAATTACATGTACCCAAAGTTTAGAGTTTTAAAAGTCCACAGGCAGCTGGGGAAGAGCCCAAAGTGCACTGTACTTCTCCTGGCAGGTAGGCAACCAGAGAGAGACAGCATGAAAACAGCAATCAGAAAAGCATGTGGGACTCACAAAACTACTTGCTCTTCTGGGAGTGCTTCTCTGAGAACAACCAGCACTGAGACCCCACTCTAGGACAAAGGAAATGGCTGGCACCATTTCCCTCTTTCACCCCTCAGCATAAGCACAGAACCACCTTTGGTAAATAGCATAGTGCTCACACTTGTTGCTTAACCTGCTTACACCAAAACCTGCCCCGCTGTGCTCTGTTGGTGCTGCTCTTCTCCAGCAAGTGTACCTAAGGACCAGTGCAATGGGTCCCTTTCCAGAAGGCCAATAGAAAAATCTTCACACACCACATTTACTGACCACAGAGTTCTGCAAGACTTCAGTTATAGTGAAAGTAGCATCAGATCTCATTGAACAAGTAGACCAGAGCATGGCTAGTTAAAACTTGCCACACTCTGGTTAAGGTCCAAACATAGCACTGCAAGCAAGGAAAGCCTCTATAAAGAACTGACGTGAGGGATAAAGCAGCCAAAACACAGGAGCAGAGTACATGCAACACACACCAGAGACACTCCCTGAAGTGCCAGGCCAGAGATCTGAGTGAAACAGATGTAAGTGATATGCCTGATGGAAAATTTAAAGCAATGATCATAAGGATAGTGGCTGGGCTTGAGAAAAGCATGGAAGACATCAGGGAGACCCTTACCATAGAGAAAAAAGTTGAAAAAAAGCAAGTGGAAATGAAAAATATAATAGCTGAGATTCAAAACAGACTGGGTGTAATGACCACAAGGATGGAAGAAGTAGAGGAAGGAATAAGTGATATAGAAGATAGAATTATGGAAAATAAGAAAGCTTAACAAAAAAGAGAAGGAAAAACTACAGATCATGAGAATAGACTTAGGGAACTCAGCGGCTCCATCAGATGTAATAACATTTGTATCAGGAATCCCAGAAGAAGAAGAGAAAGGAAGGTGGGCAGAATATTTTAAGAAATAATACCAGAAAACTTCCCTAATCTAGGGAAGGAAACAAACATCCACATCCAGGAGGCACAGAGAACTCCCATCAAAAAACAGACAAAACAGGCCAACACCAAGACATATTTTAGTTAAGTTTTCAACATATAGTGATAAAAAAAAAATACTAAAAGCAGCAAGACAAAAAATGTCCCTAACTTACAAGGGAAAACCAATAATGTTAGCAGTAGATCTCTCTATAGAAACTTGGCAAGGCTGAAGAGTGTGAAATGATACATTCCATATGCTGAACTGGAAAAATATGCAGCCAAGAATATCTACCCAGCAAGGCTATCATTCAGAATAGAAGGATAGATAAAGAGTTTTCCAGACAAACAAAAACTAAAGGTGTTCATGACCACTAAAACAGTCCTGCAAAAAATATTAAAGGGGACTCTTTGAGGGGGAAGGAAAGACCAAATGTGGCAAAGACTAGAAAGGAACAGAGAAAATCTCCAGAAACAATGACAAAACAAATAATAAATGTAGATAGGGTGCCAGAATGGATGAAAAAACAAGACCCATCTATATGCTGCCTACGAGAGACTCATTTTAGACCTGAAGACATCTGCAGTTTGAAAGTGAGGGGATGCAGAAACATTTATCATGCAAATGAAAGCCAAAAGAAAGCCAGAGTCATAATACTTATATCAGACAAACTAGATTTTAAACCAAAGACTGTCACAAGAGATGAAGGGCACTATATCATAATTAAGGGGTCTATCCATCAAGAAGATCTAACAATTGTAAAATATTTATGTCCCCAACTTGGGAACAGCCAAATATATAAAACAATTAATAACAAACATAAATTAACTCACTGATAATAATACAATAACAGTGGGGTATTTAACTCCCCACTTGCATCAATGGACAGGTTATCTAAGGAGAAAATCAACAGGAAATAATGGCTTTGAGTGACACATTGGACCAGATGGACTTAACATATATATTCAGAACTTTTCATCCTAAAACAGAAGAATACACATTCTTTTCTTTTCTTTTCTTTTTTAAAGATTCTATTTATTTATTTGGCACAGAGAGAGAGAGAGAGCACAAGCAGGGGGAGTGGAAGGCAGGCAGAAGGAAAGAGAGAAGCAAGCTCTCTGCTGAGCAAGGAGCCTGATGCGGGGCTCGATCCCAGGACCCTGGGATCATGACCTGAGCCTAAGGCAGCCACTTAACCAACTGAGCCACCCAGGTGCCCCAATACACATTATTTTCAAGTACACATTGGACATTCTCCAGAACAGATCACATACTATGTATCAAAAATCAGTCCTCAACATATACAAAAAATTGAGATCATACCATGCATATTTTTTGACCACAGCACTATGAAATTTGAAGTCAATCATAAGAAAAAAAACTTTAAATACCTAGAGGTTAAACAACATGCTACTAAAGAATGAATAGGTCAGCCAGGAAATCAAAGAAGAAATTAAAAAAAAAATACTTATCCAAAAAAAAAAAAATACTTGGAAGTAAATGAAAACACGATGGTCCAAAACCTTTGGGATGCAGCAAAAGTGGTCTTAAGAGGGAAGTATATAGCAATACAGGCCTACCTCAAGAAGCAAGAAAAATTTAAAATACACAACATAACCTTTCACCTAAAGGACATAGGAAAAGAACAACAAAGGAAGCCTCAAGCTAGTGGAAGATGGGAAATAGTAAAGACTAGAGCAGAAATAAATGATATAGAAACTAAAATAATAGTAGAATAGATCAATAAACCAGGAGCTGTTTTTTTGAAAAAAAATAAAATAAAATAAAATTGATAACCCCTTAGCCAGAGTTATCAAAAAGAAAAGAGAAAGGATCCAAATAAATAAAATGACAAATGAGAGAAGAGAAATAACAACCAACACCACAGAAATACAAATTATTATAAGACAATATTATGAAAAATTTTATGCCAACAAATTGGAAAACCTGGAAGAAATGGATAAATTCCTAGAAATATATGAACTATCAAAACTGAAACAGGAAGAAATAAAAAACTTGAACAGACCCATAACCAGCAAAGAAATTGAAACAATAATAAAAAATGTCCCAACAAACAAAAGTCCAGGGCCAGATGGCTTCACAGGGGAATTGTGATAAACATTTAAAGAAAAGTTAATACCTATTCTTCTCAAACTATTCCAAACAATAGAAATGGAAGGAAAACTTCCAAATTCATTCTAGGTGGCCAACATTTCCCTGATTCTAAAACCAGACAAAAATGCCACTAAAAAAAGAAAAAGAACTATTGACCAATATTCCTGATGAACATGGATTCAAAAATTGTCACAAAATACTAGCAATTTGTATCCAACTGCACATTAAAAGGATTATATAGGTTTTATTCAAATAGGTTTTATTCCTTGGTTGCAAGGGTTGTTTGATATTTGCAAATCAATCAACGTGATACAACACATAAATAAAAAAAAAGGGATAAGAACCATATGATCCTTTCAATAGATGCAGAAGAATGCACTTGACAAAGCACAATATTCATTCAGGATAAAAACCCTCAACAAAGTAGGGATAGAGGGAAAATACCTCAATATAATAAAGGCCATATACAGAAAATCCACATCTAATATTATCCTTAGTAGGGAAAAACAGAGCTTTTCCTTTAAGGTCAGGAACAAGGTAGGGATGTCCACTCTCACCACTGTTATTTGATCTCGTTCTGGAAGTCCTAGCCTCAGCAATCAGACAAAAAAAGAAATAAAAAGCATCGAAATCATCAAGAAAGAAGTAAAACTTTCACTATTTGCAGATGATGTGATACTCTAGGTAGATATAGAAAAGACTTCACAAAAAAATTGCTAGAACTGATAGATGAATTCAGTAAAAGCACAGGATCAATATACAAAAATCTATTGCCTTTCTATACACCAATAATGAAGCAGCAGAAGGAGAAATCAAGGAATTGATCCCATTTACAATTGCACCAAAACCATAAGATACCTAGGAATAAACCTGATCAAAGAGGTAAAAGATCTGTACTCTGAATGCTATAAAACACTGATGAAAGAAATTGTAGAAAGCTTGTCAAGCCCCTGCATTTATATATCCCCCATTCATTTGCAATTTTTATTATGTTATGTTAATCACCACACATTACATCATTAGTTTTTGATGTAGTGTTCCGTGATTCATTGTTTGCATATAACACCCAGTGCTCCATGCAGTACGTGCCCTCTTTAATACCCATCACCAGGCTAACCCATCCCCCACCTCCCTCCTCTCTAGAACCCTAAGTTCGTTTCTCATTTGCAATTTTGAATGAAGTTCTGTATGCGATAAAACTTGCCAACTGGTGCACTGATGTTTGGTGGGCGAAGGGCATTAAGATGAAGTGAATATATCAAAACAATCTCAGGATCCACCTGACCACCCCCATTTGAGATTCTGGAACACTCACACATACATATGGAAAATGTAGTTCATTGGCAAAGGGAACATTTGGAACATATCTGTTAAAATGAATCTCAAATGCTCTTCCCACTCCATCCCACTCACTTTCACATACGTACTCTTTGATTAAGCCATTAGAATGTAGAAAAAAGTGACCTTAACTTTTGTTCTACACTAAAAATTGTGTTAACCCCATCCCCAGCACCAATACACACAAAAAAACTAATTGAATACAAAAAGTGTTTTAGGAGAATTAGTGTCAAGTTTGAGAAAAATAAGCCTTTATTTTGAGAAAGAAGTCTGCAAGAATATTTGTGGAATACTAACCAACTCATCCATCATATCAACCCTGTTAGTTGTTTTTAAATTCATACATTAGGAATTTTCTTTTTTTTAATTTTTTATTGTTATGTTAATCACCATACATTACATCATTAGTTCTTGATGTAGTGTTCCATGATTCATTGTTTGTGCATAACACCCAGTGCTCCATGCAGAACGTGCCCTCCTTAATACCCATCACCAGGCTAACCCATCCCCCCACCCCCTCCCCTCTAGAACCCTCAGTTTGTTTTTCAGAGTCCATCGTCTCTCACGGTTCCTCTCCCCCTCCACTTACTCCCCTTCATTCTTCCCCTCCTGCTATCTTCTTCTTTTTCTTTTTTCTTAACATATCTTGCATTATTTGTTTCAGAAGTACAGATCTGTGATTCAACAGTCTTGCACAATTCACAGCACTCACCATAGCACATACCCTCTCCAATGTCTATCACCCAGGCACCCCATCCCTCCCACCCCCCACCACTCAGCAACACTCAGTTTGTTTCCTGAGATTAAGAATTCCTCATATCAGTGAGGTCATATGATACATGTCTTTCTCTGATTGACTTATTTCACTCAGCATAACACCCTCCAGTTTCATCCACATCATTGCAAATGGCAAGATTTCATTCCTTTTTTTTTTTTAAAGATTATTTATTTATTTATTTATTTGAGAGAGAGAATGAGACAGAGAGAGAGCATGAGAGGGGAGAGGGTCAGAGGGAGAAGCAGACTCCCTGCTGAGCAGGGAGCCTGATGTGGGACTTGATCCCGGGACTCCAGGATCATGACCTGAGCCGAAGGCAGTCGCTTAACCAACTGAGCCACCCAGGCGCCCCAAGATTTCATTCCTTTTGATGGCTGCATAATATTCCATTGTGTATATATATCACATCTTTTTTATCCATTTATCTGTCGATGGACATCTTGGCTCTTTCCACAGTTTGGCTATTGTGGACATTGCTGCTATAAACATTGCGGTGCACATACACCTTCAGATCCCTCCATTTGTATCTTTGGGGTAAATACCCAGTAGTGCAATTGCTGGATCGTATGGTAGCTCTATTTTCAACTGTTTGAGGAAACTCCATACTGTTTTCCAAAGTGGCTGCACCAGCTTGCATTCCCACCAACAGTGTAGGAGGGTTCCCCTTTCTCCACATCCCCACCAACATCTGTCGTTTTCTGACTTGTTAATTTAGGAATTTTCTTTTTAATCGATTGACCAATAAATGTTAAAGTGGCCTATCTGGGGAATAGTAGCAATTCAAATATTGACCAAATATAAACAATAACATTTATTTTATTTTATTTATTTATTTCAGAGAGAGAGAGAATGAGAGATAGAAAGCACGAGAGGGAAGAGGGTCAGAGGGAGAAGCAGACTCCCCGCCGAGCAGGGAGCCCGGCGTGGGACTCGATCCCGGGACTCCAGGATCATGACCTTAGCCGAAGGCAGTCACTTAACCAACTGAGCCACCCAGGCACCCTAAACAATAACAATTTAAAGTTAGACCTGCATATGGATAGGAGGATTCACTTTTTCTTGATTTATGAGTTAGTACTTCCATAATTGGTGATGTGTTACTTGCACATGCTTAACGGAAGTCGCATTTCCAAAAACAATTTTATAAAAGATATTAAAGTAGGAAAACACTACAGTCATTGGAAAAAGCTTGAAAATAGAATAAGGTAAATAATGGATATGGATGACAGATAATTATGTGTCTCTGGGAAAGGGGATACAGCTAATTTATACTTGTTGGCTAGAAAACATTGATAAAATCAGTGCCAATTTATATGGAGACCAGAACTCATTATTCAGGTCTTTTAATGTTTTTTTCATATGATTTTGGATTTACCAATAGAAGTAAAAAAAAATAATTCCCAAGAAAGCTATCCTTCTTTTCTTCCCTTCTCTCCCCTCCTCATATTCTTTTCCATACAGTTTCAACTCTTGAGAATAGTTCAGTGGTGTGTGTTTGTGGAGGGGTGGCATAATTATAATACAGGATAATGTTTTTATAAAGCACAGAGGGATTGTAATTAGCACTTCTTTAGGAAGTCAGAAAATGTTTCACTGGAGAGTATGGAGAGTGATCAAGTGTACTCAATGGCTGAATTTAAGCAATCATAATGCTTTTACACTCTCACACTCCATTGCCTTTTCCCACCTTCTATTTATATATACTATTTATAAGGTCCTCACCAAAGCAAATGATATCTTGTCCAAGGTCATGCTCATGGTTTGTAATGGGACCAGGAAAAACCAGGTCCCTCAAATTTTACTTGGCAGCATAAATGTTGGTTTGTCACAGGGACAAAGGAGCTATTATGTGCACTATTCAACTTAATGTAAAAGTTTTCAATTAGAAGCAATTAGTTAGGAATAATTAGGGAACATACATTTTTAAACACAAAATGAGTGTGTGGCAAGAAATGATGCTAACCCAAGCTTATTGTATTTTCCATTTAACAAGGTGTTTTTCTTGTATGTAGGTGGTATTTGTTTATTAGTAGGAGCTGCACTCCTGTTGAGCAAGATGTCAGAAAATCATTATCCTAGCAGCTGAAAATTCACTTGAATTGGAATTTGTCCAGAGAAAATAGTACACTAAATAATGACCCAATCTTTCCCACATAAATGTAGTATGATAAGATAGCAAAATGATTATTCCCAATATTACGATTAAGGAAAATATGAATCCTATAAATGCAATGAATTAATTAATCCAGTATGGTGGTTTATTTTGTTGTTGTTGTTTTTCAGATAAAAAAAAGTGATCTATATCACTTTTATTTATTAGTAGAAAATACCATTCCTGCTTTATAGGTAAAATTTATATTTAAACTAAAACAAGTTTAAGAGGGATTATATAATATAGTAGTTAAGTTAGTTATAAAATATAAAATAAACCCAACACAATTTATTCAGGCCAATGTCAAGGTATAGCATGAGTTTACTTATTCACAATAGCTATTGATTTAACAGCACATTAACAGTGATAACCCCTCACTATTACCATAGCACTATCTAATAGCCTAAAGTCATTGCAAGTTTTTTTTTTAAGATTTTATTTTATTTATTTGGTGGGGTAGGGTCAGAGGGAGAAGCAGACTCCCCGCTGAAGAGGGAGCCCGATGCGGGACTTGATCCTGGGACTATGGGATCATGATCTGAGCCGAAAGCAGTCTCTCAACCAACTGAGCCACCCAGGCGCCCCCACTGCAAGTTTTTAATAACTTGAAAAATACTTCAACACCTTCTTTATGATGATTACAGATCACTAAGAATATGGATTTAAAATGAACAAAAATATATTCTGTCGAATTTAGAGTATGTTATATAGTGTTCCATGAGAAGAACAGCGATACTTAAAGAAGCCTAACAATTTTAATTTTATTATTATCTTAGTATAGTTTTTAATAGAATCAGGCTTGTGTGTATATTGTGATGCACAGTATGATTTCAGTTTTGTAGGGAATATTTTCTGATCCCACAAAAAAAGATTCCTTTTTACTTCTTTTCCTTTCCTCATCTTCCTTATACACTCCTTTCTAATATGCATTACTTTGGTTTTAACTGGATTTTTGGAGATGTGGTTCTACTCTCTTCTTCCCCACTTCTTGGTGCAGCAATGGTCTTTTTTTTTTTTTAAAGATTTTATTTATTTTCAGAGAGTTAGCGATAGCAAGAGCAGGAACACAAGCAAGGGGAGTGGGAGAGGGAGAAGCAGACTCCCCACTAAGCAGGGACCCTGATGTGGGACTCGATCCCGGGACTCCAGGATCATGACCTGAGTCAAAGGCAGTCGCTCAACCATCTGAGCCACCCAGGCGCCCCATCAATGGTCTTACTTAATCTCTGACTAGAGTTGCTGGGGCCTTTAGTCCCAGACTCACAAAGATGTCATGAGAATTGATTTGTAGTGTCTTCTGCAGTAATGGAGCAAAAACACTCATCACTGAATGGTAGCTGGCTTTGGTAAATTACAGATTCAGTTGAGGTGCTGGTTCACATAGATAGTTGCCATGGGCAGTGTTGTTATGATTGTTTTAAGCAATTTTTCCCCATGTTTCCATAGAGAGTCATGTCCTTGACCAAAAGTGGTTAAGAAATCTGAGTCTTGTCGAATTCATAACTTGGAGTCATAGCCACATACTCTTCCTTCACTTAATTGTTCCTTCCAAGCTTAACAACTTCTCTTGTAGACATCCAAAGTTAATAATTGCATACAAATTTTCATTAATAGTTAAACATATTTCCCATTTTCACTAGTGTCTACTTCCGATGCATCAAAATGGATTATCACTACTCCCTTTAAGAATGAAGCAACTGTGAATTGTGTAAGACTGTTGAATCACAGACCTGTACCTCTGAAACAAATAATATATTATATGTTGAAGAAGAAGAAGAAGAAGAAGAAGAAGAAGAAGAAGAAGAAGAAGAAGAAGAAGAAGAAGAAGAAGAAGAAGAAGAAGAAGAAGAAGAAGAAGAAGATAGCAGGAAGGGAAGAATGAAGGGGGGGGAAATCAGAGGGGGAGACGAACCGTGAGAGACTATGGACTC